>NC_073697.1:66102202-66410534 GCF_023634085.1 Falco cherrug
ATTTTAAAGAGATGTTGTGCAAGGAACTGAAGCTAGGATTACTTAGTTAAGAAGAAATAAAGCACAATTACTTCCTGGAAGATACATAATAATATTACGAGCATTCTCAAACGCCCATCAAGACGGAACATTTTTTGGCTGAGGGCAACAATTATTTCAGACTGCATCACAGCACTATTAATTTCAAAATTACCAATCATTACTTATAAAACAAGCTTAAGGAACTGGAAAAATCAAAATGTATTTATCTAACACACACACACTCTTAACTGAGCAGTTGACGGTGGTGTAGCAGTTAGTTTTCTTCAGTGATGCTGGTGGTGGTGGTGAGAGTCATGCAGCTTGGGACTGAAAAGCATTCGCTTTAAATTAGGAAAATGTGATTTTACAGCTATCCCAACTGGCAAGGGGACTTGGCAGGTGTAGACCTAAAACCAGACATTGATGTATTCTCTAAAATTAAAGAGATTCAAGTTGAGGGAATCCTATGAATATTATTAACTTCTGCTGTAATAAATAATAAAAACATATCAAAAACTTGCAATATTTTTCTACCCTCATGACTCAAGTCTGTCTTGCTTGTGTTTCAGTTCACAATGTGATGTTCCCTTCCAGATCTAGTTGGACTGGTTTAAAACACTAGTGTTGCTACCTACTCTTTACTGCCCCTTCCAAAATGTACTACCCCTGCAGCTGAGCTAGGGCAGCACAGGGGCCCTCCTCATCACCTTCAGCACAAATACATATGGATTAGATCCCAAGAAAGGATGCACAGGGAAAGCAAGGGTGACTGAAGCACACAAAGAAGGCTCAGACAATCCATCCCGCTTTTGGGGTAGTAACAGTGAATGCCAGCAGAGCTGCTGCAACATCCTCAACTGCTGCCCTGGGGTTCGCAGTGGGTGTCAGAAACTGAGCAGTGCCTTGGTCAGCATTAAACCTCTCACCTGCCCCAGAAGCACTCGGTACTCTGCCAAGCCATATCCTCATACAGCTTCAGGCACCGTGCCTGCACTTTAAACTAGCTTATAGTAAGCTTTCAAAACAAAACAAAAAAACCCCCACCACCAAAACCCAGAATCAAACCCATCCAAACATTAAAACCCCCAAACAAACTTTAAAAAAACCCGAACAAGTAAGCGTAAAACCCCCAAACATAAAAAGAAAATCCCATGGTATTTGCAGAATCAGAAATCATAGTCTTTATGTACAGGATATTCAAATTGCACCAGAAATCTGGTGGAGACAGGCATTGGAATTTCATTTCTTTTTAACATGAGGAGGTCACCAAGCCTGCTTGTGTGCCTCTGGAAATTCTGCCCTGTGCTCAGGTCACAGACATGCATAAACCTCTTCCTCAGGGATGGCAGCTCCTTCCCTGTGCTAATTCACCAGCAGGATGGACTGGAAGCGTATCCATCCATCCTGAGAAGTGACAGAGAGCAACACTGTGGACACTGGCAGCCTGGCATAACTCTGCACCAGTCCCTGGCTTTGATTCTGCTTGCACAGAAAGGCCAATTTTGTGTGTGTTTCCAGAGCTCAGAGTACTCCTCTCCATTCCCATTTTGAAATACCATGCTGCACCTTATCGTCCCTCATTTACCTATGTTTTTTAAATCAGGCCAAGGGGCACAATGGACATCAAGAAGCCCTGGTATCAAATTTTTTCATGCTGTAACCCACCCTAGCTACCACTCCAAAAGACAATGGCATAACTGTTTATTAAAGTGAGAAGTGCTTGCATGACTTGCTCCCCCACATCACTTTGATCCGACAACACCAGCTACTGATACGCTGCCTAAGGCGGTCTTCTCCTTCCCTGCAGCACACCTTCCAACAGCCATGTGATTCATGCTCCTTTGGCTAGAGAAAAGCAAATGCAGAGTTTAAGGACCCAGATTCTGCTCCGAGTGCCTCCTGCGGGCAATCAAAGACCTGCCAAGGGCAATTTCCTTTGTGAGAACATGTCTCCAACTTTTTCTTTCACTTTTTGAAGTGCAAACTTGGGAAGCTAGAAAGGACATCTGTATTCACTGGGATGGAGGCACAAAAAGCCGCTACCATGCCCAAAGCCACACCTGCATTATGCAAGGAAACAGTATGGAAGTCACCTCCACACCATTGCCCAGTGGCTCTGAGCATGCATGGATTCATAAACCTACTTTTTCCTCCATGACTTAAGTTCCTTGGAAGTTCTACCTGCTCCTGCTCAGTAGTTCAGCTCCTCTTCGGTCTTTTTTAACCACTTTTGCACTGCACGAATCACATTCAGAGCATGAAAACCCAGCTCAGCAAAAACCTGGGGTCTGTGCTAAACTCGGTGGGACTAGCTGGGGGCATGCAAATTGTGACCCTAAGTATCTGAAACATAAGCTGAACAAGAAACTTTCAAGGTACAGCTCACAGGATAGCTCAAAGATGGTAGGAATAGGGCGAAATGAGTAATTCTGATTCCACCGACTAAACCTTGGACTCCCAGTACCCCAATTTGCTTGTTATACTACCTCCCCCTACACCAAGGGGATAAGCTCTACGTTTTTACTGCAGGTTTGGAGAAGCAGTTTCCATTGCAGAGTTTTGAGGCTACCTTGAAGAATGACTGTCTCCAGGCAGATAGGAAAGGTAGGGCTCTCTCCCTGCTTGTCTACTGAAAACAAGCTAAGAGACGGTACTAAGCAGTACCACGCGGACTCTGTCCGTGTCTGCCGCTGACAAGTGCAACCCACAGTCTCCTCTGTGTGCAGCCCCCACACTGGTACCCACGCATGCACCGATGCGGATGTTTAAACGCCATGCTGCTGGCTGAGTCCACCCATAAGCAGGCGGCAAGAGATGGAGCATCGGTTACATTTGTTACAAAAATGCTTCGCAGGTTTAATGCCAGCTTTTGAAGCAAAAGGCTTCAAAAAGTCCGTTCTCGTGTAACCATGGGTACAGTGGACAAAGCCAGTGACATTACGAGTGTGTCAAGACTAGTTCAGACTCCAGACCAGAGCCTGTAAAAGCACATTATTTAGGATCATAATGCCTAGTCACAGTACAGGAACAGCTTGAAAGGATTAAATGCAACCCTATAAGCACATGCTTACTTGTACAGGCCATTGAAGGTGGGTCTGATTCCTTCCTAAAATAGTGTTCTTCACACAGGCAAGATGTGGATGCTTCATCAAGCGTGTAGCTGTGAGGGGGACATTTGCTGCAGGATGGACTGTGGGGTGAAGCTTTGAAGAACCCAGGTCTGCATACTGTGAAAAGAAGAACCACAAGCTAAGCTCTTCCATCATAAAATTAGTCTCTTCACATTTTCTTTTTAAAAAACCCCAACATATCTTCAGCTAGAAAACAGATAAACACTCATGAGCTATTTGGTTTGCATATTTTAAAACAGTCTATGCCACTAACAGACAGTGCATACTTAATATCTGCATAAAAAGAGAATGAGAAGATGTTGATTATTTTTCCCCCCTAGCATCTACCTTTGCTGGGTATTTATTTCCTTTTGAATGCACTGAATGTGTTAGAGGTAACGTCTTTTGGGCTCTGCTTTAGAAAACATCGTTGTGTTTGGGGTTTTTTTTTCATTTGTTCTTAGAAACACAGGTAAAATACATCTGATGGTTTCCATTTTAAGATGTTCTACACCCAGAAATCAATGTCTCAGCAAACAAATAGCAACACAGTGGTGGAGGGGATCTCAAGATTGACAGCTTTAAGACATTGTGATAAGGCTGCTTCCCTAGGGTCTTTTCCCCTGCAAACCTGTGATGAATTTTCAAGTGCTCCATATAAGGCAGACTACTCTGGGTTATGTCCTGAACCAGGCATGCTTGCCATACAAGATACCCTTCCAGCTCCAATATATATACATGACAAGGCACAGAGACTTGATACATGAGCTATTTTTGTTCATGCAAATATAATATATGGCTAAGGGTAGTGTGGGGACTCTTTTTTTTTTTTAAGCAATTTGAGGTGAATACAGTAATATCTTGTTTCCAGCCTCCTGAAACAAGTGCTCTTTCACTTAAGCAAAGCACTCTGCATTTCACCTGCATGTGCACACTTGCTCAGAAGCACTGACAACCACAGATTTGCAGGTATCCACCCCAGCTTTAGGGAAAAAACAGCTGGCCCTGTAATCATAGCATTACACGTGGAATTACAAACCCAAAGTTAGCAAAAGGAGGAAAAGCTGATTTTCTGTTTGTCTCAAAAAGCACTGATACAGAGACATGTTGAAGCATCTCCAAAGTGCTGCTTTTTTTTCCCTTCAGATATGCTCTAAAATAATTCTGTCCAGTATGATACCAACGATACACAGGTCTGCTATCAGACTTACAGATATTACCTGGAAATCCCAGAGCCCTTCCATCTGCATTCCAACTTTCCAGTTGTAATTAGTTTGCAAAGAAAGCAAGCTCACAGCAGAAGCATTAATATTAACCCATCAGGAATGTTCCAGACAATCATAGCATGAAGGTCATGTGCTAAAACTCAGCCAGTGATGACACAATTCATCTTCACTGTAGATAAAGTATGTTTTGACTAGTGATCCCTTTTCCTCTGATGGACCAACTAGGACAACTGCCTCTGAAGTTGGCTCTGCTTCCTGCAGTACCAGAGAAACTCTCTTGACATGTTTCCTTTTACGTCACCAGCTTCCTCACCAAAGGTGAGACACTTGCACATCAGCTCCTGACTCCTAGAGCCAACCAGTAAGTCTTTGATGACAAAGACCACTCATGCATCTAAACAGGTGTGATCCAAGAGCATCCAATATACCTCCCTCAGGCCCCACCTCCAGTCTTGCCTGGATCACGCAGCTCCTACAGCAATCGCCATGCAACCATGAAGCAGTTCCCAAGCCCACCACAGGCTGCCAGCTCTCCATCATGCATCTGCTTTCTCTAGGGGATGGTCATCTCCAGCATCCCTGCTGACCTGTCTGAACCGGGCACCCTCCCACACCTGCCCCCAGTTCCCTCTTCTTCCCACAAGACAGGCAGAGAACAACTAGTGGGACTGGAGGTATTTACAGGTTTTAAAAATCCAATTTCCAAAATTGCTTATCATCCAGCTAGTGCTCCATACCTAGGTTGTGAGCTCTGCAGGATGCAGCTCATCTGCTTTGTGTCGTTACACCAGGACTGGTGAACAGACTTAGGGCTGAATTCATTCTTGATGGCTGTTAGCACAGTTGCCATGAGCTGCTCTTATGCTGTATGGCACATTCCTCAGTTTCTAGCACAGAGTTAAGCTATTTTATTTACTCCACAATCACCTTCAAATGCTGCCCTACCTACAGCAAGGACTTGTTAAACAATCTCTGGAGAGCCTTCTGAGAGAGAAGACCACCAAATGGCTCCTCTCTAACCTACAGTTTGTATTTCAAAGCCAAATCAAACGCACTTGCACACGCAGACAATAGAGATGGGGAAATGAAAGCACAAAAATAACAAGGGCAGCCCACGTCTAGTGTGTACTCGATGTAATTAGCCTTCAAAAAAGGACTGGAATTTATCTCATTATGTCCCATCAAGACAGACAGAAAATCATTACGGCACAAGAGTTTACCGTGCTTCTATTTTGTTCAAAGCAGCAAATGCAAAATAAGTCAGTTTTCCTTGACAGATTTTCAACGAGGTGCAGCTTGTTAATGACGGTATGATACGTAGCTCAGCTCAAAGGGAATGTCTGGTTTTCATGAATAAGTACCGAGCCAACAGATGTACAACACCAATAACCCATGTTTTAATGAGAGATGTGAAATAAAACTGAACTGGACCAATTTTTGTATAATCTGCAGGCTCCCATGGGTCAGGCAGGTCCCTTCTCTATCCAAAAGGAATAAGGAGGAACATTCAAGAGCATTCAATTACACTGAAGATTTCAACACGAGTCTTTACAACAAACAGCCAGCAGAGCAACGTGCTGTCTTATCTAAGTGAAATACTCTTGTGTCGATTAGAAAGGAAGAATTCAGGGACAGAAGATGGGACATGGAAGAAAAGGGAAGACAGAAAATAAAAATAAATGCAAGAATTGCCACAGGAAGCGGTGGTGTACCCTGCAGCAGATGCTTTGAGGAGGACAGAGAAGGGTTTGCAGGGCTCCCCCAGAACAGCCCTCCAGCCTCTTGTGACCAGCAGCCTGGGGACCAGTCCTGATGGAAATTACACTCACGCTACCATGCTCAGGGACAGAAGCAGCTGTAGTTGCGTGGGTGTTTCAGGCATTACTAGTATCTATTATAACACTTTTCTCTGTACCTTTCCTTTGTGTTTGCTTTGTACATGACTATCATGGTTTACCCCAGCCAGCAACTGAATACCACACAGCTGCTGGCTCACTGCCCCCACTGCTGAGATGGGAAGGAGAATTGAAAAAAGGTAAACCCCATAGGCTGAGATAAGAACAGTTTAATAACTGAAATAAAAGTAAAATATAATGCTGCTACTACTACTACTACTACTAATTGAAATGAAAAGGGAGATAACAAAAAGAGAAACAAAGCTCAAGGGAAAAAAATCAAGTGGTTCTCAATACAACTGCTCACCACACACTGACTGATGCCCAGCCAGTCCCCAGGCAGCCATCACCCTCCCTGGCTAACCTCTCAAAGTTTATATATTGAGCACGACATCATACAATATGGAATATCACTTTGGCCAGTTGGGGTCAGCTGTCCCGGCTGTGTCCCCTCCCAGCTTCTTGTGCCCCTCCAGCCCTCACACTGGAAGGGCCTGAAAAGCTGAAAAGTCCTTGACTTAGTATAAACATCACCCAGCAACAACTAAAAACATCAGTGTGCTACCAACACTGTCCTCACATCAAATCCAAATCTCAGCACTGCATCAGCAAGAAAATTAACTCCATCCCAGCCAAAACCAGGACAACACCACAAAGGAGAGGACAGCTGGTGAGATGGTTCAAGTAGCAATCCTGTAATAAACAGGGATGCTGTGATGAAATGGATGCTGTTAGATTAAAGCTAAGCCAGGAACATTTTATGCCTCCACACTGCAGAGCAGGTATCACGGTAGCCAGATGGGTACAGCCTTGGCTGAGATCAAAAACCAAATGCAGGAGCTGGTACCGTGTCATTTTTCTGCCACTGATGGCCAATGTCTCAGATATTTTGGAAACTCGATTCAGAGCAGAACAGGGCCATGAACAGCTTACCTTGCATGTACCTTGGGTTCTGGTCTATATCTTACCATTCCTCTTCCGACAGTCAAGCTTACAACTTCTTCATGAAGTATATTTTATCTATCATAAATAAATAATTACTTTATTTAAAATTATATGGGTGTCTGGGGTTTAATTTCTAATTAAATCTTATTTTAGACTTCTTATATTCCTATTTCAATATTTCTAATTCAACAGCTCTTGGAAGGATATGTAACTAGTACGGTACAGTCACAGACATAATGGTGCTATCTCTTTTCAAGGGGGTGGGAAAAGGAAGAGAAACAAGATGAGCCTAAGACGACTCATAATCTGCTGCAAGCCAGCTGAAAAGAAATGAAATAAACTTTTAAGCTTTGATACCTGCTTCTTTGTTCCTAATATTAAAACTGATAACACTTTTACTGATTAACAGCCAGTGATGTGTGAAAATAGTCTTTTAATTAAATTGGTTGCTAGAAAAAAAATAATAGACTAGACACTGCAAATATGCCATAAACAACCTGCTGGCGTTAGGTAGAAGTGGGATGTGTTTCTGTTAGTAACACATCCATTATTAGCAAATTAATTTCACTCTTTTTATTTTTAGTAGCAACCACAAAATACTGTAGGCATGGAGCATTAACGCCTGTGCAGTCTCTTGCTCGTGCGCTTCAGGATGGGCCAGAGAGAGATGGCTGCGATGACGGACAGCAGCAAGAGCCTCTAAGGACAGCAATGGTGTGAGCTGATCCCTTAAACCAGCAGCGATCAAATTAGACACTGGCTTCATACCTTGCAGACAGGAGCCCACAAGAACCGTGCTGAGAGAAACTGGCTCTTGGAACATGGGTATATGGGTAAGGAATCACTGGTCATCTTACAATGAAAACTGGCCTTTCCAAATGATCTGCTGAACTTTATGTGCTATACCAATACTGGAAACAGTGAGTATGGTGGGGGTGGAAGCCAGCAGAACAAGCCAATAACATCAAACATCTGGGACTACTTGACAGATTATTTTTTGCAAGCCTGAACATCAAATGATTCGCAGCTGCATCCCTGTGACTGTCCCTTAGTTTCAGCTGAAGGCTGCATCCAACAGGTAGGGCTCCGCTTGTCTCCAGCTGCCCCACGCCTTCGATGCCACACCAGCCCCAGGCAACAAGTGCTGAAAGCAAGGACCACCTCTGAGGGTCTCCATATCCACAGCCACGTACGTGGCTACATTGGTAAATCCACCCAAGTAATATTAGTGGGAATTCCAGTTTTGTCCCTGGAGAGAGAAAAGCTAGGAAACACAACCTTTTAAGACCTGAAACCCCAGGAGATATAAAAAAGGTCCAACCTATTACTCCTTTCACACTCTCATGATGCAGGAAGGATAAACTCACAGTACTTAAGTGCTTAGGATCAGCAAAGCAAGCTTTCACATATCCCAGAAAATAAAGCTCTAACAGGAATTACACTGCCTCCCTTGCAGAGCATTGAATTAGTCTCCACAGTAATCAGAAACCACAAATATAACTGATAAGGCAGTGGCACTAATCCATAAATAAAGCTAACGGACAGAATGTAACAAAAATGAATGAAGATAAGGATGACTAGTCTAGATGGAGCACAGGTTATCCGCTGAAACTGATGTTTCCTCCTCAAACTACAACCCCTCTCTTTGCTCCTCCTTCCTCTCCTTTAGTCCCATTTTCCCTTTCAGACTGCAAACTTCCTCGGGCAGGGGGACACAGCACAAATTACCACAGCTTTTAGAAGCAACCACAGCATAAAACTCTCTGCCCCACGGACAGACCTACCAACCACACCAAGACAGCCCTCTGCTGAAACACAAGGAGGACATGCCGGGGGGGGGGGGTGTCCAGCAGGTAGAATACATCAACTCCGCCTTCATCAGCACATCGCTCCAGCACGGGGAATATGCCTTGAGAGATGAAGGATTTAAGCAAAACCAAGCTGTAAATAAAACAACCCCTGTTCTTGTCTCCAGAGCTGCCACGCTTTGAAGTGTTTGCACAGAGAAGAGGGGGCTGCTGCCTCTTAGATGCAACCAAAACCTAAAGAAAGGTATAGAGAGGTATGGTCCTTACAACGCAGAATCAATTAAACCGCTGAGTGGCTCCAAGCCTCGGCTTGTGCTCTTGAAACGCACTTTTAATTACAAGAAAAAACAAAATAAAAAACACAGCAGGCTGTCTCCATGTTTCCCAACCAATATAAACACATGATCTCCATGCTCTTCTAAAAAGTATTTCAAGAACTACAGCAACCCACCACCGAGCATCCTCCTACAGAATTTACAAGCAGGCTCCCAAGAGCTAATCCTGCCCCTCCTTAACAGCTCTCCTTGAACTGCAGGCCGACACCAAAATTGCTGCCAAAGCTATAAAGCTACAGAAGAATGCGTAAAATGCCCCGATTATATCTCCTTTAGGGTTGGTCTCTCTGCAATAGCACTGCGTTGCTTCCTGCAGCACGCCTTGGGGATTTGAAGGGAATTAAATAAAAATCCACTAATAAAACATAGCAATTTGAACCTGCCAGTTTGCTTGAATCCAGCAGACTTGTCAGCATCCTTTGGAAACTCCAAGACCCAATGGTGTAGCCCAAGACCTGCTAAAGGTCCTTTTAAATGGGTTCCTGAAGCTTGCTGGGTAAGTGGGGCATCTAAGGGCTTTGTACCTTGGCAAAAGAGACTTTGCCCTTACCTTGGATGTATGCAGATTCATGCATCTCAAGTGGGAAATACTCTTTCAAGTTTTTTTCTTTGGTTCTAACAAAAAATTGTGTCTTTTGATGCTGTTCTGTCCAACCTTACGCTAACTCAGGCTGAATTACCTCCATTCTGCACTGAAATCAGCTCTAGCTCTGAATACCAAAACAACTTTGAAAACTAGAATATAAATAAATTAGTACTTTCAGTTCCTCCCTCTGAAATACCCCTTTTTCTGCCACGTGACTCACTAAATTGTCACATGGCAATTTATGACATGACCGTAGTTGCTGGAAAACTAAGAATTAACTGCCACTAATGACGTTAATGTGTTTCTTCTAAACGGTATAAAACTTCATCACATGGCATCACTCTGAAAAATTCATCAAATTCCCAAGTCATCTACATTTGCAAGCCATAAAAATACCTAGAACACAATGCAGTTGAAAATGCTCGTGATTACATTAAGATCTTAATGGGCTATATTTCTGCACATCCCGACTTTGCTCTAAAGACGATTTTGAAGCAATCAATGAGGCAAAACCTGAATCAAGCCTAAACTCTCAGCAGCGTGATAGAGGAGCAGGGAAGTAGATTTATTCTGACATATATGCAAACCCGCACTATCATTTGCGTTTGATTTTGCAGAAGGCAAGCAAGCTATGGAAAATAAATGTTTTTAGGGGAATCAGATGATTTTTCAAAAGCACTCAGCACTGTGTGAGTGCGCTCCTACTGGATACGTTGATGGCAGGGTTAGCCGGGCATGCTTTGGTTTTGGGGTGTTTTTTTTTCCCTAGAATTTCTTGTTCAAAAAAACCCACAACAACAAACCCTGGAAGAAACTGGTACATTTCTAAAGAATCTACATCCCATCTACTGCTCGGATGAAGTGTCTTTTCTTAGCAACCCCAAATTTCTGCAACCAGCAAACATGTGCTCCTGCAAGCACGTACAAGGGCTCCTTCAGCTCTCAGCCCAGGTGGCACCTGTGGTCCTTGTCACTCTCTGGTTACAAGGGACAGATCCAAGCTGGTCTCACTGAGCCCCAGCTACCTGGCTTACAATAAAAAAAGGGAGTCCACATCCCAGTGTGGATGCTGATACTACAGCATCTCTGCCTATTGCAGCTATAAAATATCTATCTCTCTAAATCTCTATGTCTATAAAAATATATCTGTGTATCTTTACGTTGTTCTCCAAGGTGCAGGACAAAGATGTACTTAAATTACGCTTAAATTATTGTCTTTTCTTTTCTTTTAACGAAGACAAACTGAAATCATTTTACTCTCTTAAACAGAGGAAGTGATGATTTACAATGTTGCACCTAAGGGAAAAATACGATTTCAGATACAGAAGGCAGCAGGGACACATTTGTTTCTGCACGCTCAAAAACATAACTTGAGCTGCCTGGCTCTGCGCGTAATCCAAGAGGCACAAGAGTCTGTTTAGGGGGGTTCTGCACACAAAGACACGCACCTCAGGTCATCCTTTGTTACGTGAATGGTAACTTAAACATTCAAGCTGCATTGCACACTAAGTGAGAGGAGGATTGATGGACAAGCTGCAGAACTCCCTTGAGTTTGATAGCAGCGCTGACTGAATAGCAATAACAAGCATCATCCCTAACGGCAACAGGGGGACAGGATCAAACTTGAAAACGATGCAGCCAAACCCCCCTATATCCATCTGCGTACACATGTTATGGACAGTAATGCAAAGACCAGCCAGCAAAATCTCCTGGAAAACATGGTTCTTCAAAGGCGCATGTTTGCTGGCACAATACTACAATATATGGGGTTTAGTCCTCTGGTTCAGTCTGCCATAGGAATCTGGAGCCCAGCCAGCAAAGAAAGAAACTTTGTCTGATTATGCTGTGGTTTGGACAGTTTCAACCCATTGTGGTTAAGAAATATGACGTTTGGGAGGATTTATTTTGATGATTTATGTCCTGTGTGTTTACCAACATTTCAAGGTTTTAGCTTGAACTAATAGACTGTACATATGTGGGCAATACAGTAGTAAAAATGCTTAAAACATTTCCTCCTGGTTGGCTCTACCTTGCCTAACTTCATTTGTGTGGGCAAGATTTCTAGGTGGTATAACATCAGCTTGTCCTCCACTGACTGCTTTGGTCCAAAATAGGCAGCATCCCACCAACCTACAGTGATGCTAACACCTACACAAAAGGATCCTTTCAAACCCTGCATCAAATGTTTAAGGGCTTGTTTGCTTTTAGCTTTATGTTCATCTATCTCTGGAAGTAAATTTGGTAGGACTGGCTGCAGACAATTTATTTTAAAATTGTTCCTCTGTAATTTATGGCTGAACATATGTCACTTCAGACACATCTATTCAAATTCCATCAGACAGCGATGGAGATGGATCTTTTACAGTCCTTCTGACCAAAAAAAAAAAAAAAGACAGGAAGGATTTATCCAGAGTTGCCTGGACTAAGTGTGCTAAATGAGACGCACATAAAAATTACTTTGGGGAAGTGGGTTTTTGGGTTTTTTTTTGGCAAATTTAAGATGCTAGCTAACTATGTGGTGGGCAGGTGGCTTAGAGGTGCATAGAAAGAAACGCAGACATGTCTCTTAGGGAATGCCTCCGTGCAGTCATGTCTCCTTCCACAGAGGCTCATGGGCTTTTGCATTGGAGCGCACTGCTTGTAGTTACAGATGCAGGTCTTGCGAAGATAAATTCTGCCCTGATACCACGAGATGCTTTGGCTTTAGCTAGGAGGCAACAAATCAAAGGGTGTGTGCAAGGAGGACATGCAAGTATTAACACCCTGAGAAATTTAACGAGGAAAGCTGAGCAAGCTCCACACACACAACAAAATGCAGAAGCATCAAGCAGTTATCCCATCACATGCAGATACAGCACTCCATGATTTCAGTTTAATTAACCAGACATAAAAATACTGACATTATTTGACTAAACTACTCTTGGGTCAGATGGACACCGCAACACTTCACAGATCATCTGCCTTGCCGAGTAAGTCCATTGAACAGCTCCTTTTTAGGAACAAGCTCAAAGGGCAACTTGAGGTATTGATGGCTCTTCCCACGTCAGCCTGACAATACTGGGAGCTTTTCTTTGAGCTCCAATCCTGCAGCCCTGCAACAACAAGATAATTTACTTCAGTACAATCTCTCCCATTTCTGGAGGAAAACTTGCTGCATATGAATAAATATGCTCAAATCCATGATAAATCAATACAACTTGACACTTTAAACCTCCTGATTTTGGAGCCATTCTCAAAACTATTTGGGCAGATGGCTTTAGTATGCTGGAGATGGACCATCCTTGCCGTGAACTAGCTAGAACTGCCATGACTCCAGACCAGACAGAAAAGCACCAAAACCCCAGAGGAAAAAAAAAAATGCAGTTATATCCCGAGAAGATATTTTCTTTGTCAGACCATAAACAGTATTTTTCTGAGACAAAATCATCCTACTTTTAGGAGGAAGATATCCCACTAGCATCCCTGTCCACTGCCTCTTCTCATGGGCTTTGTTCTTGCCCCAAAATGGCTGTTTGACATATGCAATTGCTCCAGAAATTCATATGTGAAGCAAGAAGTAAAGCAAAGCAAAAGCAAACACTGCCTTCCCTCTTGCTACAGGAAGCCTCATCACAACCCTCCTTCCTGCCAAATCCGTTTCCCCATACCATAAAGCACCACCCTGAAGCACACTTTGCAGCAGCGATGCTGGCCATTCTCACAGGCTTTTTATTTAAGATTTTGATCTGTCAGAGCTTGATTTATGGAGATTTAATTCTCAAACTATTACAAGGGGATACTGCTGCTCACATACAGCTTAGCTTGCTCTCTAGCTACATCCAAAGAAATAAACATTGCCTGCGTGAGCCTGTTTGCCCTGGAAACCCAGCACTATCTTTATTTGTAATTTCTGCTGCATCTCCGCACCCTCGCAGTGCATCAACTTGAACAGTCTTCCTAAGGCAGTCTGAAGAAAAATCCAACACTTTTGCTTTACAGACCATTCACGTTTAATTTGTTCAAGGGGAGACTAGAAGATGAGAGTGGAGAGAAAGGGGAGCAGCTGGTGTGGACACAAGGGCATTGCACCCTGGGTTTGGTGTACCTACGCCTTGCAAGAAAAGATTGCAACCTGCTCATCTTATGTTTCATACACAGCCACCCCCAACAGTTTACCATCCCATAGCTCCTCTTCCACACTTGTTTTCAAACCCGTCAGGTATCGTGGCATCTATCCTGTGATACCCAGCAGGCAAGGGTGGCACAGGAAGGTGCTGCTTGTCCTTCTCAGCAGCCCTGAAAGGTAAAGACCGCAGGAGAACCTGAAGAGTCACTCTTGTCATTAAAAAAAACAACTAACCAGACAGAGAAAGAAAAGAGGTTTCTAGCCTTCTTGAGAAGAAAGCCTGGAAATGCAAACACAAACAGCTCAACCATCAGAAGACAAATGCAAAAAGCCCAGTATTTATTCCTTTATTTGAAGTGGTACACTTTGCACTGGAAGACTAAATGGGAGTTTCTTGACTCAATAGGGACTGGTAATATTTTCCCCCTCGTCACCTCTTGGCCTCCCCAATATCCAGCATGGATTCCATATGGATGCACTACTGGATGGTGGTTTCTTTTCAGATGTACTAGAGAGCAGCCAGGAACATCTGAGGCTCTGACACTTATATGACACAAAATAGCATTCGCAATTTATTTTTTTTAAAGTTGTGCCAAGTGGCAAAACCACAAGTTTCATTATTCTGCACAGAAATTCTCTCATCATCCAGCCAAATTTAAAAACAAATAGTTGCAATTAAATGTGTTGCTACATTATTTATGCAGATGCATTCAATCTTCAAAAAGCTGCTATAAAATACAAGGGAAATTTATTGCACTTTTGGTGTATACTTTCTTCTCTCTGCTCAAATATATGTTGCTCCTTGCCTTTTTCCCTCCCTCACGTTACTTAACACATTATTTTCCAACCACTGTTTCTGCTGCTTTTGTCTTGAAAAGAACCAGGGATGTAATCCAAATCCAAATGTTTCTTGATTATTTGTGAACAAGGCTGCTGAATGATTACTAGACAGATAATTCCAGTATTTCCCTTGCAGTCGAGGACCTCTCCTCATCTCTGCATTTTGCTCTTACAGCTGCTGGGTAAATGATATGCACCGAGGCTGCCCAAGGCTTCATAGCGCATATTAATTCTGCCAGGAACTCCAGACACTCTGAAGAATTGCTAATTTAACAACAGACTGTGAAATTATTTTTTCTTTCTTTATTAATTGCTGTGCTATTCGAAAGTGACTTCACTGCCCCGACAGTCTTTTGGCGTGAAGAACAGGGGGCATTTCAACCTGCCAGGAAATAATTGAAAGCTTTCTCCCCAGCAGTCCCTATATTCATAACCAAATATAAATATGTGAAACAAGTGCTAATAAAAATAGGTTAACTTGCTGCAGGTGTTCCTCTGTCAATTTATCCAGGTGATATTAGCAAAATCTGACAGGGAAGCACAGTGATATATTTCACTTGTGACTTCACATTTTGATTCCGTTTGTTAGGGTATATGTGCAGGGATCTGGCTTTTTCTCCAAGACCTCTATAGCTGTCAGTCTGTGCAAACAGGATTTGACAAGATGTCCATTTAGCAGTATGGAAGGGCAAAGAAAAAAAAAAAAAACCAAAAACAAAACAACAACCAACAACGAGAGCTGGAGAGACCAGGTATCTGGGTAAAGCTGCACTGCAGTGCAAAAATGGACGCTCTTCACGTACCGAGCAACTCGAAAAAAACCAGCTTGATATGCAGGATCTGAGGCAGTTTGCATCCTTTAATCAATAGCTCCTTCAAGAAAGGTGGCCAAGAATAATATAAATAGAAGGCAGAGGAGAAAGAAGACAAAAGGCCAGTGCTGGAGAAAGTATCAGGATCACTGTACACTACACTAATCCACAGGAATATTTTTGGCTGGTCTTACTTCTTTTTTAAAAAGAGAGAGCAAAAGAAAAGCTCTCCTTTGCTCATGAAAAATTAGATTTAAAGATAAATCTAAATAGGAAGTTTTGCTTTCCAAAGTTGCCCTTTTCCAGCCTGAGGAAAGAAGCAGAAGGTGATTAAGCTGTCTCTTCCAGAGATAATGTAGGAATATGATCAGCTTAAGGAGCCCCGAATTTAGAACCCTTCAGAGCTTGTCTCTCCCTGCAAAGAACTTTGGATAGACCAGAAGTATGTGGATGGGTTACAGTGAAATACAGTAAGAATTAGCTATAAAGATGAACCAACAGAAAATTAACATTGCATTTCAACAAGACAGTGATCAGAGTTCAGAGATTTAAGGTAAGTGGCTGGTGAGTGAAGGTAACAAAGGGATTCTGGTTGTCTGGGCAATTCCTGCATCTCTGCGAGACTGTCTTCAAGACTGGGTTAAAAGGAAAAGTAAATGTATGACCTGAGTTAAAATCCAGAACAAAGGTGCTGAAGCGGTGGGGTTTTAGCCAGACCGTACCTTTCAGCACATGCCAAAGTCACTACAGAACCTCACACAGCATCAGCCACACCAGTGCTGCCTACAGGCAGCATGAACAGGCAACGGCTTGCCGTCACCTCCTCCAAGACGCATGACACCTGCTGAAGCCACAGGTACACCAGGCTGCAGAAAGCCATCGTCTTCCTGCCCTCTCCCTTCAAAGGCCACGTTGGCCATGCAGCCCAACACACAGTTTTCATGGTCTGAAACACATGAGACCACAACCCTCATCCTGCACCCCGGCAACCTCCAGCTCACACAGGACCACCCCAGGTGCTGTTCAAATGCATTGATGGACCACAACCAGCCATCCCCATGGCTATAGGAGGGTACACACCACCACGTACACAGATCAAGCAACCTACAGCTCAGTCCGGGAGCGGTACCAAACCGTAAGCCTGAGAGCTGGGCCAGACAGTGCTGAAGCCACCAAACTCGGTCCCAGCCACCAGGCGGGTCTGCGAATTACCTGCCATCTCAAAAAAAAGGAAGGCCAGGAAAATATTTGTGTCAAAACCCATCCCAGACAGGCACCCCCAACCAGTTGTGCACCTTCACAGCATCCCTGGACATCACTTCTGGCGTAAAGCGGTGAAATGAGATGTCAGCTGAGCAGAGTCAGTCATGCCCTCCTTCCATTGCTGCTCCACCGAGGTAGAAAATATGTATTACTGAAGCCACGAAGTGCTTATAATTATGGCCCCAAACCCAGTAATCTCCACTGATGTAGGTAAATTGCTGACCCCTCTATCACTGTTATTCATGATGTAAAAACCCCTTGGTTTTTCTCTGCAGCTTAATAAAACCTGTGGGGAATTGGCACAAGGCTTTCATTCCTTATAGCTAGCCTTTAATGTTGAAGTCTGGATTTCCTGGAGGGGAACTGAACAGTTTACAATAATTAGTGATTTACATATAGAGTTGTCAACAAAGATACATGGCATTAAGTTACTAAGATGAAGGGCTCCACCTTCTTGGTTGCTACATTTGATTTTATTTTATTTAAAGATTCTGTATTTTAATTCTGCTCACATTCTGCTATCACTAGTAAAGTGGCCTGAAGCGGACAGCAAGAAGAGAACACTAAATCGAAGGCTTAAATCTTTTCTTCTTCAGTTCCCTGGCAGATTTAAAGAGCAACCTGGCACTAATGCTTTCGAATAATATACTGTTGGACCTGACACAGCAGAGAAATTCTGCTTCAAATCACACAACAGTCCAGGTGACCATGCAATTACAATTAACCTTCTGCCCACTGTGCCTAATGAGAAATGATCATGTGAATGATAGGCTTGGGAAAGGACCCAGGTATCAAAAATAAAAAGATTTCTGATTCTTACATATTTAAAAAGCCATTTTCAGTTAAGAAAAAGCCAAGAGACACTAATTCTAGTTTTGCATCCAAAAGAAATTAATAACCATTGCTAATACACATGGAGGCATAAGCACACGCTGTCAGCCTTCTAGCAGCAAGACCGATGCACGGAAGTCTCCTACCACCACACCGCTCTAATCGGAAAAGTACTAATATCCTCCACCGCCATAAATCTCAGCCCAGACCAGAGAACATGAATTTTGTCTGTGCTGGATAAAAAAAGGTAATATAACCTCAAAATAGCATGCAATATTTTTTGGCACACTTATTGGGCCCATGGGGTTCCCATTACAACATCACTAACTGGTGAGGTATCCTATGTTGTCCCATCAGTTTTGTGCTTCTTCTGCTTTATGTCCCTCATCTCCTGCTTACCTCGTGAGCTCCCTTTACCAGAGAGCATCCTCCTCTCTCTGCTCACACAGCATCATCAGAGGTGAGCAAAGCTATTTTCCAGCCTGCTCCCTCTGCAGAACAGGGAAACACAAAGATCGTCCCACCCTGGGAAGAGCCGAGGGCACCCGTTTCCTTTCTTGTACCCAGTTGTAATAGGGGAAGCACTTATTTGCCCCAAACACTGCCCTAGTCAGAAGTTACTGCCCCTCCAGATCCGCCAGCAGAGCAGCTGGAGTGATCACTCCCTCACCTGCTTCAGTGAAGCAAGCTTATTAGTTTAAATAATTGGTTATGGTTTTCATTAATTCCCTCATTCTAATTAATGTCCAGAACGTAAGGGACAGAAACCTCCAGCTGAGAAGCAGTAGAGCACATATGTGCACATGCATGTGTATATATATATATATATATATATTTATTTATTTGTATGTATAGGACATGTTTATGCAAATTCTATCCCCACACTTCCTAAATCTGCCATTTTCTAGCATAGATATGCCTCCCAAGTACAACAGAAGCAATATGGACATGCCCACCCAGATTTCACCACTTGCACCTGGAAGACGCAAATTACTTGCAGACACTGCCAAGACCCCTTTGGATGCAAAGCAAACCTTTACCTCCCACTTGCTCCTGAGCCAAAGGACGCAGCACCACCAGACATATGCAGGCCATACCCTCAGCCAAGGTAAATGGGCAGTGAGCAGCACTGCATTTTGGCAGAATCCTCCTGCAGAACATGTTATTGCAAGTATTTACCAAGTTGTATGCTGATCTAGTTTATAGTAGCTAATCAGACATAACACAATTAGGAGATAAGCCTTATAATGCCAAATGTTATGTATAAGGGTTTCTACATGTATTTATAACACCTGTTTGAAGATGCCTTTAGACAGAGTCTTTTCATATAAAAGAAATACATACAAATACACTGTATTCTGGCAATTTATTCTGATGGCTGATTAGGGAAACATTGCTTCATGAATTCTAAGCCATGACATTTCCACTAATCTTCCCATTTCAACAGCAGGAAAAGGAATGGCTTTCATATCTCCGTGCTTATCATTTTCAAGCTGAGTATATTATCTGCTAGTCTCTGGATTTACCCGATAGTTCTTAAAAAAACCAAAATATACCGCCACGGTCTATGAAACTTATGTGTGGCTTACTTGGAAAGCTGTATGTCATTCTGAGGATGAACAAATGTATAAACTAGCTCTCATCTTTTTTAAAGTATGTCAAATAAATAAATAACCAGATTGCTATCTGTTATTTCCCTTCAATGAGATTGCTGCTTAAAAGGTTATAAAGGATGACATTTTTGCTTTTGTAGGCGGCTATGCATTAAACTTCTCATATCGCCTTGCGGGGATCAAATATGGTCTGTTTGTTGTCAGATTTCTTAAGCCTGCTTTTCTGCAAAGTCCCCCAATGTAATAGCTACCAGCTCACTACATACCAGTTTGCCCCCAAGAGACCTTACCTTGCAACCCTTGCAGCATCTTGCCTTCTAATCATCAACCCCACAGATATTTTAACACCTAAAATGAATAGTCATGAGTCCTCAGCTGCAGTTTCCAAGTTACAGATTTAATTTTGCATTATCTTTGGGTTTCTCAAGGCGCAGCTCCCCAACCAGTGTGACTTGTGCAAAGATACCTTATTACCTACAGTCTTACCCGGGGCTGCTCTCTAACCACTGAGCATCAAATGAGATTGCTTCTTGCACACCCCTAGGACACAACCCCTTATAGTTGAGGTCTTATAGTGTGGTGGGAAGCACCCTGCTGGACTGGTTATGAACCAAAATCCTGATTATAGTCACAAAAACACATGTCAGTCCACACACCTTCCCCCACATAATAAGTTGATATAAATCATATAAAATAACTTATCTTCTCCATATTGCTCCATTAGGATACCTCCATAGCAACACCAGGACATCACAGAAGGGACAATAAAGGTCTCCTAAACTCTCCTTAGATGAGACAAACAGATTTTGGGCTGCTTTCATTACCTCTTTGTAGCACTTGTATTTTTGTTCGCTAAAGGTCTTTTCCTTGGACAGACCTGCTGGCTAGCTGAACCGTACACTCACAACAAGACCCTCAAAACACCATCCTGTAACCACGCTGTACATTTCATAACAGCGCAGTCAAGAGTCATGGTTTGATGGAGGAGAGACACCCTTGTTAACAAGTGCAGGGTTAGCAAAGCTACTGACCGTACCATGTGCTGCTGCCAAAATGGACAGTTGCTTAAATAAGACAAATGTGAACAAAGGAAATGCTGCAAAATACAATGTAAATGTACTTACACTGAGCATTTGGTTCAGGAGTGTACTTTGGAAGTGAACGTCTTAACTACCCCAACTTACCATTCCTCAGCACACAATACTGCCTGTGCAAAATGGGTATGTGGGGGGATGAAATTAGGAGCGCACTTTGCACACCCAAGGGTTTTCCAAGGGGCCAAGCCACAGTCAGCGCAAAGCAGGGCCCTTGCGAGATGCACAGCATGCTGCTTCACCCTATGGGTTCATCCCCAGTGCTTCACCCCACCTGCTAACGTACACAGACCCTTTACTATCATTAACTAAAACAATCCTGCTTTTTGTTCTGCCACAATACACACCTAAAGCAGCCTTTATTACTGTAAAATATATATATATATTCAGATTTAACCTGTCTTCGGAATTTGCTTTCCCAATAGCTGTCATGCTCCAACACTCGTCAGTTGTCTCGGATAACCAAATACTATTCTGATGTTTACAGCGTAAGCTAGAAATCCCCTACATAAACTACAGGGAATTCTGCCAATTCTGAGCTAAATTAACTGCTTATCAAAGGCAAAACTGACAAGGGTTGTTGTTGTTTTTTTTTTTTTTTTTGTATGAATCCATGGTTTATTGCTTTCCAGCCCTGTAATGCTACTTAGCTTTTTCATGACCTACGCATGAAGGCCTTTAGATATATAATTTCAGCTTAATAATAACACAATTACAACCACTTAATGTGTTTAAGGGAACAGTCCCAGATTAATTTCCAGTAGGAGCAAGGAGAAGTTCCATGCTCTGGTAGCAAGGCATAAGCCATCAGCCTGCCTTTAAACCCTCCTTTACTTGCTTAGCCAGAAACCTCCTTACCCATGGGCACAAGGAGGAGAGCTTAGCCTCTGATCCCGCTCCTCGGGGCAAAGTCCACACGGCTCCTTTCGGAGTTTGACTGTGGCTCTTCCCTTTCCCGCACCCGAATCAATACCACAGCAGTTCCTTTGCTTGAGGTTATACTAAGCTCTGGCAGTACGTCCCTCTTTTTCCTCATGAAATCAGCCTTCCGGGTCACATTTTGGAGGTTATCTTCTAAAAAACCCCAGATCAAGCTTGGCAGCACTCTGAAGAGTCCCAAGCCACAGAATCTTCTCAGTATTTAAATGCCAAATCGCTTTGGCTTCCCAAGCCCCTGCAAAAGCAACTCACTCCACAGACCCCCTGGGCACAAGAATGCCAACTGCTCTTGCCCTGACGGATATGAGAAGGCTCCCCACAGGGTCACCAAAACCAGCAGCAGCCCAGGCTTACATGCAGCAGCCTGCCTACAGAGAAGCTGGCAGCCCACCACTAAATAACCCATCCCACTTAGCCACACATCATCCATCATCCTTCCAACCAATTTCCTATCCACTCTGTCGGAGGGGGAGTATAATGCTTTCCAACATGGAATAAAAGGGTGGGCACATTTCAGTGCCACAGCAGAGCAGAATTGATGCTACCCACACAACCTGGGGTTTGGAAATAATGTATTTATACAAGTACATTAAGACCAATTTAGAAAAGGTTGATTAGATAAAGTAATGTTCATTCAGGCAAGCCTAAACAATTTTCTTATTTCATTGAATCAGCAATAATGTACTTCTACAAATGCAATAAATATATATCCAATCACCTCCTCCTTCAGTGACTTCTCCCCTTGCTCCTTTCAGTTGGCAGGATTTGGTTTGGGTTGTTCTCAGAAAGGAAAAAACAAAACAAAACCAAACCAAAAACAGCAAACCAGTAACTCATTTATAAAACCTTCTCTTCGTGGTAATTTTATTTTATCTCTATAGCATAAGGCAATCTAGCAGAAGCAAACATTGTTTACTTGTTAATACCAAGCTACAACTCTTAGAGAGAGTCGATGAGACCACAGAGGAAAACTAGTGTTTTCTTTGTTATTCTGCTGGAAGACCTGCGGTAATATGTCAGACATCGGTAAAGTCTATTGGGAAAAATACAAATAGTTCCTCTCTTTCCATCCATATGCATGGGAAATTGTGCTGGTCTACACACACTGGAAGATTTCGTGCTGTTGCTTCAGCCAGCTCTTCTCACACCATAACAACACCTGCTCTAAAAAAAAAAAAAAAAAAAATTCATTGCAATTTGTGATTCAGAAACCAAAGTATTTTTAAAATCTTGACTAACTGTGTTACTATATCAACTGATTATTTGCAAGGTACATCTCAAGAGACACGTAGCACTAACTGCACAGCAGGCTCCTGTGCCCACAGTCCCCAGCAATGCCAGAAACCCTGCACCCCACAGCCCCCAGGTGCGCCCCAAAAGCAGGATCTGACCCACCAGCACTCAGATTAACTGAGAAAATGAGAGGCTGCAGGCAAGTGAGGGTCCTAGCAAGGCACATGCATACAAAAGCCTTTTGGTTTTGTTGTGCAGTGACAATATTCGTTATCAGGACACCAGGTGTTTACCCATGGGTTTCATGACAGCGTGACTACTTTTGACCTGAAAGTGCCTTCAGCTCAGCCTGCTGCCACACAGGTATTTGTTTGGACTCCCTCCAAATACCCCCTTCCCTTTTCACCCTCTCCATTGTTTACCTCCAGCTTTACAAGCAATTAATATTTCTTAAGAGTAACCTGGGGTGGGGGGAAGAATTGTATTTTTCACCTCCTTTCTATGCAAGCATTTGCTGCTGAGGTACAAAGGCAGGTAAATGTTGCTGCAATGATTTCATGACAGAAAAACATGAGGAAATTTCTGCTGCTGGCCAGAAATTTTGCAGCTGCGCCTGTGCCCAAACTAAATTCCCATGCACACTCTCTGTATAAGGGCTCCCATCAACCACCATCACAGAGAATTATGCCCTTTATGAAGAGAGACATTTTTCAACCCATGCTACAAATTCAAATTTAATAAAGAATACTGCTTAATTAAGCAGGCATTTCTTTTTTTCCATAACCAAGTCCAGCAAATTTCTCTGAATCGCTTTAGATTCAGTAAGGGGATGTTTTTGAGATGCCACCAGAGCTCACTCCTGCCTAGAGAGAAAATGGCAACATTTGGCTTGGAAAAAAAAAAGGCACCAATTTAACAAATAGTTAGCACCCTTCGCAGACATTCATTTACTCTTAAAAGCAAGAAGCTGGGTGAAAACTTTCCGAGCTAGACTTGGGTTTTCAGAAGTCTTGCATGTCCAGTCATGAATCACCTAAATGCATTTAAAAGCCCAATCTTCAATGATTTGGAAACCCAAGTCCAAATCACTCCCAGCACCACTGACCGCTTTGATAATTCTTACACTTCGGCAAGAAATGAGTGTGGGATTTTTGTCCTCTGCTGCGTCAGTGCCCAGCCATGCCTAAGGACTTAATAACCCTCCCCCAGAAAATCAAGAATGACCAAAGGCTCACCATTAGCTTCAATGGAACAGAGCTTTTGCTCCACGCCTTTCACTTACATGCCTGCATACGGGTTTAGAAACCTAACTTTAGTTTGCTCCTCTTGGAAATCTCACTCAAAAAATTCAAAACACCAACAAGGATTTAGTTAGAAAACCAAAATTAGCTGGACTTGCGTAGCTACACAGCAATGTACACAGCTGAGTGGTTATTTCTAAGGAGTCAGCAAGAAAACCTGGAAGAAGATTTGCTGGTTTAGGACTCGCTCTATAATTTTGCTTGACCCAGAATTAAGTCTGTTCAAAACTGAATCAAAAACAAACGAACATTTACATTCTTTGCATTACAGATACCACCCAAAGCAAGGAGATCGTTTGCCCAGTTCATCTCAAGTGTGGTATGGAGGTAGCTCAGAGAACCCACTTACCACATCTCAGCAACTGGCAACCTGGGGAAGCATCTGCTTGTGGCTTTGTCCAGCAATGAAAGCAGGGAAGCAAACAAAATCCTACCAATAAGAGAGACTTGGTCAGGAAAAGCTTAGCTTATCCTCCAACTCCAGCCCCAAGAGTAGGTCCCTTCGGAAAGGTCTGGATGTATTCCCTTTACACAGTTGTACCATTTTTCTGCATCATCCCTGGTGATCTTTGCTGTACTACGTGCACTTTGCACCCCTAGAGGTATATCCTTTCCCAGATATTTTCCCCTGCAGCATCACCCCATGCTGAGCACAAAAGTCAGATCTGGTACTCTCTCACAGGCAAGCAGCAACTGCAGAAAGCAAGAAAGCCACAGCGAGAAAGGATGGAAAAGTGCAGGGCATTTGCTGGAGGGGGGCAAATAGCACTTTGCATAAAGAAAACTGGGGGTGGGGAACAGGGATTAAGGGGAGAAAAAGTAATGTAGGGCCAGGAACTTGCTGGTGCCAGTTAGCACAGCAATGCTGCTCTCTGGAGCTGTACTGACCTTGCCAGAGAAATCAACATGTTTCTGCCTACTGCCTGTTTTTTTCTTTTTTCCCTGCTGCTTTTTAATGATTTTATGACAATAATCCCACAATACCTTGCAGACTCACTCTCACATGCATGCACAGATTAAGTCTAATATAATGCACTTCCCATTACTGAGCAAAGGTGCGAATGCACCTGCTCCACATCGCTTCAGGCAGACAATTGCCCTGTCCTAACCCCTTCTACTGCCAACATGGCAAGTAATTTATCACCATCATCTAACTTCGTTCACTTCCCTTGCTGAGTGACAGCCATCAAAAGTCTCCTTATTGGCCTATTACTAGGTGGCAAGGCAATCACATCACCTAACAAGGTCTTAAGGAAGACAGAAACTTCCTAAATCCCATTACCTGAAGGCCCTCCCTCCCCCAGGATGAAAATTTGAGTGTGTTTGTGCCACAGATGTCAAATGCTTTTCTGACCCTTTTTAATAACTTTCAACCTTGCTTCTAGGTGAACGAAGCAGAGAAGTCCTCTTGCAGATGCACAGGTTTGCTTCGTTGAGTTTAAAACCATCAACAGTTGAATTTGCTGGATGTTTTCAAGGCAAATCCACTTACCTGACTAATAGGTAAGCCTTCCAGGCAGGGGCAAGTGGTGCAGTGATTTATCCCCAGTGACTCCAGCCTGCTGCTAGGTGTGTATTTCCCTACAACACAGGAAGGCTACTTTCAGACTGTACCATATCCAAGTCTACCACTGGAAGCCAAAACCCTTCCATAACTTCCTACTCTACAAAAAAAAGTCAACAACAATCCAAGACCTCTGTTTTTGGCTAGCTGTCATGAGACGAATGCAACGAGGTCTGGATTAACCACTTGAGCCTATGTAGTTCAGCTCTCAGTCTGAATGCCGACGTAGAGGCCATCTCTGTATCACATATGCACTGAACAGGGTCCTGCTGAGTAGGTCAGACCCCTGGCTATTAGCATACGGTGCTCTACAAGAAAACCTTTGCGATAAACACATTTACCTTTCAAGAGGAAGCAGACATGCCTGCATCTCAAGGCAAGCTGGAGCTTGCACGCATCCTGCACATCTCCGAGCCTGAGGACTTGGATATTGCACTTACCGTCACAACCCAGACACTCTTTTGATGCTGTTCATATCTGGGAATATAGTAGCTACTGTCCCCATGAACATGAAGGCAGCAATTACTCTCTCCTGTTGGCTGGAAAAACTGCTTCCTTTGTTACACCAGAAACGTGCATCCTGTATCGTTGGGATCTAGAGGAGAACTGCTGAAGCATTTTCATGCAGAGACCATGAAAAACATATTTTTATTTTCTCTTTGCTTTTTTTCTTTGAGTTCTGGAACACAGGAGTCGGGTATCAGTTGAGGTTCCAATTACTACTGTATGCATTACCCTGACTCCATAAAGCAAAAGCATCGCTTTCAGACTTGTGGCCTCATAACACAGATTTACACTAAGACACACTCAGCTAGTCCCATGGAAGAGGTGAAAAAAAAATCAGTTCTGTTTATCTCCAGTGTTCATTTCACCTTCAGGATTCCTTCCTCTCTTTAAAAATCAGAATACTTATGCAAATGCACAAGCGTATACATACAGGTATACATACACATGTTGAAATGTATGTAACAGACGCCATTCCTTTCCCATCAAGATGTTAGTTACAACTTTCTGTATCTGGTTGTACTGGAAGATTAGAAGGCTTTATCTCCTGGCTTTTGTTCCTGGCTTCGGTATGACAAGAAACTCACATTGACAACTTTTTGTGAAGAAACACATGGAAAAAAGGACCTCCTTAACACAGAAGCGCTCTCCATGTGGGGAAAAAAGCAGGTATAAATGGTCTCCAACACATCTGTAAAGTTGCTAGGCTTCTACTAAACAGTTACCAGAACCCATGAGTTTATTTTGCCAAGAGCAGCAGTGGGCACTGGGGGAACTTGGATACACTCTGGTTACTCATCATCTGGATTCCTTTACAGCAATGTACTGAGATGGGCCTGTAATTATGGTTACTCAAAACTTTTCATTGGAAGCTATTTTTTTCTAAATTATCTTTCCTCTAAGAATTGCTGGATAATTAATGCACTTAAATAATTTCCACTGGTTGTCCAAAACCCAGATGCTTTCACTCTGCGAAAGGTTATCTTAGTCAAAGTTAACAGAAGAATTTTAAAAGTTTTTAATTTCATTCAGAAACAATCATGGAATACATTTGGTAGCTGCTCTAATAACAATGGCCACAGCAATGAGTTTTGCTGATGATGCACATACTTCATATACCCTCAAAACATTTAGTTGCATTCTTCCCGTACAGCACCATGGCTGCTCATTTAGGTTAATTTATAGCAGCATCTGGGGCTTCTGGTCAAAATTCCCCTGGGGAACAGATCAGAAGGGAGAGTGGGGCAAGGACTGAAACAAAGCCAAACCATAAGAATAGCTTACAATGCATAAATTAACCTTTTTTCATCAAAAATAACACAGCATCCTCCAATTGATGCTGCTACAACTGGACATCAAACTGCAGCAAAGATACCAGGGCAAATTAATGATTCATTTTTTTTGTGCAACCCTGCTAATGTCTGCCAGTGAAATTCAGTCCCCTTGCTAGCCAAGGCAATCTGGGTTTTCGTGGGTTTTGCTTTCTTAGTCTGGGGAAGTTTCCTGCCAGCTGGCCTTGCAGACATGGCCAAGAGAACAAAATGTACCCCAGTATTGGAATCCACCAGGTCTAGACCTTAGGTCTGAAATCCCTCTCCTCCATCCACAGTACTAAACCCACACCACCACTGCCGAGCACCACTGCACAACACCTGTTTATCAGCCAAGTACCAATATTTAGATCTCCATCTTCTTGCCTAGTTATGAAACATTATTCAAATGTCATCTCTTCAATGTGTATCAGATAGCCTCATATACATATACATACATAGACATACGTAAACACACATCCATCCACAACCCAAATATGCTGGGGTCTTTTGGTGGGTTTTTTTGTTTTGTTTTGTTTTTTGTGGGTTTTAAAACATTACTTTGCCTGGTCGTTCCATCCATTCCAGTAATTTAGAGGAGAAAAGCAGGCAGTACTCTTGCTGCTGTGGAAAGAGGATGTTTCCTAGACAAAATCTTCAGGAGGGCATAATGTTTGGGTACCAGGTCTTGAGCTAAAAGGCAGTGATGCACAAATGAAAGAAACCATCATACTATTCGTCTAAAAGTAGATTAAAATCTGCCCTCAAAATATCCTTATTTTATTTTTAGAATATTCAAAGTTCAGCTTTTCCAGTTTGATTTTACCAAACTGCATTTCAAGTACAGATCATTTCTACAAAGGAGTCAGTTCTTATTATCAGTGGACTTCTTAATTAATGTTCACCCTGTCTTTTTCTGTTGCTATATTGAATTTGAGTGCATATGGCTTAATAGACACACCAGATGCTGCTTCCCTAGGTGTTTTAGGAGCTAATGCTTCATCATCTGAAGGTTTTTATAAAAAAAAAAAAAAAAAAAAAAGGCTCATTATTTAGTGGATTACCCACTGGTTCAGAAGAGGAGACAACCTGGAGGAACTAACTTGCCTGGCTATAAACCAAAGTCCGCAGAATTAAAAGGAGTTGTGTTGCTTCTTCGTTGGAGAAGGAAGCAGGAAGCCTAGGCTCCTTCCTTTTTTTCGAAGCCTCTATCAAAAATGCAACAATGAAATAACATCTTGCAGAAACAGCATCATTTCCCCGCGCCCTTCTCCAGCCCAGTCAAGGACTGAACTCAGCGCACTCTGACTTCTCCCAAGGCTGCCCCACAAGCCTCTTCCTGCTCCAGCCATTTGCTTCCCATTCCACCCTCTCATAGGATTTGGAAGGTGGATAGAGATATAAAAGATTTAAAACCACAAGTTAACACAGCCTTTAACAGCTGCCTCTGCCACCTGCAGAGATAGCAAAGGTCAGCCAGCAGTGACATCTCAGACTCCGACACATGAGAGATTGAACTAGTGAGCATGGGGATCCCCAGCTCTCCTCCCCCCCAACCCAAAAAGGTTAGATAGAAAAGTACACAATTCTTACTCTCTGTTACTGAAAAACCCCAAAATATCTCCCAGGTGGCACTTCAAATGTATGAAGTCACACCTGCTCATTTAGGAGGTAGACAGGCCGGACTCCAAATATATCTGGCTGCAAGAAACATGGTTGATGCAGTAAAACATGTGAGTGAAGGGTTAAAGTTTATAAAATGTGTTATAAAACAGTTATGTAGGTAAATACATATTGTGCATTCTCAGCATCAGAAAAAAGCTTGCAGTACTTGCCAGTGGATGTGGTTTTATGTACCCATGCAGACAACATACTTCTGAAGCCAAAGCCATTGAAACAACAACAGCCTTTCCAGCATCTTTAGACTGAGCCAGATCTAAATACATTTTTTGTTTAAGAAGATAAATATGGGGGATCTGACACATCTACATCCACAATTGCCATAGATTACAATTACAATGCAGCCTGATTGCAAATACATTCCATTCCCTTGTGTTGATAAGAAAAAAAGAGAAAAAAAAACCCACAAACCACTAAACCCAACCCCTAAAAGCCCAGCCAGGACCCAGTGCCTTGCCACATCACAGCCGCTGGCAGCAGGACACCACTGCTCCCAGCGTCAGGAGCTGCTCAGGCTGCTCCCCAAAGCGGGTCGCTTTTTTCAGTCTCTCCCACTCTTCCCAGTGCTTCAACGTGCCTGAAGGCGCTGGTAGGGACAGGCTGCAAAGACACACTGTGGGGCTGTTTTATTTTCCCCATTTCAAGCAGGTAGTGCAGCCACTGAGAGGAAAAGCTTGAGCACTGCATATGCACAATTTCTCCATAGAAGTCTTCTCCTTTTTGGCACGCTAGCAGGGACAACACATGGCTCGTAATTCTTCCAAAACGGAGAGGTTGGCTGTACAGGGATCTAAAGAAAGAACTGAATCAGTATTTCCCTTTGTTTTCTTTCATTTCACCAAGAGTCCTCCATATGGAGGAAGTCTAGAGTTCGGCTTTTTGCTTCCAAGTGAGGTTAAACCAGACCTCCAGCTTCTTTGGAGCAGGTGGTACAGTAAAGATGTTAAAATGAGTTAATGGGCAAGATTATATGACTTAGTGCTTACGGTAGACAAGGGCTAGCATGAAAACAGTGGAAGTCCTCTCTGCTCTTCAGTCCCCTGATGCTTTCTAAGCTTTTTCTCTAAGAACAAAATAGAAATACTAACTCATAATCTTTAGGCCAAGTCAGCCAGCTCTGAGCACTTGCTGCCAGTCTGAGCAGCCACTGCAGAAGCCTGTGCTGGAGTATCCATTCACTCCTGCCCCTGAGCAAGGGTTTTACCTGCCCAAATGCCCCCTGCCTGCATTGGGCAGCCCATGGCACAATGTGGTCCAGGGCATGGGCCCCCAAGACATCTTCTTGGGTTGTCCCTGAAAGACAAGACATCATTATATGAGCACATCATGCTCCAGTCTCTCTCCGAAGAGCGTTAAATATAAGCTGCTTTAGATTTCTGGTTCTGGAAACACAACATGCTGACACCAACATGAGGCGAGAGAAGAAATATGTGCAGAAATAGCTTGTTGCAGCCCAGCCAACAACTGACACATTTTGCCTCTCTAGTGCCATCACACGGGAAATCTTTGCTTTTAAAAGGAGAAAGTTAAAACCATCTAGGAGAAAAGGACACACAGATCTGCAAGGCTTATAATGGTAAAAACACAGAGGGGGGAAAAATGCATAACAAAAGTCTTACAAAAATTACACTGGCCCTGAAGAGCTCTCTATCTGTGCTTCACACAGGCCAGGACAAACTCTTTTCAATGGCAGGTTACAAATATGCTGTCAAATAGATCAGGCTTAAAATTTCCACCACTACGCCAAGACCAACAGCGGTAATTTCCCATGCCTCACTAATGCCAGCTGATCGAGAGCCACAGCCTTAACTAGCAGCTACCTAAAACTTGATCCCTGCAGCCTCATTTAGGCACTCAAACGACATCAGTTGCAAAGATGCTGATACTGGATCAGCCAGGAGGACGCATCTTCTCAGAGGTCTCCTGCATTCATGGAAAGGACTATTGGAATTATTACTTCTGGATGCCTACCTAACTGATGGCAATTTCTAGCCCAGTGCCTCACAGAGATGGTCCATCAACCCGTAGTGCTGTAGCCTGGCCCAAAGTGCCTTGTCCAAGTTCAGGCATACCCTGAAGCCACGGGAGGTGAGAACCTCTCCTTATGCTGTAGACAACTCTCCTCCTGGCAGTGTTTCCCTGGGGGCCATCAGGAGCTCTGCAGAGCTACCTCCAGCCCCAGCAAAGCCTCCCCCAGCTGCAGGGGCTTGGCTGCCCAGACATCTCTGGTGGAGTGGGTCTGCCAACACACAAGTGCCTGGGGCTGTCCCTGTGCATTTGCTGCATGAGATGGCAAGCGCACCAAGACTGATCAGAGGAGGGAGGTCTGGCAACGCAGTTTTACATGGGCAACTGGAGCACTCACTACATCCAGTCCATGGTATGAGCATTTCACTGTGCTGGGGTAGGAAGGCTGGCTAATAATTTCTAGAAGATATTTAGTGGGCTTTGCTGGTTTAATACCTAGTTAGGCAGTAACCACAGCTTTGATGCATAAACTCATTCAACAGATTATTCTTCCAAGGCATCTACCACCTCTAGCGCAAGTCAACCCAGAGATAAGTTCAGAAACATGAACATACACTTGCTCTCCATCTGCTCCTTCAGCACCTTTCTGATACACGTCGCCTCACAGTCCCCATGCCAGAGACATGTATGCATTGTGCCTAACGTATTGCATCAGGAGGTATTTTCAGTGAGTAAAGCTGTGCACAGGCATATCTCAAGGGAGGGGAGTGTGCAGATGTGCATGAGAAGCATGTGGGTCTGAGAAGCAAAAGCAGAACAGCACTTACAACAAGCAAAAATACATCATCTTTTAAGTGCAGCCACCTAATCGTTTTTCTTTTAGGTCTGTGTGGCACAAGATCACAGAGAACACCACCCTATCAAGCCACCAACCCCCTTCTATGTGGTGGTGTTGCTTTTTCCTTATTCTCTGGGGGGGGGGGGGGGGGGGGGAAGAAGTCTCTTTAATGAAGCTGTTCAGTCTTATGTTTGAACAGCAAAAGCAGGAGCTGACCTCATCGGTGTTTAAGAGCTACAGAAGCCCAGAGTGTTTTCTCGCTGAGCATCAATTCCAGCTCTTTGAGCCAATTGCCACAGATTCCAGGAGCTTGCCCACACTACAATTTTCACACTTAGCAACTGTAAAATTGTTAAAGCGGTATCTTTCCACACGGTTGCTCTGTTATTAGTGCTTAGTTTGGCATGCCACCTTAGTTACGGGCTTTAAATGCCACTTTCAGCACTTCCCGGGGTAACCTTGGCCATGAAATCAGAAAATCAGATCATTTTCTGGTCTGTTTTCTTCTTTTTCTCTAGATGAGATTAGGTTTTGCTACGCTTGACTGACAAACCTCATTTGGGATTCCAGAGGAGGCCGAAGCCCTGACCTCCTTAAGAAGTAGGACGCAAAGATGTCTCAAGCTATGACAAGGAAGAAAGAGCTAATGTTAACACATCACATAACAAGCAATTGGTAATTAATTTGCACTGAGACACAAACACAACAGACTTAAAAAATATGTTCAGAGAGTGCCTCCCTGTCAAGTCAGGGTGCTTAGTATTATTTCTTTAAAACATAAGTGAGTTTCTTCTTCTTCAGTGTTATCTATTTCTGTCGTATTTATCCCAGGAAAACAGAACTATGGAAGCTGGGGGGTTTCTGTAAACATTTTAACTAAATCAAATGAAGGAGTAGCCTGACAGTGTTTTCAAGAATTGTTTTTTAACCATGTTTAAGTGATTATTTGACCTTTCCATTGCTATAATCTTTTGACAGCTCATTATGTTCCAAGCGTGTTATCAGTGCTAGATGCAGCGTTACTTAAAAAGGGTGCCAAACCGTACATCAACCATAATGAACAACAGACAAATGTCAAAAAATTTAATTTCTAGTGTTTAGTCATGCCCCTGTTGAAAGTTAACATCATATTAAAGAGTATTATGGAATGTCATTCACAATGATAGGGCAAAACCTCAGCTGCTCCATCAAGTAATATACTTTAAATTGTAAGACATCAAGGTTTTGTCCACAGAGCTGTATTAACTGACAATATGGAGGACCACTCACTGACACCCTGAGACCTATGTATCGGGCCTGGCTGAGCCCCACAGCAGCCCTCCCAGCGCTGTGCTTGTGTTGGTGCCTAAAACGGTGGTGATAACACACCGGTGTTCTGGCCACTGCTGAGCACCAGTCACACAGCATCAGGGCTGGCTCTCCAGCCTCCCTGCCCTCCACTCTCCAGTAGGCTGGGGGTGGTGGGCAAGATCTTGGAAGGGGACATCGCCAGGACAGCTGACCCAAACTGACCAGAGGGGCATTCCATGCTGTATGACGTCTGCTCAGATATAAAAGCTAAGGGAAAGGAGGAGGAATTGGGGGGCATTTGTTATTTGCAAGGTTTGTCTTCCACAGCAACTGCTCTGCGTACCAAAGCCCTGCTTCCCAGGAGGTCGCTGAACATCACCTGCTGATGGGAAGTACAGAATAACATCTTTTGTTATCCTTTGCTTCCGTATGTGCAACTTTTGCTACTGCTTCACTAAACTGCCTTTATGGTGACCCACAATCCCCCTCCCCTCCATCTTATTTCCTCTCTCCCTGTTCTGCTGAGGAAAGGAATGATAGAGCAGCTTGGTGGGCACCTGGCATCAAGGCCAAGGTCAACCCACCACAACCTACTGCTGTTTAACCAGGAATTAAAACAAACCCACAATATATAAAAGCAGCAGAGATGCCCAGCACTAAGGTTTTCATTTTGGTAATGATTCTTAACATCAACAAAAAAGAGAAATAAATCAATATGCAGAGTCTGAAAATATTACAGATTAGGAAGACTAAAATATAAGGCACCCTGGAGAGTACCTATAATTGCCTGGAGTTATTTCTAAAGCTGCATCTCTGACAAGAAAGGCTGTAGTATACAATTCAAGCATACCCAACTCTACGGTGTCTCCCAAGAAGCATGGCCTTGCAGGGCTTACCTCCCGTCAGGAAGATTTTACATACTGGACCTTCAAGGGACTCCATCCAAATTTCAACACACGTGCAAGCCAAGGAACCAACTTCAATATCTGTACATGTGGACTTATTTCAGAGCTACAAAGCTCAAGAAGGCTTTTTCCCTGAGCAGCACTTCCAGCTCTTTGAGCTGACTTTCAAAGCAAGCTGTTTACAGACAGGTTTGCAGAACTAGGAAAAAGGGATGGTCTGTCCTGTCCTAGAGAACAATTCAGAGAAGAGGAGCTTTTCTGAGCAAGGACAAGCTTGCAATGGGCACCACCAATCCAAACCCAGTTTCAAAACTCCTACAAAGCTGACGTGCCAATGTCATGATAGGAGACCCTGGTTTGTGCCTTCACAACCTTGCTGACAGTCGGAGGCTGTTAACTCTTCCATTGTTGCCAATTATCCCCAGGCATTAGAGGCAGGGTAAATGAGGCACACTGACAAGTGACAGTAATCGATTTTTCAGCGTGCATTTTTTATATTTAGACAGGGAGTGCCAAGTTAATGAAACGAACTATTAAAGTACAAAAGTGGATTACAGCATGTCAAATAGTCTGTGAAAAGCACCCATCTCAATGCCCTTCAGTATTCCAATACCACTGTGCTTTGCACCTACCACCTGACTTGATTTCAATGTCCTCAGTAAAGCAGGCACACAGGGCAAAGGCTCTTTTAAACGAAATCCATCAGGACAGGACCATACACTTGGAGAGTGTGACTCTTGTTATTTCACATCATCGCTGTCCAAATCACACACTGCGGTATGTTGCAAAACCCAAGTATTTTACTTCCTCATCAGGCATTCACAGCTTTCTGTCAGACAAAAAACAGCCATGCCCTGCTCCAAGCCTATCCCAATGTTGATGTTCAAGCTGGGATACAGCTTGGCTTCCTCCTGTTCATCTACATCACAGATTGGCACCTGTTTGGACCAAAGTGTGATGTGACAGCTTTGTATGAATACCCTGCACAGAGCACTTCCCATCTGGGGTATTATTTATGGGTGAGGAACAAGATGAGGCTGTTTGTGAACCCTGTCCAGCCATTACCCCACTCCCACAGACCTGCAGCAGGACAGGAGGCCAAGAAAACAAATTCCTCAAGTGTTTGTTTCTTAAAAAGCACTGGGTTTGGTCATCTGTTATCCCAGTAGAGAAACAGGATAAAAGATTTCCATAATGAAGATAAATGTTGGTGAAGTTCAGCACTCCCAGCTATTTTGCTGCTTTGAGGACAATCACATGATCCAGACTTTCTCAGGGAGAAGAGTCCCTTCCAAACTGGGTGCTCTTCCCACATCTTTTTGATTTCTCTCCCTCCTGACCAAATCACCCTACCTGCTTCCAGTGCAATTGAATATTAATAGCATGAAATTTCCTACTTCATGTTACAAAGTTCTTTATCTGTTGCCAGTCTTGTACTCGATCTTCATCTTTTCTGCTCATACTATGTTATGAATAAAATAAAAATTAAAAAGAGTAAGGTAATAAAATAAAATGAGATCATATAATGAATATCTTGGGCATTACAGATAGAAGGAAATTAGAAAAAGTTCTATAGAGCTGCATTTTTATTCAACAGGATATTAACACACATATGTCTTCGGACCCAAATCAGAGCATCTTTTTATCACTTGCAGTGACACAGAGGACTGGCAGGAGAAAAAGGATGTGGACAGTCTTGTAAATAAACTGCTCAGATCCTCCAGAGATGGAGCACATAAACAGGTGAGTAATAAATACCAATTTGATTATGCCCAAGTTTCTGCCTGTTCTCAGATGTGCCCATCAGACATGGAAATCAAAGACTTCTCACTCTGGTATGGTGTGATGTCCATTCCTCTTGCAATCCAGCAACGTAAATGTTGGAAGCAGCTCTTACTGCACAGAAAAATACAGTGATTTCTTAACCATGGGGTTTGCTTTTAATCACTGTCAAGAACTTTGCTCTAGTTTTTTTTACCACAGGATTTCTGCTAAAAAAACATGATTCTGCCTGGCTGGTTTTCTAAGTGCCAAAATTTTCTGCTCCCAGGTTGCTTGGTTCAAGAAGGAGTTTGACACTTTCACCATCTGCATTTTGACTTCTGCCCCTCAGTTTCATCAAGGTGCCTGTCCTGCAACAGCCCCCACTTGCAGCACTGCCCTCGCATCTACTCTTACCACGAGGAGGACGAATTGCAAAGGAGAAACTCACACCAAGCACCGCTTCATACAAAATTAATTGGTTCAAGTTCATCTTTCCCCATTAGTCCCAGAAAATCCTCCTATTGAAGGGAAAATTGATTTAAAGTTGAGCTGACTCCTCCACACGTAACCCAGTGCTATCTTGGACAGCAGGCACACGATGGAGACCTTGTCCTTCAGGTATTCCTGTACAACGCGGCCACTCTTCCTCCGGGGCTTATGCAATGTCCTTTTGCTTGTTTCTGGCATCTGAAGCGAGTCGTCGCAAGCCAAGCTGCACTCCCTCTCCTTTTCTTACTTTTTTCTACGGAAATATTCCAGATCTTTTTCTTCAACTCTGCCTGCTTCTGTAAGAAACGCCACAACTCAGCCGAGGTTGGCATTTCTGCTTTCAAAACCAACCTTCGCAGTTATTACTCTCGCAGCAAAGAGGAGGCCGAGCGTAATTAGTCACACTGCTTTCCACCAGAAGTGTAAAGAAATCCGATAGATAATAAAGACTATTTTCTTATATTACAGATAATAAATTTGTAGAAATTCTGGAATCTCTAAGGCTCAGAAAAGCCTAAAGGTTGCAATCCATCACACCTGGTATTCTCAGGGAAAGAGGTGATTCTCCTCTCAGTTTCAACTCAATGAGAACATCAGATTTTGGAAATTAATAACAACAGTACTATTCACTACGGACACAGCATCTTTATCTCCAAAGGAACTCTATAAAAAATGAACCAAGTAACTTGCACTTAACCTTTTTATCTGTTGAACATTTTATTTTTAACAATGATAAAATTAAAACTATGTGCTCCCTGTAGTACAGCACTGTATTTTCTTAGAATAATAAACAGCCTATTTTACAAGCTAGATAATTAATGTATATGGCAAACCCAGCAGAGAAAACTTATGATGATTAATAAGTTAAACATTTTTACTTAGGTCACATAGTCACTTTCCAAAGACATCAATAAAATGTTTTAGAGTTAAATAACAAATCAGTCACTGACAATATAAATTACTGTAATGGGCAACTACTTTCCAATTACACTTTATTTTTGCAGAAGTCATTTTGGGGAAACGGCATTAATTGCCATTTGGAGTTGATAGGGCATTACCACCAAGCAGGGAGGGAGGCATCTTGGTTCAGAACCATAAATGTCCTCTGTGATGCCAGCATGATACTTAAGTTGAAAATAAATCACAAGCAGCATGAAGATAGCAGGGGTAATAGGTCCCCCCTCCCCATCACAGATGACCTAAATAAATGAGAGCTCTGTAAGAGGTAAAATGCCTCTTTTTTTTTTTTTAAAAAAAAAAAAAAAGGGCAAGCTATTCTTCCATCCAACAGCTCGGCTGCAGACTTTCTATGGCACTCACTGGCTGCAAATATCTGAAGGTATTAGTTACCTGCAATGTGCTTTTCCTGATGCAGAAAACACAGGCAAAAATCAAAGAAATAACACCTGATGCCTCCTGCACAGTTAAGAGATGGCCAAAAAGCCCCCAGGCATTTCCAGAAAAACCTCTCACGTCTAAATATCCAAGAGGAAAAAGTCAGGATTGGTATAGCAGACCTGCTTTGAATGACGTTTCACCTACCCACAGTTCTAGCAATTCCACAGTCCTACAGTTAGGAGTGACTTGCTATTTAACTCGTGTGCAACAACAGTACAGGCAAGGGGGTTATTTACAGAACAAACCTAATACAATCAGTCAAGTTTAAACAGATAAGAAATCCCAACATATTAAGGAAAGAAATACAATTAGAGAATCCAAACTCATTCAGTCGTGCCCCCAGAGCAGCACTTCGCATCCTCCTATCAGGAAGATACTGAACTCCACAGCTATGAGGAACATCCCTGTCTCCTCCAGGCACCATGAGGACTTTCAAGAGTCTGGGCAGAAAAGGCACATTCCCATTTTTGTATGAGGAACCTCATCCGCTGGTGTTGGTTCGTGTCTCAGCAGCATAGTAATGTAACAAACTTGCTCCATCAAGTAATAACTGTAGAGGCCCTACATTTTTTTTCAGCTCACGTCAGAGGTACCTAACAAGGCCTGGTGCCTCCACAGTATGGAAGACTGTGGGGAAGGGATTTGGGATTTCAGCCCCAGAAGACCATTTGCATCCCTTTTGGGATGCTGACATCCATTTTTGGACTTGACCCCATCTGCCAAGAGACTCCAGAATACACCTACACCACCGGCTAGTAATGTGGCCATAGCTCAGGTCAGCACAGCCACCTACTCTGCCACCAAACTCTGGGCTGCAGCACAGACACAGTAAGCAGCACATGAACCTGGAAGAAAATACATCGTGTCCCAGCAGCCAGCCTGCAGAGAGCCTAATGAGATGTGGGAGTATTTCAAGATCTGCTGCTAACATGTTTGCTTTAACTCTTAAGGTAGTTAATGGCTGGACTTATAAGCTCTCAAACGCGAGCATCTCAAGAGGATAACTGCTTGTATTAGGGAAAAAAAGCGTTTGATTCCCAGCTCAGGCTTTATTATGGAGTCATAAAATGTCCAGTTGCAAAGTATTGCTTTTGTGTTTTTAAATTACTGAACCAGGGCAAAACTCCGGACAGCAGCACTAGAATGTGAAAAAAGTTCAAATCCTTCCTTCCTCCTCCCCTAGTTTTGATCTGCAAATATCGTGAAATTCAAGATGAAGGCCAGACAGGCAGTGAATAAATGCACAGCAATGTGGCTTTCCGTAATACAGTAAGCAGCACTATTAGCTCACCAATTCTGCATTGTTAGGGAGCATTTGAAAGTCCTATTGTAAAAACTCCAAGGGAAGCAGTTAACTTGTCAACCCCATCCTACTACAACACAAGCAGCCAGCACAGTGGATTTTCCTGTTTGGGTAGTGCCAAGGGCACGCTCCGCAAACGAGCCAGGCTGCTCTTCAGCAGCAAATCACTCATTTCCAAAGGAGCATCTGTGATGTCTCGTCCCAACAGCTGCCCTTGGGTCTCTCCACAGTCTTTCCACAATGCAGTGTTTTCACAGTGATTTCACAGGCTGTTCATTTTCAATAAATATTAGTCACCGGGGCTGCCCGTGCCGCACCCTGGTGTTTGTGTGTGGCTGCATGGGGAGCGCATGCATGACAGCAGGTCCGACCATCTCCCAGGAGCTTCAGCAAATTCCAGGCTTGGTTGGTTCACCTGCTACTAATTGCAAACCTCATTTTCCAACTGCTCAGCCCCCTTCTTATCATTAATACTTTAATGGATGCAAATGTCCAGGACAAGGCAAAAATGCTCTTGGATTCTCAGTTGATAGCCAACATTAGTGAGGGCAAACAGATGGGTATGCAAAAATCAAGTGCCAAGCATACTGTTATGTGTAATATAGCAGTACCGATATGCCCCATATAAGGTTAGTAAATCTCTGTGCCATTTGGTATACTTGCCCCAAAAGACAGGAAAAACAGGCTGAACCGACAAAAAGGTGGGAAACAGCAGAAAAAGAGATTTTCCCAAGGTCAGAAGCACTGCTTTAAGCATCCCAGCCTCTAGTCTTTATGCAGAGAAGGGTATGTTCACAGCACGCTGCAATGCCTTCCCCAGATTTACATCCATCCCCTGCACTTCCTATATAGCCCTCAGGAACCAGGCTCTGCCTCTTTGTAAAACCGCACTTTCAACAACACATTCGAGCCATAAAGTCTCCAGAGCAAGACTGAACTTTCAGACAGAGATACAGTTTTACCCCCAGTGCTGCCTTTTGCAAGGCTCACTTGAAATTAGTCTTCTCGGTGCTTATTTGGGCACCTACATAAGTCACCCAAGCAGAAAAAGCTATTCTGCTCTAGCAACTTCCACCCACTTCCCTGCTAACTGACCGTCAGGGCAATTGCACAAGAGTTGAAACAGGGATGTAGATGACTCAGAGAAACTACTGTTTAATATTTTGTCCTGATGGTGCATGAACACTCCGGAATAATTCAGCTATTTCTATGGTTGCTTGTCATGATGGCAAGAAAAGATCAGAATTTTTCTTTTTCCAAACCAGCACTTCCTTTTTCTTTGAATCCTGGTTGCATTTCAGCATGTATAAATGCAGTGCAAGCAGCCACAGAAAGAGATGATTGTCCTCCTTCCTCTCCCCTTATTCACCTAAGCATTCCCCCTTCCCTAACCAGCCTGGCAGAGAACAAGGTAATTGAGGTTCCCCTTGCTGAAAAGGAAGAACACCTCCACTTCTAAGGAATTTACCTGGCAAGGTGAAGCTCTTGGAGTACCCAGCATAGGCTTTAGCTGTTCGGGCAGGCACAGCACCCAAGTACAGTGAGAGGACCCCCACACACAGTCCCAGCCCATATTTCCCAAACACAGAACTGACTTAATACTGACAATATAAATCTCTGGCCAGGTATTTTAAGAGCTCCCTGCAATACAGTGCAGTTATAGCTGACCTTCAAATGGCCTAACACACATCCTGAAACAAGCTCTCCATCTCCATGAGCATTAGAAGATACTGAGAAGTTTCTAAAACCTGGCTTCTGATTTGGAAACCTCTCTTCTCTGCTTCCTTTGAGCGCAGGGAGAGGGAACAACATTTTCTGCCATTGATCCTGCATAGGTAATTTCTAGCCAGGAGAGAATATAGGAAAAAACATTGAAGTTTTATGGTCTGAATTGGAAGAGGTAAGATTTGTGAAAGCTAGTAACTATGTCTCTTACAGGTAGATAAGGACCTGAAAACAGCTCCAGTTTTCTGATGATAGGGACTCAGCTTTTGCTAGGACACCAGTCAGATAGAAGAACCCTCCAGCTGGGATCCTACAAAGCTCTCAACAGTTTGGGTCAACTTATTTCCCTCAAAACACAGTGCATGAAGTTCAAATGTATGAACAAATATAAGGCTCCAATTCCTTCTCAAAACACCATGAATCATTGCACTACACTTTCAGAACAAAGACACAGGTTTATTATACCCTCACATCCACCCAGAAGGAAAGTAGTTGTAACATGAAAAATAATATAATATCCTAACACACTTCAAGCATTGCAATGGAAAATAAGTACCCAGGCAGCAGGAGAACATGGTGGTACCTGTGATTGCTCCTTGAGTCTTATACATCATTTCCCTAAAACAGGGTTTTGGGGAAAGAGAGATCAGTAGAGCACAGTATACATGCAAAAGGGGTAAAACAAAGGATATTTCAAGGTCATGTTTTCTGAACACAATTTGTAGTTGTATTGCTAGCACTGAAGTAATGCAGACAATTTCCACACTAACCTGAAAGCAGCATGTTTTTTTTACACACGATGAAAACAGTTTTCATTACTGTCCGCAATATTGCCAGGAAGCAGGGTCCTACCTGAACTGGGTGATGGCTGTAACGTTCCTATGAGGCTGTACTCATATATGTTTTAAAACACTACTGCAGTGAACTAAATCCAGCCATGGGTAATGAAAATAACATTATTTAACAGGTAAAACAGCATTCTTGCTTTATTCTTAGGTAGTGAGTTTCTGTTGTTGTATAAAAGCTCCTTTACAAAACCTTCTTAACTCCCATCATATCAAGCCACTATTCCTCAACTCTTATGCTTTCTCCCTACAGCCCTTTACTTCCAACCAAAAATACTTAACAGAGTCAAAAAGGTAGGTTTCCACTGGTTTCCAAATAAGCCACCTGAGACTGTCCCACCTCTCATCCTAAAAATTCCTCTTCAAAACATATTTCTCCTGTTTGGCTTGCAACCATGGTTCAGCTCCCACATTCTCCCCTCCTCTTTCTGCCCTTCTGCACAGAAACACTCACAAACCCTGAGAGAAAGCAAAAGCCTGTTGCTGGAATTAGAGTAACAGTGTTTTATAAGGATGACTGAATTAGACAGCTAAAGCAAGAAAGACTAATTAGCTTTTGCATTCACACATAGTAAGGTGAGTTCAGAGCAAATGAATGAGGTGATTGCTGATGGCAAGCGACACAACCACGATCCATTTCCAACACACCAACTCCCAATTAGTTTCACCATTTCATCATAAAAACTTCAAGTATCTACTTGAAGGAAGAGGCTGGGGGGGGGGTCTCAGACGGCCCTTCCCTTCCAAGGAGTGTCGCTGCCCTGCAGCCCCACAGAAAACAAAAGTCCAAAAGCACACATCATCTGCTTGGGAGTTTTCATCACTCAAAACAAGGGGTGACTGAGGACAAAACGGCCAACAGCAGAGCCATCCAGAAGAAAACCCTCCAACAGCATCAAAGAGCATGCAAAATTGTTAAATCCTTAATCCACAGATGCACTGAGCTATCTTGGGTGACAGCTCCCAGGACTTCAGGAGGTCCTCACAGAAACACAGTCCCTGGGACTGAAGGTGGGACGATGGAAAAGAGAGACCTTAGTTCCCCACTGTTTGCAGGATCAATTCAACACAATTATCAGCTCCTTTTGAGCAAAATCACAACAAACAGCACAGCACTGCTCCAAATTAATTTGCAGCTGTGGAGGAGCTAGGAAAGCCTGTGGCACAGAAACAGCCAGAAGCATCTGTTGGTTAGTCATGCCCACTCTCCGTGAGCACCACAGCCCCCAGGTGCTGCCAATGCCACAAGCATGGTTCCTCATCACCTCACCATCCTTCTGTGCATCAGCGAGCACTGCATGCTTTTCATTCTCCTTCATCCCAGCAGGATGCATTTCAGCAAAACCTGCTGGGCTCCTCTTAGAAGGATCATCTACTGCACGGGATCTCTCCAGGTCACATCCCAACCAGTCTCAAAAAAGCCTAAGACAGATTAGGGAAGCCTCCAAGACTACTGGGGCTTTGTAGTACAGTACCCTTTGTAGTAAAAGATGCAAAAAATTTAGGCATTTGAAACACACTCTACACAGTAAACTGGGTCCAGAAATTAAGGTCAAAGTCACAATTTTTTTCAACTGGTAGTCTTGCTTTAATCAAGACAAATGTTTCTTTGACATAAGAAATTCTCATTTAAAACTGTTTGTTACCTACACATTTTCTAGCTTTACTGCTGGATAATTTTCATTACCTAAAAGGCCTCTGCACACATACAAACAGATTGTTCTAGCAGCAAGTGAGGATACACCAGTGCCAAAACCCTTGCTTCATATTTATTCCACACTTTCATCTTTGCCAGTTCAGTACTGGATCCAGCCTGCATCAGCATCTTCAGGATTCCAAGCAGGTTGTGAGCCTATTTAAACCTAAGAACACCATTCACAGCAATATCCACTGAATACAACCATCCTAACACCTGTGTTCAGGGAAACACGAAAGGCAGAAATTACCTTGGGTACTTTTTTTTTTTTTTTTTTGAGAAAACTTTACAAACAGCTCTCATAAAAGGAAAGACTATGATGAGGGACAGGGTTTCAAGCTGATGGGGTGCTTGCAGGTCCACATCAGCTGGGGTGCACCATCACGCAGGTAGTGCAGGAAAAGGCTGCCGCAGAGATCTAGAACAGTCTGCCTCTCCAGGGTTTGCCATAGATGAGCTTTGAGAACAGGCACCAGAGACCACCTCCACCCCAGTACAAAGTCTTAAAGCTGAACTATTTAAGAAGGGAGGAGAAAGAGCGCGTAAACATTTACATAGAGCTCCAGGAGGAGCTACAGCTACGAAGAAAAACTACCAGCTATGTCAAGACTTGCAACTGCTGCAAAGAAAAGCTAGGCAAGAGTCTTGTAATTTGCACATTCCCATCATCCCCCAAAATAATGAAATGTTCGGCGCTATCATTCACAGGAAACAAAAACACTTTTAAAACAGGGCTAAACCAGTTAATGCATATATACGCCACATGTGACACAAATATATGGTGTAACTCAACGTGTAAATAATAGTACTACAACTAGGAGGCCGCTTTCAACTTTTCATGAGCAGCTTCTAACCTGGACTGAGTTTGGAGTTTCATGTAGATACTGTTAGTGAATAGGTAGCTAATAAATATAAATTGAAAAAGCTAAAATCTTCCTCCTAGGCACGTCACTACACAAGCATTAAGCCTGTGGTCAACTTGGAGGTGCACATCTCCATTTAGAAAATTTCTGTTGCTCCCCATTTTTTTTAAAGCTGAACATTTGCTTCTGCAATTTGGCCATTTGATACTGTCAGTAAGGTGAAGAGGAAAAAGCATCAGCCTCAAGGTTCTCTCCAACTTCTAAGTATTCACTTCACCTATACTGGCCCTGCAATGCCACATTTCCCACTAACACATCTGCTTTAGTTTCTCATTCAGGGCTAGCTGCCTGGCCCTGGTGGAAAAATCCTACTATTTCCATGAGGCAGCACTAGCTGACAAAATAATTGACTCCTGGGAGCTGCATAGATACAAACACCCCTAATGTATTATTAGGTATGATGTCATTTTGAGGCACAATTTAATGACTATTTATCATCTGTGCAACACTTCATTTGGAAATACGCTGTATAATTTTTCATCTTCAGCCTACTGGACAAGATAAGAACTTGCCAAGTGTATTGATCTTAAATAACTTACTACACCACAGATATCTTAATTTGCTGGGAAAGAAAAGTGACAGAACGGCAGTTCTGGGGACTAACATTTGTTTTTCTCCAATGGAGAATTCATATAGCCTAGGTAAAAGTGGTACATACTCTCAAAACTCACCTCTATTATTTCAAGTCCTCTCAGAGACTATTACTGATGCAGACAGTGAGGCTGATCTTCAGATGTTTACCCCTCTAATGAAAAAGACATTAGATTCAAAGCACTAAAATGTTAAAGCCAAATGGGTTTTATTATACTAATCTCATCTCACCTAGCAGCGAATTCAAGTTAGAAAACCTAACCCAGTTATTCCTGGAGCAAACTCCTCAGCTGAGGCACCAAGCCCCTCAGCTGGAGCATCAAGCAACCTGTATCAGCTGCAAAAAGCTGTTTTGTTGTTTGCATCTTCATGCCACTCTTGCCAGGTCTATTATTTTCATCATATCTGGTATTTTACATTAAATGACCCATTAGAATGACAACCTCCATCTTTTTCTAATTAGGTTTGCAGGCTTATGTTTGCCAAGCAAAGCTTGACAATGAAAACTATGAAGGTGCAAAATTGGTGAGGCAAACCAAAGAATTCCAACAAATAATTAGGATTTTAAATGCATGATTTTCAAGCAAACTGCACAACTTCTGCACACATACATTTCCAATGCTGTGATACTGTTAATTGCAAGAAGCAGTGACACACAGCCAACAGTCTACCCATTTCCTCACATCTCCCTCTTTTTCCCACACTCCCATAACTATTTATACACGGCCACCATATGGTAATTACATCTGGGCAGTCTTGGCTTGAGACAAACTGGGACCTATCAAATGGAAACAAATACCAACCCCCTAAAATAATTGCATAACATGAAAAGGTTAGGCGAGAGAAAGCCTCACCAGTTGCTAAATCCCAAGGCTTTCCCCCCGTTTTTTCCAAAACCTAAAGCAACAGGTATAGTCTGAAACGTATGCTTTCCCATGATGAGCCTACATTAGCAAGTCTGAGCCCACATCTCAAGTCACATTTCTCCCCAAATGTGGATGTTGCCAAGACATCTCCCTTTTGGCTGCTTGACCCATACACCAGCCCTGCCCCAGCCACCTACTACACACCCACCTGCCTCCAGGGAGAGCTGAGAAAACCCACTGAACTCTGTTTTTACTGACCACTTTTGACAAACATTGCTTTCTAATAATTCACTGGTTTTGTTCTACTAAGCACCATGTGGTTTAAGGTTTTAGATCTAAGCATCTTTCTCTCCTACCAACATCCCTTCCACCAGAAAAAAGATAAAGCCAAAGGACAGGTTAACATGAAAACTGCGAGCTATACACAACTCAGGCTCATAATATTTTCAGCATGAATTCTTTATATGTCCCTAGTTAACAGGGTAGAAGCTTTCTTGAAACATATCAGCTTGTGTTCACTTCATTACTTTCCATGAAAACAAAGAAAAAAATTGCTGCTTTTAGAAAATTGTGATCCATCAAAGCCTGTGGAGAAGATAAAATACGGTATTTTTAAGTAATTACGCATTACACCTAGAAACCTCCCAGTTTTCAACACTCACTCAATTCTCCCATATTTTATCTTATTTTGCCTCCTGCAAGATCCCCAAGTACTGCACTATTCAAAACAGTATCATGACTGTTTATTTCAAAGCACTAGGTGCATCTGGTTGTTTTTGCAGACTCTTACTTCCGCACAGACATGCAGCCAAAATGGATAGCAGAATCTCTCAAGGGAGTTTTCCAAGCCCTGTTAACAAATCAGATAACCTCCCCTTCACTTTCCACAACCTTACCAAGAAATTCAGAAAACATTTTCTACTTCAAGGCTCTCTTACCAATTTTATGACCACAAAGAGTGAAAAGAAGGTTTGCATATTTCTTTCATGGTGAACATCTCTTGTCAATGATGTGAAAAAAACGATTAAAAAGAAATTAATGCACAGTATGTCTGATTTCTCTCTAAAAGGGCTGCCCTCAGAGACTAAACGGTAATCTGTGGAACAAAAACACCCAGGAGAAAAAAAGTTTCTTAGTTTTTTGCAAACAACATGGTAATTTTTCCTGAAGCTGAAGGACCAACAAAAACAGCTTCCCCCGAAATGACTGATTTTTCCAAAGGTACAAATGGATACTTCTCAACTCCAGATAACCAGGACAAACATCACAAACCACCTCCATGGAAAAAGGTTTATCAGCTCTGTGATGGCCCAAAAAATAAATAAGCAGTTTACAAGCAAACTAGCAACCAAGAAAAACTGCAAGTGCCATCTTTTTTAAAGGCAGAGGACGTGGCATCCCCCAAGGCCCAGGTCGTACCCACACTCCTCACTCTCACATGCACCGGTGACAAAGCTCTAGAAAATCAAACTCATATGCTTCACAATATAAAGCCATCCCTCTCCCAACTTAAGCTGTCCCTTTCCTCCATCACCCCCTGGAGCTCATCCCACTATGCCCATCCTCCCCAGCAGCTGGGAGCTGGGGTTTTCTCCAATCTCACTCACTCAGCTGGTAACAGAAGCCCAGATGCTGGGTCCTGCCTCTCCATCCATCTGAGCCGCCCGGGATGCTGCTGGTGGCTAGGAAGGGCGTTTCATCTCCCTTCTTCCTGTATGCACTGCTATGCCAGAGCAAAACTGCCTGTCCCGTCCCCCCCCCCCCCCAAAAAAAAAAAAGGCAATGATTCCACTTGCAAGGGGCCTGGGGACACTGCAAACTGGCATCGCAGGGCAGACTCCAAGCACACTGCCCCTTCCCGACATGGATACCAGAGAAAAGCTTCCCCACTGGTGGTGGCCTTGGAAGAGTGTGGGAAGAGCTGTGGGGTGCAGGAGGGGCCCTCTCCCACACCCAGGAGCTGTGGGAAGGAAGGAAAGGGGAGGTGGAAGCACAAGGAATGAGCAAGGGGGTTTACAGGGAAAAGCAGGGCCTGGCACAAGGAACCAGAGGGTGAGTGGGAGGGAATGAGAGCAGATATGTACTCAATAATTATAGCTGCATTCCGAGCAGCTCCAGCAAAATGCTGTGGCGTATGTGAGGGCAGAGAGAAGAGCCAGCACGCTGAGGAAGCTGGGTTTTGCTCCACCTCGCATCCCATGGGGGACGGGAGCAGGAGGCAAACACAGGAAGCCAAGAGAGGCTGTGAAAAGTAGGACTTTTTAAAAATTTATGTTTATACCTTAGAAGGAGCTGTGGATAACTAACTCGCTTCAACATGCACTCAGCGCTGAGCTCCTGACCCACCACCTGGGGCAGGAGATGCACCTCCATCCCCCTGTCACCATCCCCAGCAGCAGAAACCCTCCCTGAGCCAGCACCCACCTCTCTGTGCCTCAGCATCCCCTTGCTCCAGCAGCACCACAGAACTTGGTAGCCACTCTCCCCTCAGCTTTTTTCATTCCCAGACCAGCTTTCGCATTGAAGGCCACCAGACCCAGCAGAAAATGTGCCAGTTGATAAAGGCCAAGTGTCACAAGGCAACAGAACGTTTGCCACAGATAATTTATCACAGCTACACAGTGGCACTGCCGGGAGAATGCACACCCCGACTTTTGTAGTCTCTGTCTTCTGATTATTAGAAGGGTCAATTAGCACATAAATTGAGCTGTGAATACTGAAAGGGATTTGAAAACAGTAATAATTAAAGAGCAGGACAGCAACTGGGCTCACGAGCTGCCCCTTGCCTTCCCTGGCCTGCTTGCCAAGCTGCTCACATATCGACGGAAGAAAAGCAGCATTAACTGCACTGTGCTCATTAACTGCACTGTGGTACCCAGGAGCATCCATGCCCCACCAGCCCCGCGCTTGCAAATGCACAGGCTCCCTGCCCCGTGCTGAGACACACAGTATTTATGCGGACTTCTCTAACTTCACACAGCATTGAGTCCCCAAGAAACCTTCTCCCCACCACCACCTCAAAGACCTGGGGAGGCTGATCCACAGGTATTCCCTCATCTCAGCTAGATGGTGGGACACCAAGGCCCAAAAAGGGAAGGGGTGACTCAACCAGGGAAAGAAAAGTGCCGACGCTCAGCACCCTCCCTGCCTTCCCCTATGCGAGCCACTGCCTAATGAGGAGTATCTGATGGCAAACGATGTTCTCAGACCTTAAGCTGCTCCCCAAGGAAACCGTCAGCATCTTTTATTTACAGACTGACAAAAATCCCCAGGGAAAACAATGCTGACTCCTACATGGAACATGGGGAAAAATATATCTTTTTAATCACCGCAGCACCAATTCATCTTCAAGGCTGGTATAGTTTCCACTCTTTGTTGCTCTGAAGTGACTGCAATGATTCAGCTCCCCTGTGACTACCACTGCCTCTCAACCACAATATTTACTATTAGGATGGCTAAATACACTTACTGACATGCAGGCAGCTCTATCCTGACCCCTGGGGCAAGGTCTTCTCAGCTCTTCGATGCAAGGAAGCGAAGCATGGAAGGGAGTTCATCTGGACTCACTTCACACCAGTACAAATGCTGACAGGCCCAAAGAAGTTGAATGAACATAATGAAGTAGCCACAAAGATTTCTTTCAGAAGGAATGCCAATCCACCTTGTTTCATATATATATATATAAATTAGAACACAGCTCAAGTAATGCTCTCCCTTCCTCATCTGAAACATACCAGTTACATGATTAGTTATGAAAAGTATGTCTGGTTAAAAAAAAAAAAAAAAAAAAGGGAAAACAAAATCCCACAGGAAAAAGACAGAAGCTTATTCAGGCAAATGCAGTCATGAAAACAATGGCATATTTTTACTCCATTTAGAACTGTTTGAAACCTCAATGCACCAAGTTGATACAGCTACAAAGCTGCATCTCCCAATGCCTTACAACCAGCAATATCCAAGTAGTGGCACTGATACACCTGCCTTTACAAGATCAAAAAGTAAGGCACAGTCTGTTACACTGGCAAGTCCCCCAAAACAGGGGCAAAAAGCTCACCTGTAAGGCTTAAAAGACAGTATGACTCAAACCCGCAAACTCTTTCAGACAGGCTCAAGGCATCTAGAGCATAACAGAAAGACTGGGGCTTTTCTGTGCTACTCTACAAGAAATATAGGACAATTAATACTATATATAGACTCTGCCACTTCAGTTTCCTGGTCACCTCTGATGTTAACAACTTTTAACAATAAAAGTGAGAGTCCATCAAATTCATGCAGGCAGTAAACAGCTTTGAAATTAGTGTGAGCCAAGTTCCCTTGAAGAGAGGCACATGCTTGAGAGAGACAATTACAGAGGAGACTAGCAGATTTATATCAGCTGGTTTAGCATTAAATCTCTTCAAAGCAATTAAAAACATTAAATTTTAATTAAAAAATTATTAAAAAACTCAGCATTTTTATTTCACCAGATTAATGACACTTACATTACTAAATTCAATCTGTAGTTTCAAACACCACCAACAACACAGCCCTAAGTGTAATTAAAGAACTAGTCATCATTTTGGGGAAAATTTCTGGAGGCACACCAGCAAGATTGATAAATTCAAGGAACTCACCCTCACATAGGAATTCTAGTGCATACATTTTATTATTCCCTTGCCCTTCTGTGTACAATGAAATATCCTGATAGCATTATGGTATAAAACAGTTCAATTTAAGGGACTGAAAGCTCACAGCAGATTTCACTTCTGCATAGTAGTTCTTCATCGTTTATTGGAAACTTTGCACTTGCCTGTTTTGCCTCGCTAATCTTTTGCCTGTAGAAGCTGCAAGTGGAGAGGTTTTGTCTAAATATAGATTGCCAGTTTTGCATGAAGACAGTAAGAGCTTTTGTTTTCATTTTTACTTAAGAGGAAGAGATCTAGTCCTGCTGCCACAGGATGCAAAACAGAGGCATTTTGCTTAGTAAGGCACCAATCCACACTTTCACTCTCTTTTCAAGAGATAATTAAGTATGTAGAAACACCATCCACAGTGGCATGCTATTTTAAAGCAAATGCTGGAAGGCATGTTTAGAATTTGGTGCTTCAGTAAAAGAGAAAAGGCTGCAAATCATCCTTTTTAGTAAGTCAGCACAGAGCAAAATATTTAATCCAGCCTTTTCAAGAAGGGAAGATACAGATAGCTTAGTAATACCATGTACTTTGTAGTGGAATTTCTGTAACTTGTTAAATATCTCCTATTTCCCCAATAGCTTAAGACATTAGAAATTAAATACTCCTACATCAATGATTTCTCCTGTCTCCAGCTTCCCTAACCTAGCTGAGCATAACCTGTAGACTGTGAGAACGTGCAATACAAAATGTAATAGCATTTGACTGGGCTGCAGTTGAAATCCTGGCCTAGTCTATGGGAAAAAAAAAAAAAACCAACCCTCAACAGTAAACTACAAATCACATCACTGAAACTAACTACTGCCAGGACAGTAAGCTGCTTCAGATCAGCTGAAATATAGTAGATACATACCTACGCTTACCAATGAGAGGAAGTAACAGTCACTGTATCCGCACGGACATGTGGTTTATTTAGCAAGTAGAGTACAAAACTGGGAAGCCTGATTTTCCACTGAATGATATATATGCTTTTGGCAATTCCTTTCTTTGCTTTGCTTCCTCATCATCAAAATAAGGATAACAACATCACCTATGCACAACAGATCCTGTGACAAAAGCCCTAGGAATTCCAGCCCCAAAAGGCAAGTATACAAGAAGCAAAACTGACACCGATTGCTCAGCCCTTTTTTCTTCATCATCAATTGCAAAATTCCCTTGGCTTTGGAAAGGCCACATTAGCCACATGTTAGTGCCACTAACATTATGTTGTTGCTGTTTTAAAACCCAGGAAATCACACGTTTCCTTTATTGCCTTCTACAAAATGTAAACAAGTTATTTAAAGTAGAACCTAATTCTTTTCCTCCAAATAATGAAGATTCAAATGATTTTAAACATGGTGATTTTTACAGCATCTAGGAAACTTTGATCTCCTTCTTCTACTGGGGGTGGGGTGGGGTGGGACCCAACCAACAAATCAAAACAAAGCCCAAAATCTAGCACCGGGGGGGGTGGGGGTGGGGGGAGGATAAACCTGAGTTTATGAGGTCTTTTTCAGGAAATCACAGGTCAGTGCCAGCACCACATCCTTCTTTAACAAGCAGCTGTAAAACATTTATGGGATAACAGTACCAGGAAAGGATACCACAGGGTCTCCACAGTACCTGCCAAACATCCCGGCAGTAGGCTGCCTGGTATGCCATGCCCCAGCCCCTGCTCCCTCCTGAGCAGCCGCTCGGTGGGACAGACCTCCCCTCCCTCTGGTAGGACCATCAGGTATACCTGCTGTTTGTATTTTTAAGCACATCTGAAACTGAGACAATTCTCAAGCAGCTGGTTATATCTATGCGGCCAAAGCAAAAATGATGGGCTTTTTTCCCCACTATGTATACCCTCTGATTTCATGGCTCTTTTTCCACTCACAGTGCCAGCCAGTCATGACAATTAAGTTTTTCTCCTCTTCAGACTCAACAGACCTATAGACCAACTACTTCAAAAATCAAAACATAACAGAAATATAGCTTTTCTCTGGAACAACGATGGCTTTTGTTACATTCCGGTACAGACCAAACACCACACTACTTTTTACAAATAGCGTTCATGTCATGTAAGCCGAAGAAAAGGGAGGGGAGAAGAGGGAGCAAAGCTCTTCTATTATTTACCAGCCACACAGTCTAATCTTTGCCCCCATGAGCTATTTCAGAGATCTACGGACACAGCATCTGCAGAAAATTTTGTCTCATTAATACCTTCAACCATGCTGATCTACAACACAACATAAATTTACACACCACTGATTTCTGTGAATTTTTATATTTCTTTTTGTCCCCAGGAATGCCTAAAAAAAATAAATTCCTTTGCCTTTATGTCATAACAGTGTGCAACAAAGTAGCATACAAGCACTGCACATTTACTGAAGCTTCTAAGTTATTGATGAGGCTCTTAAAGACTAAGCTGACAAAGCCATTCCACTTTTGGTGATTTGCATAACCATATTTTGGGTACAATTTTCTTATTATTTGGCTGGCTATAATCAACTTTTACGCAAATACTGCAAGTATACCCTTCTGTTTTAACCTGAAGCAATCCAAATTATGCTACAAATGGAGTTTCATGAAAGAGCAGAGGTCTCCTGAAAAGCATCTCAGCTACCTGTTTTAAAGCAGCAGGTAATAATCAAGGAAAAGGGCAATGCTTATCATCACCTCTTTACAATCCTGTGACTGCTCATTTGTTTGTATCACAACAGCGCCTAAGCCAAGGATCAAAGACATGCAGTTGTTTGATAGACAAGTGTAATTTGGGCATTTATCCACCTGCCTGTTCTTGCTGAAAAGCTGTTTCCAAAGTGTTCAGAGAGCCCCAGACACATGAGGGTACTCGCTTTCAAAGCATGTGTTCATTTTCCGTTATCTGACACAAAACCAACACCGTGTTCTGCATTAGACTTCAAAACTTATGCCCTTAAAATTCCTCTCTGTCCCAGCCAGGAGGGGACAAGCAGCAAAGCGGTCACCTAAGCCAAGCGCTCTGTTCCTCCTAAAGGGAAACTCAGGAGGGGAAAACAATGCACATACAGACCAAGGCGGGCAGGAGGGAAGTGAGTCAGGGCTGCCGGAAAATATTTGCTTGGGATTTGAACACAAAGGAATCTCAAGCATTCCTCGCTGGTGCTGGCATAGCGCAATAGATTTCTTGCCGCTGGCTATTTAAGGTAAAACTCTGCCATATTTATCCTCCAGTCATGTCAGCGCCAATTACGCCCCCAGGCCCTGAGAGCACAGCATCGTTTTGCAAGGCATGCCCATCTGTGCAAGGAGGCTACACCATCTTATGTTAGAAAGCAGGGATATGCCTAAATCCTTCTCAAGAGAGCAAGAGAGATCAGAGGACTTGCTCACAATCCTGAAGCAAGAAGCCTGAGCTTCCCAACTACATCAAAATTGGTTTGTGGGACCTTCAGCAAGTCACCTGGCCTTTGTGTCTCAACTGTCCCTCTTGATACCTATCTATGCACTTAAAACACACGTACAGCTGACAGAAGGCTGAAGACTCCTCCAGAAGGCAGCCAGGGCAAAGTGTCGGCTAGAAAGCAGCAGTGAAAGACCTCCCAAACATCTTTCAGATTAATATTATTCTTTAAGCAGGCACCGTGGCAAAGAGGAATCACTGCAGTGCACTGTGTTTTCCAAGTGCTGCTCTGGAAGCTACAGGCACCTGCAGCACAATAGTCTCAGGATATGGGAGTGACTCAGCCTCCTGAATTCTGGACAAGGCAGGCAGCAGGATCTCAGGGGTGAAAGTGCCTTGCCTTTAGGGAAAGGAAGGATCAGATGAATCACAGCACAGTGTAACAATTCCTCCTACACGACTCTTCTGTAGCGGACTCGCTACCAGCTGAGGATGAGGCTGTGCTGGTTTCCTAAATGGAGAAAGGCATGCCAAACCCTCTGCACCACAAACAGGCTCTGCAAGGGAGAGCCACCATTCACCAGACCTTGTGCAAACCAGCCAGCCAGCATCCCCCTACTCCCTGCTGCAACCCACGTGGGACCCCGGAGCAGAGGTAGCCAAGGGCACCTCATATTTAGCCTTTGTGCTTGAAGAAGCCCTGCTAGAAAGTGCCTTCCCGAGCCACAACCCTTGAGGTGGGAATGGAGATGCCTGAGATCTGTGCTGGGATATTAGAAGCAGCTACAGCGCTGCAGTGGCAACACAACCTCAGCACTTTGCAATGAGATACTGCTAATAACTAGCACTGAAAACACTACTGATGTAAAACACAGTGCTACTGACATCAGTAGTGCTATCCCCAGTTCGGGTCATATTGAAGATGGGTGTTAATAAAATCATCTTGTATCTCCCATGGTCCTGGAGGCCTATGCCCAAGCAAGCCAGGAGTTAAACATTAAGATGTCCTTTTGACACCTGAAATGTTTTCCATCAGCATTGGAGTGCCCACATAATTTATATATCAAAAATATGGTTTGGCAGGATTAAATATGAAAATAATATATCAAGGATTTTTTATTGGAAGGGAAAACATTTGCAGCATACAACAACCCAACAGAAGAAAAGCCTGATTGCTGTGATGAATAATGCATATTGCCTATGGTACTAATTAACCTTGTACTCCAGTAAGATATTATGGAACAATAAGGCTAATTTGAATGTGGCCCAACACTTTTCCCAATGGCATCTGGAAATCAGTCTTTGGAACATGTAAAATTTGAATTTGTTAAACCAGAAGCCTTTGCTCAATGAAGTTTCAGAAAGAATATTTTTATTTCTCTGTATTCACAGCCCACGCTGTTTGCATGCACGTACATAATGCAAAACACAGAAGGGGATTCCACAACCAGAAATGGTCTAGCTTGGCTTTCTACAGGCCCTCACCCATCTGCCAGCAGCACACAGGCAGAGACAACATGCCTCTGACTAAATCACACAACACCTCTGCAGGCTCAGACGTCCTGCGGACATAATTGCAGCACGACTGTTGCACAGCCTCCGTTTCTCCTCGACCAGAGTGGCAAAATGCTTACAACAAGCTCACTGAAAAGGAACAACGGAACTTTAAGCTAATGCTTTTATGCCTCTAACCTAAAAGCAAATGCCACCACCTGAAAACACTGACTTCAGCTTGGGCTGGTCTTGCTTTTCTTGTAAAAGACCCATTTTCCTGTTAGCCCAAAGCTACACATGGTATTAAACGCACATGCCACATTAGAAGCACTGTGTTCTTAGTCATGTGCACAGCACACACGAAGTGGAGCAAACTACTTAGCCATACAGGCATGACCAAAGACACAGAAGGCATCATGCACAGGCATCTTGATAAACACCTTCTGTAAGAGCATGCATTCAATCACAGGTTTACAGAGTCATGGGATCAAGTTTCCAGATAATACTGGCCAGCTGCTTTGTATACCAAGGTCTGACACAGCATAGTCTCATCTTGAAACAGAAAACCAGGAAAAAAGCAGACTTTTTGGCTCTCTCCAAGCACCTTTCTGCCTTAGGAACTGCTGGGAGGCCACCAAACCAAACAGTACCCTACAATATTTTGGAAGGGCAGGGTCTGGCAGGGGGCACTGCCCCTCCCCCTACCAGTGCACTTAACACGCTACATTTCAGAGCCAGTGTGTAACTCACCACCTTCACCATCAAGATGACACAGCTCTTGTCGATGCCATTAGCCATGCTCAGAGCTCAGTCAATAACAGACTCATATAATCATTTCACTCATCCCCAAGCACCAGACTTCCAGTTGGCAGCCATCCCCCACACCAGAGAGTGAAAACCCCACGTAGCACACCAGCAAAAAGCACCAGGAGGTGTCTGACCTGACTGCTGAGTTTTGTGTTACTGACGCATCCAGGAAGCGAGAGCCCAAAACCATCAAGAATGAGGGCACCAAGCGCAGAGCAAGAGTCTGAGGACACAGCACCACAGCAGCAGCTTAGCAAAGGCTTCCTATGATGCACCAAGTCCTGCAAGCAGGCTCTAAGGGCTGACATGCCATTTTAAACTGTAATAAGAGTGAGGAGTGACTCAAAACTTCTTCCCAACTCTTTTCAACGGAGCACAGTGCAGAAACACACAGATGAACTTTAGCCTGTGTCTCCCTGCATGAGATGGGAAAAAGACAACCACAAAGAGCTAGAAACTCTGGTACTGGAAGGTTTGGAGGTGATCAGGATCAGACTGTTTGCTGAGAAATAGGTCTGATCTGAGTTACATCTATTATTATGAACTGAATTTCTACCCTATAGGCTGTGCTCTGCTGGCTGTCAGTGCAACACTTAATAAAGATCTAGGCCAGGAAATCATTTAGTAGTTAAGAATATATTATAAAGGATTATCATCTCTCTCCCACCAAAATCAATTATAAAATCCCCACTGACTACAGAAAGCACAAGATCATGCTGCAACTCACTTCTGCCAGGAAACCGGCACCCAGATGCATTAGTCTGGCAGGACTACCCTGCAGCAAGGACTCCGAGTGCCACTTCTGCCTTGCTCACCAGTGTAGGCACCAACAGGACAGTTCCCATCTCTCTCTGGTACTAGCTAGACTCTCAATCTGGACCAAAATACCTTTGCACATGAATGATCTATTAAGTCCCTCAAGCGTAAGCTTGTCTCTGAATCTGCTTGTGTTGGCCCACACTGCTCTGACCCAAGGCACGTCTGTAGGCATTAACCCCATACCTAAATTCCCTGCTGCCGGCTTTGTTGGGGGATGCTACTGCTGTCACAACATGAGAGCAGGTCCTAGCTGCTGTGACACTTCATTTGTCTGGGCAGCAGCATGCCTGGAAGGACGACTGCCCTGTTTTAGTGGAAGTATGCAAGACAATCAAGGCCAGCTAAGCAAACTAGTTTTGACATATTAAATCATGCTTGAACTGTGAGAGCAAAGAAAAATAATACAAAAGCTATTAAAAAAAAAACCCAACCAACCAGGCTTTACAAATAAATAAATAATACAGGCCAGCCTTGTGCATGGGAAGGAGAGAAAAGCTTTTATCTGAGCCTTACTGAGGACTTCGGGTAGGCAGAGAGGGCAAGGCAGACACCTGCCCATTTCTGCATGGGTTTGTAGCCATTTCCATGCATTCCACTTCTAGGATGAGCCTCCTGCCGATCACCTGCTCTGGCACTAAAAGAGCATCAAGTGCTCACGAAAAAGCAGTCCCAAAACAAGCTAGCACAGGAAGAGTGAAATCCCATCAACTAGATACGCTTACCCCTTACCAGCAGTCATATGTGCACAAAAGCCCTGAGCAACACCTGACCTGGTACTGGAGGGTCCCATGACTGATTTTGCCACAGTACTCTAAGAGCCTTTAGCCATTTTCACCACAAATTCCTTCTGCAGACACTTTGCCTTAAAGGTTTCCTCCTTGGGAGATAATAACCTGCTGCAAGTCAGCCATTGCAACGCAGGAAATCCCACTGCACAGAGTCACAGGGCATCCGTGCACCTTGGCAATTAACCATGGTACCTCCCCATCATCCTGAACCCCTTCCTCCCCTGCTGTGGATTTCTTCCAGTAATTAACATGCCAGTTGCCTTGGATTTATACTAATAAATTGCTGGCTCCTGTCCCAAGATCCCATCATCACTGGTGCTTCTCGAATCCGCACAGAGCCCCCGCAGTAATGAAGTCCACGGTCCCGGCTCTGTCACTACCTGGGTTGCATGCTATCTGCAAAGCAGCTCGGAGCTGGGAAGCTGCAACCCGCAGGCTGCTTTTGCCGAATACCAAATTAGCACATTCCCCACGCTCGTAGGAAACAGCTTTTCCTTTGGCTCTGCAGTAATTAAAAAGCTCCCTTTTCCAGGCAGCTTTTGAAGGCAATGCTGTGACCTCTGTCACTGTTGCAACGGAATGACAGACCGTCCAACTCAGTGTAAGACCTCTAACGCATTATTTGGGGAATTAGTACCATAGCAGAGCGACCCTTATGACCACACAGAAGGCAGCCATTTCACATGGTGGATGGTAATGGTGACTCCTGAGCTCAATAAAGATTATGTTGGCTCCCTAGGCAGGCTCACTTTATTCCAGTAATACTAGTCACATGTGTAGAGGGACTGGAGAGTCTGCTGGGGCAGAGCATGCTTTTTTTATCTATACAAAGAGGGTCTGGTACTCAATAACCCTAAGGCTTTGGCAGTGAAAGGGACCTTGTGACAGAGATGGATTCTTTGAACACCTTCCACACTAGGCAGAGGCTCCAGTTGATGTGAGAGTCCTACTCAGGAAACGCACCTCCAGGCCAAACTTTTTTGAAGGAAAACATCTAATTGAGGTACAAAAGCAAGCCTTTTGCAAAGCCAACTTCTGTTCAAACTCCAGCTATACAGGAAGGGTAAGTTTGTTGTTACTACCTAATGAATCCACCTGGAGATGGATGATCTTACAAAGGTTTTAGGTTAGTGTAAGATCATAGAAAGAGCACATGAGGTCAAGTACAGCATGGACACCTAGAGTCTGGGTTCAGGCTCTAGCCTCTGGCTGGCACTGAACAACAGCCTCTGGCCCAAGGCTGTCATTTTTTAAATGGGGAATAGTGACTCTGACCTACTTTGTACATAGATCCTTGAAGATCCAACAGAGAAAAGCCCTTTGTATGACCTGGAAATGTTTTTAATAGTCTACATTAAGTATTTCTTTGCTCACACTGAAACAGTCATGCCTGAAGTGCCAGGAAAACTACTCACAAGCCGCTCTAAGCCTGCCCCGAGAACATGTCTCAATACACCCCCAAGTCTCACCGCAAGAATGGGTCTCATCCTAAGTCAGCACCATCTCCTGTGCCACACTGGCCAGGCAAACCTGCCATGGGAGCTGAGCCCACCACCACCACGCCACAGTGGGATGCCAGGCTGAAGATGCAGATGAAGATGCTCTGCTGATCCATATCCTCTCCCACCCACCCTGCTTCCAGGAACGTGACCTTGGGCAGCATGGGAAGGCATGCAGACAGCCTTGTTTCACCACCCAGCCAGTGGGTTTGTGCTGATAATGCCACTGAGCTGCAGCTCCTGGAGTCTGGATTTTCAGGAGCTGGGAAATTTTCTTGGCTTTAACTTGATTCACTGTCATTTACAGTAAGAAGAAAGTTGTCATCTTAAACCCCAGTTCTTCAAACTTCAGCTGCTTTTTTTAAGGACATACATTTATAAAGGTAGGACAGGTATATAAAAGTAATAAAGAACATTCACAAGCCTGGCATTGTATCTTTTCTCTACATTTATAAAGGTAGGACAGTTATATGAAAGTAATAAAGGACATTCACAAGCCTGGCATTGTATCTTTTCTCTTCTTTAATCTGTTTTGGATATACTGTTTGGGGCTTATACAACACCTAGCCTTGCTCTTTGAGTTTGTTCTGGTATTTACAACCTCATAGCCACCCTGAGGGAAATAAAAAACGGAAGTACATCAGTACCATGCTCAATACAACCTTAACCATGTGTTGGTCGTGGATACCACTGTGTTTATACTTGATTAACTTCTTCAGCAACAGAAAATGAGCAAACATCCAGCAAAATAAACGGGAATCTCTGTGTACGTGAACAACAGATTCACTTCCTTCTGCAGACATCTGTGTTGCAGTCTCTTTGCTCTTACTGCAGAATACTGAACACTTACCTTATAAGGAATACAAGTTCACCCAGCTAAAGAAATGAAATAAAAAGTAAGCTGTGAATCTGTTCATACAAGGCATAACTGTAGCCTTTGTCTGTGGAGCCTGGATTTCAGCCTCAGTGTTAACCCAAAGCAAGGTAAAATGGTCAGGATGTAAAGCATGCAGAGAGAAAAGCCTATTACTGAAATGTCAACACATCATCAACTACTGCTAAGTGTTTCTGAATAAGAAACACAAAACTGAAAACCCAAATTATGAGCAAAACAGAGTAGTACAAGTTAATTTTAATACCCCATATAAATTAGGTGGAATGGGGGTTCTGGCAAGGAAGTTATGGCAGACCCTTGGCAGTTGATGAGGTTGCAGGCACCCTTCTGCTAAAGATCACTCCCCAGGAATAGTGCCCATGTCTGTCTTTCTTTGCCCTCAGGCTGGGGCATCAAGACAAGCCCCCCACTGGTCACATCAGCTCATGGGCAGACTATCCAGTTCTGCAGAGCCAGCAGCAGCTTCCAGCAATGGGACAGAGTGGGCAGCTGGGAACATCCGTATCTTAAATCAAGGCAATTAAATTCCCTGTATTGCCAACCAGCATTTGTGTACTTTATCCTTAGTATTTCTCCAGAGTCCTTAATTGTTTAAAAAAACCACAGCTAATAAGCAAGCTGTTTCTAAGCAATTCAAAGTCGAAGGTGGCAATCAAAAGAACTTAACATCACCATGGCTAACACTCCCTCTCTCCTGTAACACATCACCCATCCCATAATTTAAGAAACTCCCCAAGCTACCAATGGATACCCTATATTCAAGAGTGCTAAAACCAAACAAAGGCAGTGTTCAAGTAAGTATCAGTTAGCTATCTAGGACCAGACTAAAAAGCATACTCCAAGATCTGCCCCAAAATACCATATGGCTAAGAAGCAGACACGACCTTCAGAGTTTACGCTTGCAGACCATTTCCAAACCTTACTGTATTTGCGCTGCTCAGTTTATACTTTCTGGGGGGAATAAAGTACTTCTTAACTGTCCTTCTGGAAGGTGACTGCACAGCAGCCACACTGCAAACAACAGTAAGGTTAAGTTGGTCAAAGCAACAGCCTAAAAGCATCGCTGCAGAACAAGGAAAGATCTTCAGAGTCATCAGTGTTATCAGCATACAAGGTGGTACAGAAGGTTACAACTCATTAGCAAACCACAATATATTGCACGTACACAGACACATGCCTTCTATAACGAATTTGCAAATATACATGCAAAATAAAACAAAGAAGAGAGTAATATTTAATCAATCCTGTGGCGACACAGTTTTGCTGTGTGGAAAACATTCCCCTGCACTTGTTAATTATTTCAGCTGCAGAACAAAACACCTAAATATATACATGCTCACACCTCTCTACAGAATAAAACCTATTCCCCCTCCAGTGACAACTGTCTTTTGCTGAAATGTAGCATTCAAGTGATTTTCTTTACATTTCAAAAGATAATACACACCGTGTGGCCAAAAAATCAGCTATTCTGACACTGGTTGATTTCGTGCCTAATTAAAATTAACTAGGCACTTCAGCTCATAATTGTATAAACACCTACCATGCTAAACTCCCAGCCAATTTGGTTTTAATCAGAAAAAAGCACAAGAAGTATGAACGATGGGCAAAGAACTCCCTGGAGGGGCAACTGTATTTCCAAATTCAGTATTCTCCATATACAGAATATTTCCATCAATGTTTTTCTTGCCATGTAATCACCTCCCAGTAGAACAATTAAAGAGATGGGGTTTTTTATCCCTGGAATTTGCTTGCTTTCTACTCCACCACAAGGGTAAAAGCACACTTGCCTTATTCACCTGAGTTCCAGCTGGGAAGTCTCCCACAAGACAGGCAGGATTTAGCCTGTCTATCTAGCATCTGTAACAAGGAGCTTAGAGCGAGAGAGTTCAGCTGAGCTGAGGCGGAGAGACAGGCAAGCAAGTTGTGGAGGGGGCTGAAGAAAAGTTGTCCCCCTCCTGCACCTACGTCAGATGCAAAAACAAAAACGTTGGCTGCTTTGGAGCAAAAGCCCAAGCTCCAAAATAAGGTTACCTGTGTAGCAGCATGTTTCCATTTCCTAGAAATAAGGGGACAGGGAAGGCAACAGCTGAGCTGCAGCACTGCGTTACCTGAGGAAACCACACAGTGAATTTCTGAAAAATACAGGGTTTTTTTTTATTGTGGTGTCAGCTATGTGTTTCATTCACAGCTTGGGCCTCTGGGATGGCTGCTGTGCAGACACAGAAACACAACAGTCATCAAGCATGGCTCTACCATCACCGCCTTTGCAAGCCCTAAGTTGCCTCCCAAGCCTCCACAGACAGCGTCTTCTGCTACCCACCAGCTGAGGGTCACTACTTCTGCCTGCCTCCTCCCGCACAGCTGCAAAAACACAATTACCTCTGAATATCCTTCCAATAGCTGATCAACAGGGGGGCAATCACCACTCTGGGAAAGTGTCTTCAAATGTCTGTGCTGATTGCATCGCTCTGAGAGGAAGATGAGCAACTCTGCTCCGCTCCCAATCACCCAGTAACAAAATCACCCGAGAACTGATTTGGCAGGTAAACTTGTGATCTATGTATGGCAGCCACCTATGTCAATTAGTTTTAATTATATCCGGAATAAAAGACCCACAAACACAAGGTTCTTCTGCAGCCTTTGTTTTCTGTAAGAAATATTCATTTCTCTTAGCAAGAGCTCAGCTGAATCCAACACAAGTAACAATCAGCAAAAATAAATATTGTTGTGTAAATGCACTGAGGTATGCTTAGCAAAGTTGATTAAGGGAAGAATAATCAAACAAACACCAACATTTAAGACAGCAGAAGGGTTTGAACATTGTAGAGTTGTTTTACAAAAAACTCCCAAAACCTAAATGTTTCCCCTGCCAGCAATTTTCCTTTCTCAAACCAGAAAACCATACCCCAACCCATCCTCCCTCCAACCTTCAGTTTCAAAGTTCTTCCTCAGAAGAAGGCAAGAGTGAAGAAAGATTTACTTAGTTTTCCTCCATTATTTTGTCCACCTCTTAACATCTGTAATCTTGTCCATACCTTTTAACTGGCTATATCCAGCTGTACTCCTTTTGATGTCTCTTTAAGTAGCAGCATGCACAGATTCTTGGAAAGGAGAGCCTCCTGACCTCCCGACCTCATTACTCGCCTTTTCAGCTTGGCTCTCATTCATTGCAGTTTTTCCTTTTTTTACTCAAATATTTTATTAATTTGTGATTCAGCTCTAAAAGCAGCTGAAAAGTATCAGGCTCTGCAAATCAATTACACTGGCAGTTACCGCTCTGCAGCCCCCCAGTCACTAGCAGAACCTCACCACTGCAAGTGTATTTGGCTCTCATTACTTCAACATCTCAACAACCCCTCCCTTCCAGCAGCATGTGCTCCAGAGCCTTTAAAGGCATAAAAATAAGCACTTCTTGCTCCTCACTGAGAACACATTGGGCTTGAAGGTGAGGATGAATACAAAGAGAAGTGCTAGAAGGTGCCATTTTCATAGTGACTTTATTCATTTCCTACACAAACCCCAACAGTGAGCCCTGCTGTATACAGTAAACAACTTAAATCGAAGTTACAATAAAACTCATCTATGCCAGTGCAGGGAGAAGGAAAGCACAGACTGGGGCAGACAAACTGTTTGGCCAAACCCCTAACACTAATGCCCAAGTGAAAAGTGAAAGCAAGCAGGGAGACCACTTGCAAGATGCACCCAAGTGATTCACAAACCAAAGGTCAGAAGTTTAGATGCTTGTGAACCCCTAAAGTCAGAGGCTTCAGTGGCACTACATCAAGTTTTACAGCATTTTAGGATGTGGCCCTCAAATTCAGTTGAATACCGCCTGCTAAGGAGACCACCATTAGGAGACTTGAAATTGGACAGACCTGAAACTGGGCATTTTCTTCAAAGACCCGTTCAGACAGCACCAGCTGAACCAAGACGAAGTCCATAACCACCGGTCTTTTAGTGGCACCAAATCACCACTCTGGAAACCAGCGTAGAAATTCATAAAGCAACCACTTTCATTTCTCTTATTAACTAGTACAGCAATTTATTCTTGTGAATAATGAACCTTAACACCAGTCCTTTATAAATTTGTCCCAAAACAGTCACAATTTACCTCTAGCTGTCCCACAGCAGTTGCTGATAAATGGGCCATGTTGCCAAAGGAGGTGTAAAAATCTGGGTAGTTTGGGTTCTTTACAGTAACTACTACTTATCTGCCTATACTAATTGAGAGAATGAGTACATTATATAAGGAGATTAGACCATGTCATATTTACAACCTCAGTGTCCCCAGCGAAAGAAACTGTTCAGCTGTTACTGTCAGTGCCTTCTTCAAACAGGAACCCTGCTGACAAGATGATGAATTCAGAACATCGTTGCCAATTAATGATTTGTAGGCAGAAGGGATTTCAATAGTTCCCATATGTTTGTGAGGGTGACTGGTATTTACATCACTGCTAATAACAGAGTGTAGCCTGCTCTGTCCAGACATGACATTAGAGCTTGGAAATGTCATTTTTGTAGGAGAAATTTTAATAAACAAAGCCAGGCTCTTTTGGGCTGAAAAAGTTTCCCAAAGTGTGGTCACTAATAACCTGCTTATGCCTAAGTGAAAGCAAGCAGGGAGACCACTCGTGAGATGCACCCAAGTGATTTACAAACAAAAGGTCAGAAGTTACTCAGGTGCTTGTCAAAGCTACACCACAGAGTGCCAAGACCATCATTATGTCAGCTACAAGCACATAGGACCTTTCTTGGTGTTACTTATTCTGCTTATGGGCTGTGAAGTTTAAATTTACTGTCCTAGAAGAAATATCACCCTTGTGAATATAACAATATCCAAACCAGAAAGCACTTGACTCACACAGGATACCAGCGTGGATTCCATGCATGCTGGGCGCAGACCTCCTGAACTGCCTAAGAAACTGTCTCCTACCAGCTGATCATCTCAGAGCCAAGCAGCAAGAAATGCTTGGCAGATGGCCTGGGTTAAACACCAGACATCCAGACTGGGCCCTCCAACAAACCTTGCTGTAGGCACTTGGATCCCGGTGTCCCATTGATTTGGTGGTGGAATTTAGGGCTTTCCTACAAAGGAGAACTTTGGGCTCTAACAGCTCTGGAGCAATTAAAGTAATAAACTCCTGCAGGCTGTAGGTGACATGCAAGAGTAGTTTACGTGGGTGTGCCTTCAGAGAGAAGGGCAAGGGTACACCCCCACAAAGCATCTTTACACTTCCAAACTACGATCACAGACCTACCACAGTCATAAATTGTGGGGCCAGACCCTGTCCTCTCAATTGACTAAGAAAAATAAATTTAAAAGAACAACCCATACCGCAAAATGCAAAGCAGAACCTCAAATCACGAAGATCTTCTGAAGGCACACCCCAGCTTGCTATCTCAGCACTACCTGAGACCCAGCCGCTCTGTAGGCACAGTAGGCTCTTTAAAGATAGTCTCACATTTCTAGTTTAAACCAGTCCAGTTTTTTGGTTTGGGGGCTCTTGGTGGTTTTTGAGATCTTTAAAAGCACTTTGAGATACCCCATGCTGCTCAGGCAGTGTGGGAGGGCAGGATTTGAAAGGTGACTAATGGATGTACCCCCTTCTTCCAAAAGTTCTTACAGATGGCTGAAGTCAGTCTCTAGACACAGCACCCAACCAGTGCATGTTATTTTGGGACATGGTATTTTTAGCCATAATGAAGCAGATCCTTGCTGACCTATCTGACCCACATCCCTCATCTGTGACAGTCCAGATTTTCTCAGCTTGGGCTAATGTTGATCTTAGCTTCCCTTGTGCAGTATCAAACATCGCGTCCAACTCTTCTTCCCCCTTAAATGGGAAAGAAAAGTATCTTTATCGGTACAGGAAAAGCAAAACCAAGTCAGATTCTGCTCTGTTGACCACATCTGCAAAAAAAGGAGACTACCCTGGTCAAAAAGCACACTCCAAATGTTGTTTAGTAGAGGCTTCTCCAAAACCAAACATACCTATATTTTCTCTGCAAGTCAACCCTTGAAGAGACTTGAACTATGTAATCTTCAGGGGCACAGTGTGTGACTGAGGACCAAAGGACAAAGTCCACAGTCTGCTTTGGATATGCACTGATCTATCCTTTGCGCCAACACTACAAACTTCAATAACGAGTGTCTGGAATGAGGGGAAAAGAAAATGCAACACCAACTTCAGCTGGAGTAGAATCCCTCTGCCTTCCCCACAAGTTATCTATTACTCAGTGGCTGCAAGTACAAGGCAATTAAGATGGGACTGATGACCAACACATAATAATTTTGAAAAAAAACAAACTATATTGAAATTTTCTATTCTGTCCCCTTCTCTTTTATGTCCAAATCTGTTTTAAGCTACCTGTAGATATTTACAACGGAAGGGCAAATTTTATACGCAAGCACATAACATAGCAAACCATAAAATGAGATTATACACTGTCAGTGTATGCTGCACTTCTTTAAAAGCATTCTTTTTTAGGAGCATTCTTTTTTAGGTCTTGAGTTTCAGATAGCCTAGATCTCTTGCACAAGGCCCCTGATGATTCAAGAGACCTGTGCTGACCAGGAACTCAAGAACCTCAGCCAGCTACTTCATATGTGAAAACTTCAGCACATATGGAAGCATTTTCATCAGTGGGGCTTTAGGTTTAACGCTGAACAGCTGAGCAGCTTTGTATTAAACTATTTACCACTGAGGAAAATCAATCAACTCACACCACATCAAATTCCCACATACCCCCATAGAGCGATAAAGAGAGAAAAACATGCTCTTTTGAATACAAAAACAAAACGCATCTTGCATAGGGAGATTAACTCCAAGCATTCCCTGGTACAGTTGAGCAAAAAGAAACGAAGTAGAAGTAGAAAATAACCAATTTAGAAGTACAATTCATAAGGAAACTCCGATGTTGAGGAAAAAAACCATAAAGCTTTAAATAACAGATAAGATTGCGATCACCTCATGGAACCAACAGTACAGCGCTCCAAAGGTAACAGCGACATGCCAGATTCGCCTTGCGCACAGCCCAGTAAGCACCGGGAGGACCCATACATTGGTGTCCAGTCCCACCACATTCACTCAAGGCCTCTCTCTTCACCCTGCCACAGTCACTCAAAGGACCTGTGGCAGTGAGCACCCAACCCACCATTGTCAACTAAACCAGGCATGAAGGACATGCACAAGAAGACCGCACACCCCCTCAGCAGCCTCAGCACGGCACCCTCCCTGCAAACCCTTACCTTGGCAGGTGTTGTTCTTCTCCTCGTACCCGGCCTTGCACAAGCACTTCCCGATGGGCACCAACCACTCCCCCTCAGCGCTGCAATGCATCTTTGGCGCCTCATCAGTCACTGAGTGGTTGACGCAGACACCCGACACCTCCAGCAGCTGCGAGGAATCTGCTCCTGTGATGGTGTCAGGAAAGCGGGCCAGGTTGCGGATCACCGACGGGCATTTCTTGTAGTACACGCGCACGGAGACCAAGGCAATGCAGGCACCCACATCCTGGAAAGCAAGGTAAAATCCCTTTTTTGTTAGGGGCCCAACATCTCGCACCTCTGTGTTTAGCTTCATAACTCTGTCACCGAGGTCTAACTCTGTGAAGCTCTCATCAGCGGCAATCGTGTCGATCTTGATGTACTGGTTTTCTTTGATGTTCCTCCCATCTTCATCATCTGATTCGAAGTAATACATGTTAAAAGTCTCTTTACAAGTCCCCAGCCCTCCTGGAAGGCTGTTACAGTCCCTCAGGGTGAATTTGAGCTCAATGAAGATGCGGGATGCCCCTTCATTAGAGATCCAGCTGGTCAGAAGCCAGTTGTTCTGATTCTGTTCCATTACCTTGCATACTTGGTATGTGTGTATTGGAGCATAGTTTTCATCCACCTCACCAATTTCTTCCCACTGTATAAAAAGAAAAAATATTACTTTTTAAAAAAGTTACAGCTCTGACAAAATCTTAGCTTTCCCATCTAAGAGCACCTTGGGTTTCAGAGGTCCAGGAAGACTTTTAGGGGGGAAACAATGTTTTGAATGGCAAAATGTTCTATACTGGATGCTTGATACATTCCTGATAAAGTTAGATAAAAGACCCTTTAGAAATATGAAAGGATGATAGTTAAAAGCTTTTCTTTCAGACCTTTCAGAAGTGGGAAAATATACTGCTGGGTTTGTCCACTAGTACATGGCTAGGGAATAAAACAAAAGCAGATGGTGCCATGAATGAACCTTTTTCAATGTATCCATATAGGAGGAAAAAAAAAAGCCATTTACAGTCTGCCTGTCCCCGCTCCCCCACCCTCCTTTCTGCCACATCCTCAAATCACTGCCCAACACAACAAGGACAACGACAACGACATTTCTTCAAGCTATTCTCCCCCACCAAATGGCCTGCCAGAAAATCAGCAGTGTGATATATGAAATAAATGGGCCTTTGCTCTACTCAAGCATACTAGTCAGAGTGCCTGCTCATGCAAAGAGAAGATTACTTCCAATAAAGGTTACAGGGATCTGCAAATCTTGAGCTGTTTGTGTACTACACAGGTTTTTAAGCAGAGCTCCAGATAACTTATCACAACTGTTTGTGGGAACTGTAGCAAGTGTTTTTTCATTTTATTTTGGCCGTGCTGTGAAGCATATCACTTGCAAAATGCTTCTTCCTGATCCAGCACACCACAGTCAGTAGCACCAGAATGGTACCTACAATGGAGACACGACATGAATGTTTCCTCTCTCCTTTTGACAACTGTAGCGTCCCATTAAGAGATCAGATTAACCCATGTAAGTAGAGCAAAGAACTCAGGAGAACCCATGATGGTTTCACTTTTGTTCCCTTCTCCTTTTGACCTACTCATCTGCAAGGACTTAATTCCCAAAGGCTCTTCCCTCCTCTGCTCAGCATTGCTGCCCGCATCTAGTCACAGCTGTGGATGCAGCACAAAGCAAACACACAGAGCATAATTTAAAGGTGTTCCAGTACAAGGTAACAGCTATACTCCAAGCTGCATATCTTCTAAGGCCAAAAGCCCATTTTCTTCCATTGGAAATTGTATGGTTTTGCCAAGCAAGGTTTGCAGAGCAGGGGTGGGGGTCAGGGGTAGCTTCTGTGAGAAGCTGCTAGAAGCTTCCCCTATGTCCAATGGAGCCAATGCCAGCTGGCTCCAAGATGGACCCACCACCGGCCAAGGCTGAGCCCACCAGCAATGGTGGTAGCACCTCTGGAATAGAATATTTAAGAAGGGGGGGCGGGGCGCAGGGAAACCTGCACAACAAATTGCAGCTGAAGAGAGAAGTGGGAATGCATGAGAGCAACAACCCTGCAGACATCAAGACCACTGCAGGAGGAGAGCAGGAGATGTTCCAGGTGCCACAGCAGAGGTTCCCCTGCAGCCCCTGGTGAAGACCATGGTGAGGCAGGCTGTCCCCTGCAGCCCATGGAGGTTAACGGTGGAGCAGACACCCCCCTGCAGCCCACGGAGGATCCCACGCTGGAGCAGGTGGATGCCTGAAGGAGGCTGTGACCCCTAGTTTCCCTGATCACAGTGATTGGTGAGTGATCTCTCCCTGTCCTTATCTTGACCCACAAGCCTTTTGTTGTATTTTCTTTCCCTCATACAGCTGAGAAGTGATAGAGAGGCTTCGTTGGGCACCTGGGATCCAGTCAGGGTCAAACTACAACAGAAATACAGACTGAGATGAAGTTGAGAGTCTTCTCAACCTAGACGCCATTTTTGCAGAGTGACAGAGAACACCCTCACAGTCCCCGTAATGATGAAGTTTTTTTAAGGGAAATGCTGTTCTTGAATTTTAGATTGAAATGGCAGCAACAAGAGGCATGAAAACACAACCTGATGTTACAGTCCAAAATGAGTTAAAAATACAACCAGCAGAAAAGCATCTCCTCTCCTCCTTGACCTGGGATGTGCAAGCGGGGCTCTCCGCAATTTCAGCAAGACATGCCCACGGTGATGCACAGAGTTCACATATACCACCAGTGTTCTGAGTGAGGAACCTAACATGAGGACATTTTTGTCATGCCAAGCAGTCTTTTCATTTCTGAACCCTTTTTATGTCTCTGGGCTTAAACAGGCCATGACCCTACTGTGATTAACATGCACTTGTCACTTCACCCTTGCAGGTTGTGCCACAGAGTTAGCCAGATAACGCCTGCAGCAAAAGCTCGGCAGATCTGTGCAGGATTCATGCCTAACTTTGAGGAGAGGCAATTAACAATTACAAAGAGTAGAGCCATTGAGAAAACACACAGGGAAAGTATGCAAAATAGCACAACTCTGCACATCGCTTCTCTATGTTCCAGTAAATAGTTAAAGAGCAGAAAAGCACCACTCTTCAACTACTGTGGTTAATTTACATGCTAAACATGCTGTACATACATGCTTCCGAGTGGATTGATTCATTTAACATGGCACTATATAAATGTGAAGTCTTATTTTTATCACAGTGGCAATTCTTCATTTGATGAAAAGGGAGGGTATCCCTCCACTCCCCCCCCATCCCAAGCAGAGTTCCCTGCTGAACGAGCCTGGGGGACAGGTGCACACATCCCAGTACAGCCCAGGAAAGACCTTAATGACTTCAAACCTTTGTTTTTTCTGGCTGAATGTCAGAGGATCACTCAATCAATCACACACATCAACCAGCAGATATGGTGAAGCGTTAGCCTCCAGCAGGAGGTGGTGAAAAGCATCTGGAGGGCAGGAAATTGCTCAGACCAATTTTAGCAAGTGGGGCTGTGTATGGATGGTACCCAGTGTAACTCTGTACAATATTCAGGGAGCGTCCAATGTGTATTTCTTTCCGAGAACTGATGTTTGCCGTGACTGTGACGTTGAAGTAATATCACTAGTGACCTAACTTGGAAGGCATATCAAAAAACATCACTTCTCTCTTTTAATACTTGCCAGATGAATTTTCAAAGACCCAACCATCATGCTCTCCAGAGTTACAAAGTTCAGCTCATTTTCATCACTGCTCCAGGAGCTGTGTTAGTGGGAGTGAGTATAAGAAAGCTCATTTGTTCAAAAACTAAATCCAGTAATTCTAATGGTTGTTTTCATGCACCAAGAGCACTAAATACTGTGAGGAAAAAGGTCCAAACATAAACACAACTGAGCTAGAGTTTAATCTCAGCTGCAAGAAATGGCACATGACCTAACATCTCAGCCTTCAGGATGTGCTGCATTTCCAGCACCACACCCCAGATCTGAGCAAGTCCTGCCATCGCCACCTGCCATCAAACCTAAAGCAATCACCAGAGAGCAAGAGGAAAGGGAGGTGCTAACAAACTAAAGGCTGCTTATCTCCCTATAATCCTCAAGGGAAAGCCAACCAGATTTTATCAGAGCAGCCACTATTGTGTACAAAATCTCGGCTCTGCCATTTAATCCCATCTTCTCTCCTATCTGCATGCAGAAGTGCACTATTTCTTTCTTTTCAGCAGGGTCTGCCTTCCCCCAGAGAATGCAGGCAGCCTGCCACCCTTCTGCTTTCACATCCCTCCACAACAAGAGGATGGGGGTAAGAGCCCCTGTACCTTCTGCCTGCTCCCAGCTTCCCAATCACTACAGACCTCAGACACTTATTTTAATGGACAAAGGAATACAAACTAGAGGATGAAATGCAGTGCCTTACGGTTAATGAAGAAGAAAACTCACCACATTAAAGAGACAGCATCTATCTGAAAATATTGGCTTGGAAAAAAATTAAGTACAACTGAAAAATTGTGTAATATTGTAATTCCTCTCTGCAGCATATATTTTTGAGATATAAATCAACCCCATCTGCAGGATTAAAACAAAAATGCAACCATTAATTTGGTGCTAAATGTTTTCTCTCTGTCTTTTAATAGCCCTAAGAAGGAAAACACAAATGCATTTCAATGGCCTGATATTAAATCATTTATAGAAGACCTATTTCTGAATCAGAAATTTCCAGTACACTACTGCTGGTGAGTTAGCAGAAGCTAAAGACTGCACCCAGCTCCGTCAATAGGAAGTATGCAATTCATGCAGGCTGTCTGCCTATAGAAAGGCCAAAGATATCACACATCTCACTAAAAATGTAAGAGCTAAAAAAGCATTCAGTGGAGTGGCCTTGGGTTAAACAATTTTAAAATACATTCACCAGCTGTCTGCTACTCAGGCTTGTTTCTAATCTCCGGGATTCCAGGACTGCAATTTGCTACCACAGCACAGTGAAAGGCTGCTGCCCCAAAAACAAATACTGACAGCAGGGATGAAAATTTCAGAGCTTTTGTTTGTTTGGGTTTAGGGTTTTCTTCTGCAGGGAAAATTTTTGTTACTGGTCTTCAGCAACTCACTCACTCTCTTCAGAAGCCACTAAAGGTGGTGTGGAAATTTCAAGCCTTTTTCCTAATTCCACACATCCTAACAGTGCTGAAAGAGAAATCAGGCATTCAGCAAAATCCTAGGAGTCTTAAGAGGGAAAGAGAGCTTAAAAGTGTTAAGCGAAGTCCTAAGATTTACCTGGAACACTCCCAGCAGGACTCCCTCCCTCCAGGGACTCTGCAACCTGCCTCTGTTCCCACTACTTATTTCATAGGCTCCCTGGGTACCAAGAAGCCTCATCCCTCCCATTTCATTTTCCACCCCACCCTGTGAAGCTCTGCAACATATGCACATCCATTCAGGTGCAGGCACAAAGATGTAAAATTGCAGAGACATTTACACATTTTCACCTTTTTTTCTTCTGGAGACAGGCAAACTTGGCCCAGATCTGATCCCAGGCTTTGAATGTGTGGAAACATCTGAGACACTCCGCATGCTTTGCTACAGACAGAGGAGGGTAATTTTACCCCAAATCCTGCTGTCAAGCCCAGCATGCGCGCACACACTGGTGCAGAGGAAAGCATGGTGTGGGGCTATGCAGTCCCCATGCCACGTTAAAAGGGCAGACCTGCCACCCTTCCAGAAGAGCCGACCAGCCCCGTGTTCAGCTCCGTGCTATTTATTCTGACTTTCACCCTGGTAATATTTGGGCAATCTCTTCAATTTCCTTTTACGCAGCTGATGGTAAGACCTGGCTGCCAGTCGACAGCCTCCAGCTCAGCTCCCACACACGTTCCCTCCCACTACTCAACTTCATCTCACAGCCTGCTCCTTCCCTCCCTTTGCTGCTCTCCTCCCATCACAAAACCCAAAAACTTGGGTTGCTGCTTTTTTTTTTTTTTTTCCCCCTAGCTGCTGGCTTTCCACTTCCTATCATATTACAAAGTTCAAGCAAATAAGAAGCAGCTCTCCTCTGTGCAGTTTTGGTGAGGTCACGTAAGGGTAAATATTGAGTGAAAGCCAGGCAAAGTACTATGCATCTTTTTTTTCTGCACTGCAGGTTTTGCAGGGCTGTGCTAGCTGTAAAATAAGGCCAACTGCATCACCATCTTGCCTCTTGCAAAATACCACTTATACACCAGTCCCAAAATTCAATCACTTCAAAGCCTGCCACCAATATTGCCAGGTTTATCAACACGCCCTGTGATGCACAGCATTCCTCAGATTTTCGGCTTTGGAGCTGTATGATTAAAGGAGAGTCTTTGCTTTTGCTGGGGGTGTTTCAGTCTTCGTTAAAAGAAAAAGGGGTTTGCTTGCTCAAAGAACAAAAGGACAAAATTGAAAGTGCCCAAAGTCACCTTATTTGTAGCCCCCTCTAAAATGATGCTGACCTCAGGACTGGCAGGAGCAAAACAACTCTGTTTTGAACGCTGGCATTGGCAAGAGGTGTATGTGTAACCTGTATGACCTACCAGTCATGGCAGTCCACCAGCACCTGATGGAGCACTTGGGAAGCCTGGTCCCCTCACAGCAAGGGCCATACTCAAGCAGAATAGAAATGCAGTAACCTGACACAATGCTGCAAGTCTGCTCTTCCTCATGGAGGAGTAGTGCCAGGAGCAGAGCAGAGACGTGGCATGCAGCTCCACCTCCAGACTGAACAGCAAGCAAAATGCCTTTGCCCAGCCCTCTTCTACCACTGCCAGGTCACTGCATCCTGTTTCAAACAGAGCTCTTCGGCAACAATTTTTATGCATTTGTGCCAGTGTGACAACTCAGGCTTGAAGTTCAAATTCTGCTTTGGGGCAGGATGCCTGCTCACTGGGACAGCCCTGCGGCATCCCCCCTCCTCCCCTGCACCAACCAGACAGACAGTGGAAGGACACCAGCCACAGCTGCATGATTTTTCCCAGTAAATCACAAATTTGAAATAAAAATAATCTGGAAACCAAAGCAATTCATGTACTTGGATCACATTAGGAAAGGAGGGGAGGGGACAAAAAGGAAAACATCAGTAAAGGCGAAAACAGAGATCTTTACAGCCTCCCAAACCATGTGTTTACCATCTTATCTTCCTGAATTTAAACAAAATAAAGGACAGAAAAAAAAAGAAATTAACATGAAAACTGTTCCAGAGTAACTCAAACTAATTGTCTCAACCTCAAACATGCTTTTTTTAATTTCAGCTACCAAAACAACAACAAAAATCCCCCTTATATTACTTGTACGGGCAAGCTTTTCCAATAGCAACATCCACTTTCAATAGCGCAAAAGCTGAAGAGACTCCTACACAGACTCAGCCTGGTTTTGGGGGTTTGGAGCTCATTTTAAGGGCAGGAGCCAATCAAAACTGCAGTGAGTTCAATACAAACAAAATTAGGCCCAGTGTTTATTAAAACCTTTAAATACCAGAAGCAGTCGTAACCACCCAGGATCTTACAATTTCCATACATCTGATACTCCCCTGACTTGAGGCTCAAGCCTCATTTGGACAGCAATTTTACAACCAAGACATTTATACATACAGACATATATTCCTACTGACAGCAGTTACTAGTCAAGCAAAAAACATAATGGACAACAGACACTGAGGATAGAGAGGATCTGATTAATCTCCCTACTCAGGCAGAAATCTGGTCTAATGAAATTAATTTTAAAAGCCATGTTTCCAAAGAAGGAACTCAGCATCTTCTGGTGGTTTGGCACATTCACCGCAATTTGTCCAACTAGGAAAATAAATAAAACCAAATAAGAATACCACAACTTTTGGGCTGCACTTCTCATTTCACTACTGGATTACAGTTTTCTGCCGTTTCTTACAATGCCACTCTACTCCGGCCACTGAGCTGCACAGTCTGGTTAACACATACCCTCAGAATTTCCAAAGTGAATTACTTGGAGTAAATGTGAGTCTCCTCGTCCATTACAGGAGATTTGCCAGGCAGAAGCTAAGGACCATTCTTCATAAACTAAAACATAAATTGCAAAAAGGTATGAACCAGAAGTTTAGAGCACCTTTTTGAGCCATGTCACATCTGACTAGTGAACTTCTATCTCTGTATAAACCACTCACATATTTGCTTCTATCCCACATGTGATACTTGCTTAGCAGAAATCAGACTTAAAAGGTCACCTCAATTACTACCACTGCCTATCCCACTCCCCACAAAACCCAACCAAACCTGTCAAAGAGAAATTTTTTCACTGCAGCAACATTAAAGGAAAAGACATACATGTGCTTCTGAATGACCTCTTTCAACGTGTGGGCAGCAAAGGTGTTAAGAGAAGAAAAAAACCCCACCTTACTTCATGTCAAAGGCTGCTCGCCACTGCATCAAGATTTAACAAGGCTCAATTTCACTCAGTGCCAAGGTTCTATGTACTGCTTTGCACTGTGACAGAGGGCAGGAGAGAGATTAACGAAGATGGGAGAATGATTAGTGTTTCATCTCCATTATAAACAGAACTACACTGGAAATGAGCTGGGTGAATGAACAGCACCATCACGCTCCATCTCAACTCCACTACTGCCAATTGCATGCTCCAATACTCAGAACAACTCATTAGCAGCAAGCAGCTTTAAAAAAAATACACAGTTTTTAGACATGAGAACTTAAGCTTCTGGGTGGATGCTTCTGTACCTCACAGTGTTTTGGATCTTTTTCATTCCACCTGGGACAAGCTCTCAAAGTCCTGTGTGTGATCAGGACTGCTAGAAATCCTCCTCCTCCATGAAGTAATGCCAAGTAAGTTTCTCACACAGTCACACTGCTCAGAGCTGAGGGAAAACACCAAACAGGAAAGACCCATGCTGAAATTGCAAGACTGAGCATGACTGCTCCTCTCAAGAAGTGCTAGGTGTGAAGACATATCAGTCACTTGAAGTTACACGGAGAATTTAATAATCATCAGCTCCTATAGTTTAAACGTCTGAATTTGCTACTTGAACAGTTTTCCAATGTTATTTTATATTTGCAATATGCATGTAAAGTTTGCTGCCATGCCTTCTATTTCTGCAGCAGGTTGTGCAGGAGACTTCTCAGTGAAAATCCCTTGGCGTAACATAATGCAAAAGTTTTGACAATTCCTGGATTGCTCTGCACTACTGACAAGATGAGAAACAATGCAGGTTTCTGTAAAGCTGAGATAGCACCTCAAAACATAAGCAGTAATTTGCTAAACCAACTGCCACCCAAGCAAGCCTGTGAGAAAGAAAAGCATTTAAAACCTTAAAAATTATTTGAAATACATTCTGATGATGAAATAATATTATCTGTTCAGAGACCTGCACGATTCAAGCTGTTGAAAAATGAAGAAACATCAGGAAAAAGTCACCTAGACTTTTCAGTGCGGCAAACCAAGTGGAAAAAAATGGAAACGGGACAGAAGTTTTGCTCAGACTTTGATCATTTGCATGATCAATGAAAGATGTCAGGAGCAGAATCCAAATGGAAGGGGAACCCAGCTGGAGGTTAGCACAACTGAAATGAAAAGGAGCATCAGCCCCTCTCTAGCATGTCTAATCAGAGACTGCTCCAACTGCTTCCCAGAACAAAGCCATGTGTTATTTGCAAACCCCACGTCCCGCCCTACAATTTTTTTTAAAAGGTTTGAAATTCTCTGTACAACTGAATTAAAACATCCATTTCAAACCACAGTCAAGCAATTCAGGGTAAGACAACGGAGATGAGCATGAAAGAGGCAATGAAGAAACACAACACCATTAAATCATTTTTCACTGCTTAATGTAACACTCATTGCAGAACAATTTAACAAATGCCATAACAGTGTTGACACCACACGGTTTAACACTGGAAGGCTGACAGAGCCAGATTTTCAGAAGGACTCACAGTATGACATATGTTTTAGGTTTATAAGCAAATGCTTGGATTTTCAAAGGTTTGGGGATATTGTTCACATTACTCATCATCTGATGATACCAAGAGGTCCACAAAACAATTTTCAAAAGCAGCAAGAAAGTAAGTTTTCCCTGTTACTTTAATGTTGCCCTAACATTTAAATAAATCAAAATTTATTTGGAGCTTCTAACTGTTTGCTATACTCGGAATAACAAAAAGCATTTGGCTTATTCTTAATGCACAAAACACTGAAAATTTGCAAAAACTAAACTAAATCCTTAATCTTTATCATTGTCATCAGCTATCTATAAATTCCTTAAAGCAAGGAAACATTTTTAAGAGTTTCCAGTAAAAGAGAAAATATACTTGAACAAAAGGTGCATTTAATGAAAATAAAACAGATCAAACTTCTCAATTTGTAACATTCCAGGCAAAGTGATAACAATTATCCATGTGCTGCACTGGCAAAGCCTAACCTCTCAGGCATACACCAAGTTTGACTGGATTATAGATGGCCCAAACACCATATCAGACCCTCCTGCAAATGCATTATTTTGTCCCTGCTCCCTCATCTCTAATCTACCCAAAGCTCTTCATAGAGATAATAACACATTCATAGTTTAGGCCCTGACAACTGCACTCATAGATCAATTTTAAATCTTGCATTTATCATCGTTCTGTAATCAGTGGCTATTCAGCACAAATTTACATCTCATTTCTGTTGGCCAAACAGCCACATTAGAGCTTTGAAGCTTATTCAGGCTTAAATGATTATATTCCCCTAATAAACAGTGAAGGCCTCTCAGTCCAGCCGCTGTGAGCTGCATTAATGACATGCCGTGGCAGCAGGGGCCATCTGAAGTCAGCCTTGTGCGATGCTCCAAGAAGCAGCCCCACGCCACACAGATTTTTTTGCATTTCCAACACACTCAGACAGAAGAAATGAGGAGGCTGCCCTGCTTGCAGACCCTCTTATGGGAACTGGCATGCACAGCAGGCACTTACGCCGTGCAATTTCTCGCACCTCCTCCTAACAGCTCCATTTGCCACCTCTTTCAGTACATGAGGTTACCAGTAAAAAACTGAAACCTGGATTTTCTGATTCCCTACATGCTGAGCACCTTACAACTGTCACCAAACACAAAGCAGGCTGTTGAAGCTGAACCCTGTAGAAAATCCACTTTTCCCTTTTGTCTGACAGCTATAACTTCGTTCACAGCACCACCAAATTGGGTGTTAGCACGCTTTTCTTTGATCGCCTCAGAATTAGGCATTACATTTTTAATATCTGGCTACAGTTTTTCCCTGGGTTTTGGGTTGCTCTCACTGCTTTGTGAGACAAAGACTATCACTTATGCAGGATTACAGTAAGCAGCTAAAACATGATCAGTTCAGGGTGGATTGCCTGCAATCCCTATAGTGAAGCAATCTATCCTGATTGAACAAAGAATAATTATTTAATTAAAGATCCTCGGCAGCCCTACATTATTAAACCAGCATAAAAAGCCTCACATTGATTGTATATTCACTTTCAGTTAAGGTCTGAATCAGTATGCTAAGATCTAAAAATGAATGAACAGAATGAGTTTATTATGACTGTTGTTAAGTACTTACCCACTATAGGTAATAAATTATACATGTGGATGCTTGTTATGCTTATGCCGCAACATAATGAAACTTTTAGTTACTTTTTGTTCTATGGGATTTAATTCCTATCACATCAGGGCTTATGTTACCATTTAAATATGGCACCAGAATTACAAGGATGGAAATCCGTCAGACAGAGATGCAACCTGGACCTCAATGTTTCTTTAAATATGGAATTGAAGAAAAATGGATGTGTTCACTTGCTTATGATGGATGTCCTACATCCTAACCATCTCAGAAAAGATACATTTCGGGAGAGGTTTCATATGTCATCAGCTATTTTTCCTCACCTGCAACCTCCTGCTACTCTACACTCTCTTCCAGCATCTGACAACTGCTGAAGAACCAATTGAACATCAACATGCTGTGGCTAGGAAAGCACACAATTGTGTACTAAGTCCTGAGCTGTCTGCAGTGCAAAAAAAAAAAAAAAAATGCTGCTTCAGCAACCAGCTGTGATAATGCAAAGTCTAGGAAAGCTGCTGAAGTTTCCAGAAGAAACTAAAAAAATTCAAATTATTTACCAAACCAAGAGGTAAACCATGTGTTAACTTGACAGTAATACTGCAACATCTACATTAAGAGAAATTTTCTATTACTAGATTGCTTTTCATCTAACCAACAGAAGATTCAGGAATTGAAATGAAACACTTTTGAAGAAAAGGTCAAATACCTTGTTATTGTAGGGAGGGTGGGGGGTGGTGTAACTGACGAGGGAGAACTTTCCACAGGAGTCAAATCTCTGTCATTTGAAACCTTCAAGGGGGGATCTGGAGAAGTTTCAGAAGAAAATATCGACTTGGCCCGCCTAGCCCATGGCAAGCCACATATATCCATCACCAAAGCTAGGCAGCTCAAAGCTAGCACCAACACGTCTATGTCACGTGGGAGCAGAGGCTGAATATATAGATACTAAAGATTCATATATTTTCCTCTTACCAGGTTACAATGAAGGTCTGTTCCATGGCCCAAGTCCCTGAGGCACAGAGGGAAGAACACAGAAATGCTGAGGCCACACAGTTCCTCAGAAGAAAAACTATCACAAAAAGTTGAAACAGAAAATGAGTTGGTCTATTGTTAGGTCTTTACAATTAAGCTACAAGCTCATATTGCTGATATTTTCCATCCGAGGTACCCTGGGATTAATGGTGGGTTAGAAGTTGGAGCAGTAGTGTAGAAAGAACAGCTGGAAATACAGATGTGGGAAGGGGCTATGTTTCTTTACGAGAAAAGAGACTGCCATCAACCAGCCCTTCCTCCAGCAGCACCAGACTGAGGTTAAGAGAGGAAGTGAAGTACACAGAGCCACAGTCCGTTCATCCCAGGTGGCAAAGGACCCACCGGGTTTGGCCACCCCAAGCACTCCTACCTGCTGTCCTGCACAGCTCCAGCCTTCGGTGCTCCCTTTCAGTGCTGCTTCTCCCCTACCAGCCAGGCAGAAAACCACAAGCAAGGACCTCCCTTGGACTTACATATGGAAGAGAAGACACTTTCACAGCAGGCCCATCACTAAATGCAAGCTACTTTTTTTTTTTTTTGTTTTTTATTGGGCAGCTTATGGACGTAACACAACTGAATTGCAGCAACAGCACTTTACTGCTAGGCAAGATAATCCTCACCTGTGACCTGCATTTCTGGTAAAAAAAAAGTTTTAAATAATTTTCAGTAGTCCTCGGGAGGAAAGGCACTACTCAGCACAGAAACTATGGATTATTACTTATCCATCCATATTCTGGGCCTCACACTCACTCTACAAAACAGACTGACAGACCACAAAAACATGAAATTACAAACCTAGGTTCATCATTGTTTAGCAGTTAAACTATGAAATCAATCCCCTTTCAATCTTTGTCTCTTTAGCTTCAGAGTCTCTCGGTGAAACTGGATGCACGTTTCACAAAGTGTTGATGTTTGAAAGGAAAAGGATGAATGAATGCACTTTAAGAAATAAAAGTACAGTTCTCGGAGGAAGAACTAATTAGCATAGGAAACAGCACTTCTACAGGTTATGTAGTTAATTGATGTTATTCTTCTTACCAAAACACCTATCCACTGGAAGTTAGATCGCTGAAGAAACGGCACTCCGGTGTTGAAAAGTTGCCCCCATAGTGCACAAAACAAAGCTTTCTAATAATGTGTACTCTCATCCATCAATTACTGCGCACAAAGAAATTTCATACTAAGTAAAGGAATAAGCCATTTAGGGGAAGGACACAAAAACCTGTCTTTGCATCTCCATAGCTTCCCCTCACCTTTGGTGTGAGTGACATAGGACCAGACCCAAAGAACTCTATGATTCATACACACAAAAGGGGAATTTTCATATTTGTGCGAACTGAAGCAGTCAGAGACAGGCCATCCAAGCAGTAAGTGATTTCAGTGCAGTCTCCTCCAGTCAGGGACACAGAGTCCTGAGATGCTGCAAAGTATTTGGCTTTGCAGGTGTGAAGCCTTCACTTGCACTAAAGCTGATGCTCAGCCAGGACTGAATCTCACCTTTCCTATGGCTTTATTAAGCTGCAGGGTTATATCTTCCCCCGTAACAGGAACCTGGCTTCCCACCACAACACGACGTACTTGATGCACTTAGGCAGCAGCATGTCCATTTCCCATGTACTCCCCTTACCAAATAACCAAGTGCCCAGGTCAACTGATGACAGAGGCTTCAGTACAGCTCTAGCACACAGTTTCAGGTCATAGATGTATCTGGCACTATACCTCAACTCCTCCCACCCACAGCATCCAGTTGAGCAGTCACTGAAGATTTCCCCTTCACTCCTATCTAGCTTCCATCTTAAAGACTATTTTCTTCTCCTTGTGATCCATTTGCTTCACAGAGTAAACAAAAAGATAATGCAACTCTTTACTAAGACCGCTTCTAGAAAGGCACTTTCATTTCAAATGGCAACACTTCAGCTAGGACAAACTGTAAAGATCCCAGAAAAGAGAGTCCACAGCTACTCAAGATACCAAAATCCTACATTACAGCACAAAAATCCATTAAAAAAATAAATGAAGGGAAGGCTGGGGCATGGCTGTCTTGCTCGTGGCCTCTATTTGCCCGAAATGGGGTGTGGGGAGGAGAGAGATAACTAGTACGTACTCATAAAGTTAACAAGACGACACACAGCAAGAGGCGTAGCTAGAAAGATTAGTTTCTCTTGTAACAAGGACAGCTTGCTATTGGCACAAGCTACAAAGGGATATAATAGACTTGCTGTAAAAGGAAGACAATCAAAGAAGAAATCCCCCTCCAAAAAATGCACTGTAGGTCATATCAAGGTTACAGACCTACTGCAAGGACCCATGTACAAGTTTCTACACGGTACGTACCGCAGGAGATTCAGCTACATAACATGAACAGACTCAGTGGTGTTAAATCCTATGAAGCTACAAAACCATTACCTCCAGCTCACACATTCACAAAACTGCTTTTATTTTTAAATAAGAAGAACTAGCAAATATTGTGCTTTTTTTTTTTTTTTTTTCCAATTGATTGTTTTACTCTACCAGCAAGGGAACTATAACTCAGTAAGAAACAGCACATCTAGAATGTCAATGACTTGCAATTAACATATTTGAACAGCGGGGAGTTGCCCAACTTTCTTTCTTAATATAATTTTGATTACTTATGTATTTACTATAATACGGGAGAAAACTAGTTCAGTTCACAGATTTAAAACTATGCAGAACAGAGAAGAAAGGAAATTTGCCAAGTAATAGCTTTGGTCACAGCACTGTGTGTGAAAAAACATTCACTCTATTTTCTCTCTTTGCTGCTTTATTTTCGAACAAACAAAATAAAGGTTAGAAAAAAGGAAGGTGACAGTCTGTTGTGGTTTTTTTGGGTTTTTTTGTTTTTGTTTTTGTTTTTGTTTTTTTTTAAAGGCAACAGTCAAAATTGCTAACTTAGGCTTATTCCCAGTTCAAGAAAACCTAAGGCACCACCACCGCTATGGCACTAGCACCCATTCTGGGTCTCAGTGCTTTCGGTGCTTGCTTTATCCTTGATCTATGGGGACACTGTGGTCTACCAGTAAGGACAGATGCACCAGGGAATTCACCTGCGAAAAGCCCCTCTCATGTAAAAAAGCTCAACACAGATGCCAAAGACCCTCTGCAACAACTGAAAATATGCACAGGGACTTCTGCACATCCCGCTTCAGCGAGGTCAGCCTCTGCAAACAGCAGTGCTCAGGGAAAACACCTGCAAGCACAAAACCTCAGGAGCTAGCACTGTGCTCAAAAGGGGCAGGGAAATGAGGAGTCCAAAAGGTTTACCTGGGCTAGCGGCATCAAACAAGATAGCTTTGCAAACACCAAGCAAGGGCTGCTTAAGATTCCCTGCTTTCTCTCTGACACCTTCACAGCAAAAGCCTTTTACAAACATTATCCAGGCAGCATCATAACCAAATCCCCTGGGGGCTGAAGACATTTGCCAGCTCAATACACTTATACAGCTCTGAGAAACAGGCTCTGCCAGACTTAGTTACTGCTGATTCCAAAGGACACAGGAGCTCCCGCCTATCTATACCGTCTGTCCACATCGAGATCACCCCTCTGAAATAAATATACCAGGCTCCGAAATAAGCAGCCTTTTAAAATTTAATATACAAAGCTTGGGAAGCTGAGCTTACAGCCTGCGTAATCGGCACAGATATTCAATTATCATTAAAATTAATAAGTAGGACAACAACCAAGTCCCCTGACAGACTTTGATTATTTCAATCTGAGTATTTATCAGAATTACTCTGACACACTGAGTCACTGGGCTCTGGCTGGCCTCTGGCATCGGGCACAAGTTGCTCCTTAGCCCACTGTGTTTTCCTTCACACTGGAAGCATCATGGCATCCAACATCTGGCAAAGACAAGTATTGCACAAGAAAGGAGACTGATATCTGAAACTGTGCAAAAAGGTTTGATCTGATCTGAAAGCCGTTTTCAAGTGAACTATTCATTTTATTCCTGTTCAGCAGCTGTACTCTGCCTTGCTGTAATTCTGCAGCAGAGCAGCTGCAGACACTGCTTTTGCAGGGAGGCACTGATACTGAAAAATTGGAGACAAAGCTCTCTAATACCCGGGTTGGAGCATTAGGAAGCAGACGTGCTTTATTTTCAGCGTGGGATGCACGGTGGACAAGTTCCGCCTGACATGCACACCAACTCTGCTCTCTGTTTATCTTTATACGGCCAACCTATACATATTAACGTCATTTCTGAGAAACGATTAGCATATTCATTACCATTCCATAAACTACTTATCATATCTTCATATCTACACTCTTACTACGCATGTGTGGCCTAATGGATCAGGGGTCCTCTGGTGCTCATTTGGGACATCTTCATCCTTTCTTTATCTTCTTCATCTCGTCCTTTTCATGACCTTCTCTTCTTCTGGCCCTGTTTCAGCACTCTTGGCTCATGTCTTGGGTTTCAGACTGGTTCTTATTCACTTTAGTAGCTAAACTATATAACACAGCATTCTACTAGCAGCTAAACTACGTAATACACGAGTCGTACAGCTCAGCCATGTCATGGATACCTAATTGCGACATTTACAGTTAAGCACAGTGGTAAAATTCCTCTGGTGTCAATCCCTCCTTTTCTTTTGATGATTTGTATAAAACTAATCATCATCCCTCTAACACTTATTCTATTTTAAACTACTCATTTATAGTTGCATCTCCAACACAATTCTGTCATTAATTACAGCACTGAATCTTATCACAAGAAAGAAGGTAAATTCCAAATATTACAATAATTAAGATGAACAAATTTTTTAACCAGGACAAATTAGGTAGCCATGAGGTGAGTTTGTTACAGACTTTTTTGAATCCCCAATCAGTGTCATCTTTACCTGTTTCATGTAAAATTTTAGTTTGTTCCCAAACTTTCTGTAAATTGGTAGAAATTGTGCCACTTTGATCCACATATGTACAATGGCTTGTATTAATAACTGTACAAACACCTCCTTGTGAGGCTAAAGGTAAATCAAGAGCCATTCAGTTCTGCAGAGCTACCTTTGATAAACTAGACACTTCAACTTGTAGTTTCTGTATGGCATCCCTAGTCTTGTTTTCAATATTCTCTATTACTGCTGATACATTCACGATTGCCTTTTCTAATTCGCTTGCTCCTAAATCATGGAACAAACCACGTAGCAAAGCTATGGAAGGCTGTGGGTCTGTCTGCAATAGCATTTCGTCTTCTTTTGGTTCTTTTGGAAAAGGTTCCAATCTAATTATCTTGGGTATATAATCAATCTATTATTGTGAGATCAGGAACTAAGGCTCCAAGAGTACACGCTCCTTGCCAGTCGGGGGTAACGTTTTATAAGCAGTTTCCCCACATAGCCAGTACCAACCACCTCCTGCCAGGAACGGGAGACCAAAATAATTTGTTCTGTTGACGTAGTTTAACGTAGGTCTCCAAAATGACTCTGTTCTATTAAATCCAGGGAAGCAGCCTATAAAGGTTTGGTAGTTTCTATTAGCCACATGATTATCACACCCAGCATTCCTGATCTTAAGCACTAGTGCTTACAGAATCGTTGCCTGGTCCACATAAACAAAGGGTCGACTTCTGACCGTCTAGCAACGCTGTAACCTGTATTTCCCTGTTGTCTTTCTTTTGAAAGATACTTGGCCACTAAGGATTCATAGGGTGTACTTTGCTGTATTCTCGATTGTTAATTTCATTGATTGGTGTGAGCACTCCTATTAAAGGTAGGTCTTGTCCCCTCCTTGAAGTTGGCAGTTGAGTACAAATCCAACAGTTGCTTCTGTTTAAGACATCAGTAACATCCTGGACCAACATTAGATACAAATTTTGATCCCACCCTACAGTCCAGATCACTTGAGTTAAAAGTTATATAGTTAATAATACCTGATCATACATTTGGCCTTCCAAATTTTAACTTCACTGGCGATTGTTGTTCTACGATTCAGGGTGCAGGGGCTTTCTTTACTCTAGAGTAATGGATCCAAGGCCCTTTTCCCTCTAATTTTACTGTTGTGTTTGCAGTCAACAACACCTGCTATGGTCCTTTCCACTTTTCTTCCAATGGTTCCGAAGTCTAGGTTTTCAATTAGACCCAGTCTCCTGACTGGAAGGCGTGTATTGGAGAATCCAGTCCCATCTCCTAAGTATCTATAACAGATTTCTGAAGTGCAAAAATTATTTTTACTGAAGTTATCAGATAATTTTTCAAATAGAATTGCCCTTCCATTACTGCATTTGTTGGTACACCTAGGACCTGACAGGGTTTTCCATAGATCATTTCAAAGGGGTTTGTTTTAACTTCCCCCCTGGGTTGTAATCTAATTTTTAACAGAGTATCAGTAAGGCCAGAACCCAATTTAAATCTGTTTTTTTGACAATTTTTTTTCAAGTTGTAATTTTAGTGCATGATTCATTCTTTCTACCTTCCACTCGACTGTGGGTGGTATGGGACATGAAGTTTTCAAGTAATTCTTAAAAATTTGTTTACTTGTTCTACAATTTTGCAACAAAGTGTGATCCTCTATCTGATGATAAGCTTGGTGGAACTTAGAATTGAGAAGTAACTTCTTTCAATAATACCTTAACTAATTTCCTAGCTTTCTTGGTGCAACAGGGAAAGGCTTCTGGTCACTCAGAAAAGGTATCCACTAAAACTTGTAAATAGCGATAATTTTTCTTTCAGGGTAGCTCAGTAAAAATTATTTGCCAGCAATCCCCAGGAGAATGTCCTTGCCTGGTAACTCCAAATCGAATGCGGTTCTCCGTCATCTTTGGGTTGTTTCTTTGGCATATTTCATATCATTTGGTGATTGACTTTACAATTTTTACATATTTTTACTCAAAACTGATCTTTGTAGATATGTAAGTGTTTTCTCTGGGCTAATGCAGTTGTTATTTGTTGTGGAAGAACAATTCAATTATCTTCAGCAGTGGCTCACCCATTTTCTTTTATTGTGGTTTTTAGGGTATTAACCACTTTCCAACCTTCTGTATCATACTCTGGGGTTTCAGGTAATTGTGGAGACTTTAAGGGAACCAGGACTAACAAGGGCAGATTATTCTCTTCTGCTGCAGCCTGTGCTGCTAGATCTGTTTTCCAATTTTCCCTTTCTGTCATGGTGTATATAAACTGTGATTCTTTGTCCCCAAGTAAATTTTCAAGCTTCTTGAATAATCAAAACAGTGGCAGCCATGGCCCTCAAACATATCCAGCCCATCTTTTGCTCATTTTGTCTAGTTGTTTAGAAAAATATGCCAGAGTTTTTTTGAAGGAGCCTAATCTCTATGTCAGTACTGCCACTGCAATGGCTTCTTTCTCATAAACAAAGTTCAAAAGGTTTTTCTAGGTCTGGAAGCCCAAAGGCTGGAGCTTTCATGAGGAACTGTTTAGTTTCTTTAAAGGTTGTCCTTCCTGCTGCATTCCACTCCAGATGCAATCCCATCAATCTATTCAAAAGTCTGTATAAAGGTTTTACTAATAGTCCACAGTCAGTCATCCATAATCTGCACCATCCCAGCATTCCCAGAAACATTCTTAGTTCATGAACAGTCCGTGGTTCTGGGAGTTGGCGAATTGTTTCTTTTCACTCAACATTGAGAGCTTGTTGTCTACGGGAAAAGTCAAACCCCAGGTACTTCATGGTCCGCTTTCCAATCTGGGCTGTGTTTCTTGACACTCTATATCCAAGCTAGCCTAGCTTGACCTGGTCTCTCTCCAGTCCAGACCAGGGGAATCACTGCATCCTCCACTTCCACCAGGATTTCCCCTTTCTCTTTTCCATCCTCCTGGAAAGATAGTACTAGCACATGGACATATTTACCTTCAGGAATAGTCATTTTAACTTCTTCACCCTTAAATCTGATTGTTGTTTGTAAAGGTTTGGGGGTTCCTGGCAAATACAAAACCCAATGAGTTACCCATTGTTTTCCTATTTTAGATTATATTGGTTTGAAGAACAATGCTTCTTTGGTTTCCCTGTTGCAGCAACAATTCAAATACCGTGGTTTACTGAATACATTTCCCCAGAATCTACCAAAACCTTCAGTTTTGTTTGATCTTCCCCCAGCTTATACACTCTGCATGACATCATATGGTATGGAATATCCCTTTGGCTAGTTCAGGTCGCCTGTCCTGGCCATGTCCCCCCCCAGATTCCCCTGCCCCTCCAGTCTTCTCGCCGACAGGACCCAAGAAACTGGAAAGTCCTTGATTTCATATTATTAAATTGTTCTCACACCAAATCCAAAACTCAGCAGTGCATCAGCTAAAATTAACTCCATTCCAGCCAAAACCAGGAGAGTATTCACCCCTTATTCCATACCATTTATATCATGTCATTTCTAATATAACCTCACTAACAACCACCACCCTTCCCATCCTTTGATATAACACACAGATACCATTCCCCTAGTCTGTGGGCCACCCCTGTAAAAACATCTATCCAAAAACGTCATTTAGTCCATGACTTTGGGCTCCATCTGTTAAAGCAGTCACTCAGAAGCAGAGAGGTGGTGTGTTGTATGGGGTTATTGGGTATCAAAGTCAGCTCTGGTTGGGTCACTGATGCACTTGCACTGCTTCTTGTAAGGTTTGTCCCCCACTGGTTCAGGCAGTTCCTGTCATGCTGGAGCTCCAGCCTGTCCAGTACAGCAGCACAGAAACAGCAGCAATGCCCTGGCCATTTGTCAGCCCAGTTGCATCACCATCGTTGTTATCAGAACGTCACCGAGCACAGCACAGTAAGATGATAATCAGTACAGCAAGCAGTGAAAGCAAAAAGCAGCCACTAATGAGCACTGGCCTCTACAGCAAGCAAGCCTCATGGCAAGCACAGAAATCACACAGAAACTTGAAGTTTAAAGCTAAACACCCATAATAACTATAAATTCAAATTAACACATTCCAATCAAATCTGTCGTTATCTCAAAACCTTCGTGCCCCACCACTGGGCTCCAAAAAGGACTGTTGTGGTTTAATCCTGGCCAACAACTAAGCACAATGCAGATATTTGTTCACTCCCCAACAGTGGGATGTGGGAGAGGATCAGAAGAGACGTGAGAAAACTCATGGGTCAGGATAAAGACAATAGGTAAAGCAAAAGCTGCGCACACAAGCAAAGCAAACCAAGGAATTCATTCACTACTTTCCACCAGCAGGCAGGTGTTCAGCCATCTCCAGGAGAGCAGGGCTCCATCACGCATAACAGTTATGCAGGAAGGCAAACATCATAATGTGGAATGTGTTCGTGTGTCGTCCCCCCCCCCCCTTCCTTTTTCTTCTCCCAGTTTTCGATTTTAAACACTCTGTGCTATATTATAAAACAACACCACCTCCTTGGAGGTCTCTCCTGACAAATTTTCTCATCTTTCTCTAATGACAGCACTAAAGGATCACTTGGTGCCAAATTAATTCCACACTATTTTGGTCACTCAGGATGATTCTGTAAGTTGAAAAACTTATCAGTGTATATTACCTCATCCCATTTTCTTTCCTTTTTTTAAAACAACATCAATTATAACAAAGTATCATAACCTAAGGTTCCATTATTTGGCCATCTGAAGTTGTTTTCTAACTTATAAAGCGGCCACCACTGATTACAGTATTTAATCAAGTCTGCTCGCCTGGCACTACTTCCCAGTGGACCTGTAATCTTTTTCCAACATTGTGTATCATTCTCAACCTTAGACATGTAGCATCCCATTTTATCTTAGTGTATTATATCCAACCCAGATTCATGAATACAAATATCACAAATAACAATGTAACAGCCATGTAACACAAATCTAAGAGAAAAGAACACAGGCACAGACTCGGATTGGGAGTCTAATTCAAGTATTTGTGTTGCTCACCCAAATGCAGGCACAGATTCAAACGAAGAGGCAAGAGTCTAACTCATGTGCTCGTGTAACAAACAAGAGTCTAATTCAGGTACCCGTGTCACCACATGAACACAGGTACAGACTCAAACAAACAAACGAGAGTCTAATTCCGGTACCTGTGTTGCACACGCCAGCACAGGTACAGACTCTATCAAATTCACAGATGCATCTAACTTGCCCTGCGAGACATCTTATAATAAATACCATGTCTCAACTTATAGGTAGGACTTCAAATCAAAGTTCAAAATCAAAAGAATGCCTTTATCTTACCAGTGAGGTTCCGCTTATGAGACTGGCAGAGCCAGGATGAGGGTGTCCCTGAGAAATCCTCTTGGGTGCCAGCTGGACATCCCATGATCCTGTACTCAGTCCGAGCTCAGAAACAGAATCCCATCCCTGTTGCCAATTTGATATTGAACAATTGAAGACAAAGCTCTCTAATACCCGGGTTGGAGCATTAGGAAGCAGGCGTGCTTTATTTTCGGTGTGGGATGCACAGGGGATAAGCTCTGCCCAACGTGCACACCGACTTTGCTCTCTGTTTATCTTTATATGGCCAACTTATACATATTAACATAATTTCTGAGAAACTATTAGCATATTCATTATTGTTCCATGAACTACTTATCATATACACACTCTTACTACACATGTGTGGCCTAATGGGTCGGGGGTCCTCTGGTGGTTGTTTGGGACATCGTCATCCTTTCTTCATCCTCTTCATCATCATCTTCCTCCTCTTCTCATCCTTTTCATGACCTTCTCTTCTTCTGGCCCTGTTTCAGCATTCTTGGCTTATGTCTTGGTTTCGGACCAGATCTTAGCAACTTAGTAGCTAAACTATACAACGCAGTGTTCTACGAGCACACAGGGTGGTACAGCTTGGAGGTGTCATGGATACCTAGTTGCAACTTTTACAGTTAAGCGCACTGGTAAAATTCCTCTGGTATCAGCACCAACCTGCTCGCAGTCACCTATCCCATCACCTAACACCACATATCAACGACCACAACTCATTTATTTTCTGATCCTCTGACAAGACATCTATAGTGATTGACAGAACTAGCAATTCTTTTCCAAAACTTAATCATTTTTAGGTTGATCTTCCCAGCACTAGAACCGAAATCATCAGGGCCTTGCCCAACTATTGTATTAATCAATATCCGTGTTTTTAAGGATATAAAATAAGCTCCAGAATTAACAAGACACAAAAAGCATATATGCTGCCATTGAAGTTAACTACAGGGGAACATTCAGTTATTCAATCTGGCACCAAAATAAAGCAAACAGTAAACCAGAAGGAGATTGTGTAATCAAGTGACTTTATCTCACAAGATTATACTTGTAGTTATGACTTTAATTGTGTAGTCTAGAAGGATTTGCAACAAACTGAATAATCTCACATTATTGTAATGATTTGTAATCACAGCACTGGCTACGATTTACGGGCTTACTACACATTTACATTGCAATCAACTAAAACAGTCAGTGCGTGCCCCACAATTTGTGACAGCGCTTCAAATTATGTCTTGCAAGGAGCTCCCAACAGCTGTCCATCCAAAGTCTGGAGGTTTGAAACCACAGCAAAGTTCTCTGTGTGAATCTTCCTAATTTTTGAAGAAAATAATGTTAAAATAAGACAAAACTGAACATCCCCAAGGTTTCTGAACAGAAGTCCAAAGACCCCATTTTTGGTGTCCGTTACTGCTGACTGAAACCAAGAGCAAGCAATGCTGATCAAAAGTCACACAGAGCAGAAGCCACTTTGATGGCCTTCAACATGAAGTGACAAACTCCAGGAATGACTACCAGGCTCCAGCCGGCAACCAGGAGAATCACATCATCAGTACCATAACTGCAAGTCTGCAGGCTGAATATGCAGACATACCACACCATACATCACACCACCACCACTCCCCCCGCCCCACCCCCACAAAAAAAAAAAAAAAAAAATAAAGTCCCAATGAAGAAGACTGCCAGCACATGGAGAAGCTGCTGGTTTTTATAAACGGCTGGAAGAAAAAATAGCAAGTTTTAAGTCCTCCTTTTCAGAAAGAGACCATTTTCCCATGCCACTTGATATCTGCTGGGTAGAGCTGGGTCTTGGGGATATCATCCCAGCAGGATCACTCCTTAAGAGTGGCACACATGCATCAATTTAAACACCTAAATAAAAATCAATTGATTCTGAAAGATCACTTTCAATAACTAAATATTTAAACTACAAAGTCCTGCCATCACCGCCTCTCCCACCCTGCCTTCACTCACCAGTTCTTAGCCTAACTCAGAGCCAAAGGCAGGGCCAAGCCTGAGTTGGACAAGAATAACACCAAGCCTGCAGGTCTTCCTCGCAACCAGAACCGCAAATGGATTAACGGTGCAACATCTCAAATCACATTAAGAAATAATCCACACTATCTTCTCCTGCCCACTGCAACTTCTGTACAGCATTATGGACTGCCAGTATTACAGGAGGAATCATTGCTTTTATGGGAAGACCTTTGAAGATGAGGGCCAGCTCACTTGCCCCAAAATATTTTTGCTGAAGTCAAATGAAAATTTTTGCAGCATAAAGGCTCAGTCCTTCCCCCATTTCAAAGCCAAAATTTCTCATCTTTGATACTGCAAGGAAGCATCCCAAGGAGGGTAATTATCCACAGAAGGCACATATCTTTACAAGATTCTGGTTTATCTTATTTCAGAACAGTAACAGATCTACAGGACACTATTTTCTGTGTTTCTATATATAGGTAGTTCATATACACCAAAATCAATAAGATGCACAAGTGTTAATGTAAAGCCAGGCTTCAGGAATGGATAACTTTTCTAACAATTTAAACACATTTGCTTAAAATCGAAATTCTTTTTCCTACTGTTCATTTTGTTAGATTTATTTTTATATTTAATATAATCAATTTATTTAATATAATCAAAGCAGTGACCTGGCACTTACTGGAGTAATAAACACAAAAGAGAAATAAGAAAAATACACAAATAAAATGCTTATGAGAACATTCTGGCAAGAAACAGGTATCTAATAATACTTTCCTTCTTGGAAAGCAGCAAAAGGAGGCAAGTCAAGGGCTGTGCTGGGGGTGTTTCAGCCTGGTCTGGCAGATGCAGTTTTCAGACAGCCATTGCAATCTACTCCTCACCATCACCACCTGTCTCCTGGGAGCTGCCCCAGAGATGCACAGCTCAGCAGGCAATTCCTTGTCCTCCTTCATCAACACACTGATGCACAGCCCCCACAGTTGGGGGCGGAGGGGAAAGCTGCCTCCTACCACCCCCCAGGGCCTGATCCTGCCCTTCCTGCAGTAACCTGGCAACTCATCAACTCATCCACAGATTATTCCTTACCATGATGACTAAGATCATACAGGGGTAGGTGAGGATTAAACTAACATGCAAGTGTCACTCCCTCCTAAATCGCTGCTACATCACTGATGTGCTTTCAGTAAACCACCTTGAAACAGAAATAAGGAACAGTATTTTCTCTCTTCCTTAAATGCTCACAACTCCCCACAGCACAGCAGGGTCTTTATTTTTTTGAGGGGGTTTGGGTATTTTTTTCTCCCTAAACCCTCTAACCAGGCAGGGGAAGCAGCAGCCAACGTTCTGCAATTCTTTTATATTCACTGTTCAGCTCACGGGGTACAGACAATCGATCACAGCACTTGGCAGCGTACAATGTCACAGCGGTAACGCGGAGATGACCGATAGCCGGGTATCACCCACATTCCCTCCAATAGCGCCTCATCATTCATGTTGGGAAGACCCTAAAAGCTAGTAAGAGGAGCTTCCACTTCTCTTTGAAGAAAAGTTAACACACAACCCCTGAAAGGATGTATTTGCACCCGTGTGTACTCCCAGTACTTCATCTCTGATCTGTTTTGCCACAGTAGCTTCAATATTAAAATGCACGGGCCTCATGATTACTGCCTCGTTTAGTCAAACACACTAAATCATGTAACTCAGCATGCTTTTCCCCCCAAAGTTAAGACTTCTTAATTTATCTTAAGACTATAAAAACCAAAACATTTTGAGGCAAAAAGATCTTCCAACTAAAATACTGGTAATTTCTTTCCATAGCCAAACTCCTGTCCCACTTTCCCCTTTCTTATGTGCATGCAGCCTTCAACGACTGAAAACCACCCCATTTTCACTACCAGGACAAGCAAACAAACATCATGATGCCACCATTTTCAATCTCTGAAAATCCTGAACCATTCTGATTAATAACTTGAAAAATGGATACAAGTTTGTTCTAACAGTTTCAGATGTTCACCTGCTGAACTGTTTCTTGAATAGCCACATATCAGGACTTTGCAGTAAAACACCAGTCAAACAGAATGCTCTCCTTACTGGTTATAAGCTAGGTGATGTATCTTCAAAAAAGCCCTCTAATTTTTGTTTTCATTCACTGTGCAACACATAAGGCAACCACTGGTCACGAAGACAAAACAGCAGCTTCCATCTTAACACTATTTTCAGCAATTTTGCATTTAAAATGTTCTACACAAACCTACAATGTGTTTCCCTTTCTGAAACCAGCATTCATTTTATTTCATGTTTTTTTGAGCTGGCTTTCCTGAATAAGTAACGTGAAAAGAAAACCAAACAGGACTGCATTCTTGAATTTAGTTCCCCAAAAAGCCATTAACCTGAACAAAAATATATGCTGTCAAATAAGGCAAGAGCAAGACCAATGCATTTTAACTCTTATAAAAGGATTATGCAATTAAGTGATAAGTAACCCACTGATACATATATTTAGCATACGAAGTAGTAAGTAATATACTACAAAAATTCATCAACATAAGCTATAAAATCCTAATGCATGTTTTATAAACCCTGGGCTGTTGTGTATGCATTCTGTACTGATAATATTTTATTCTGCAAAGTTTCAGATTCTCCACGACAGCACTACGTTTATACATTTTAATTGTAGGGTTACTAACTGTTGGATACCAGTATTTCTGAAATTGGCACAAAAGTAACAGAGAAAACAACGGTTTTAGAAGATAAAGCTCTTCAAAGCTCTTTTATCCCCCAATGTAATTCCTAGACACTAGAGAGAAAAAAAAAAAAAAAAAAGACTTTTTCACATGAAAGGAGATTATTGTTTGCCCAATGAGCCTGTGCGGAGGAACTCAATGCTGACAACTGTATTTACAAAACGATATACTGAAGGATCAGCCTTTGTTTTTTCCTGTGGTGGATTTTCAAGACCAGGGTAGTAACCTATTATTCCAGTAATAAAGTTCTAGCTGAGATAAAGATTTGCTTTATTCTTAATCTTACTAGTATTAATTTATTTTACAGTACCTTTGAGTACTCCAGGCATTTTAGATCTTTAATAAGACTTATGCCTCGCCAGATGCTGCTCCCAAATAAAGGTTTGATTCATGTCAACAGCATAAAAACCACAGGGCAGCTAGCTGACAGTCCAGGACAACAAGTTTAAGAGCGTTCTCAAATGCAGCGAGAAGATTCAACTTCAGATAGGAAAGAAGATACGAGAAAGGACATGAATAAAATGGTGAGGCTATTCAATGAGAACTGTTGTCTAGCATGAGGCACTCCGGTTTAGAAGCACCTACGTGCCATAGCTAACACACTGCAGGTATCAGAGGAGTGGATCTTAAATACAGGGTGTCAGATGAGCAACAGCAATGTGGTTTTTAAGCAAGGTAAGATAAAAACCAGAGAGCTCAGAGAGAAACAAAAACAGATCCACCCTAGATGGACGCAGGACAAGTTTTCAGACAGCAGAACTTCCAGGGATAGAAAAGTTCACAACAGATGACCTTGTTTGTTCCTTCAGAGGAGATGAGCTCTCCCTGTCCAGACTAACAGAGATGAGGGTCTGACCTGCTGTCAGAGACCTCCTGTGAAAGAAACCCCACACCTGCCCCAAGGATACACCAGTAGAAAGTACCTTCCATCAAATTTAACCTGAATCAGCCTATCTGAACGAAATCCCGTTTTTCTCATTCTACACATTGCAAACCTGGACAAGATGTTATTCCTTTCTTCTCTGCATCCCTCAAGGTGGTTGTGGACCAGTCCAGCACTCCGTGCTACACCCAGCTCCATTTGCCTTTCCGTACAAGACACATCTGCATTGCAGAGCTGATATGTTTAGATTTTGATTGATATATTCAAGCTCTGTGAACAAATGCAGCTCTCCAAGCACTGGCAAGGCCACCAACTCACCAGGGAAATCCACCAATTTGAACAGTAGTCAGCTGGCCAAATTCAGCTCTCATGGCAGTGCCTCTACTTGCATCAACTCCAGCAACTTGAGTCTCACCCCAGGGCTTTCAGACTTTGAAATATGAACTCAGGACTACTTTAAAACACAGTTTACTTCAGTTCCCAGAAGGGTCCTGCACAACTGTGTTTTTAACCTCTGATGTCTTTTCAGACCCAAATCTCAAGCTCTTTTGTTATAATTATCCTATACAAGCATACATGAATCACCCTGGCACACTACAACAGGCAGCATAACGAAAAGAAAACACACCATTGTGGCCCCATGGGCTATGAGCAAAGAAGACCACGTAAGCACGCAAAGAACCAGGGGTAAGGTCACACAGGACAGAAGGTTACATATACACAGATACTGCATTTTACCTTAAGGAATCCTAGTACATGTACATACAAACAAATCAGCCAAATTGCAGGGGATTAGGGTGTCATTAATACATTCTTCACCTACTCAGGTACTACTTATTTCCGTTATGCTCCCTGCTGCAGTATCAATTGCATTCTTGCCGCGTTAGCATACGTGCAGGTTTTGGCTGGGATAATTTTCTTCATAGTAGCTTGCATGGAGCTATGTTTTGGATTTGTAATAATACAGGGATGTTTTCATTACTGCTGAGCAGCGCTTTTCTCCCCCTCACACCACCCTGCCAGCAAGTAGGCTGGCAGTACACAAGAATTTGGCAGGGGACACAACTGGGACAACTGACCCCAACTGACCAAAGGGATATTCCGTATCATATGATGTCATGCTCAGCAATAAAATGCTGGGAAAGAAGGCAGGGACATTCAGAGTTACAGTATTTGCCTCCCCAAGTAACCATTATGTGTGATGGAGCCCTGCTTTCCCGGAGATGCCTGAACACCTGCCTGCCAACAGGAAGCAGTGAATGAATTCCTTAGTTTGTTTTTCTTGTGTGCACAGCTTTTGCCTTTCCTATGCAACCGCCTTTATGTCAACCCATGGGTTTTCTCACTTTTATCCTTCTGATTCTCTCCCCCACCCCACAAAGGGGAGGTAGGCAAGCAGCTGCACAGGGCTTAGCTCCTGGCCGAGGTTAAACCACAACAGTCCTTTTTGGCATCCAACACAGGGCTCAGAGGGTTCAAGATAACAACAGGTTTCATTGGAATGTGCTAGTTGGAATTTCTAGCTGTTATTGCTGTTCAGCTATTAAAGGGCAGGTTTCTGTGCTGGCCATGGGGCTTGCTTGCCTTGCTGTGCATTAGAGTCCAGTGCTCGTTAGTGGCTGCTTTTTTCTTTTGCTGCTTGTTGTACTGCTTATCTTACTGCGCTGTGCCCGGGAACACTCTGATAACAGCGATGGCGATGTGCCTGGGCTGGCAGGTGGCCAGGGCATCGCTGCTGTTCCTGTGCTGCCGTACTGCACAGGCTGGAGCTCCAGTGTGAGCTCGAGCTGAAGGGACTGTGACCTGTGGGTCAGTCCATGCGGGAGCAGGACGCCCCAAAGCATTTATGGCCACAGACAAATCCACACCAAAGCAGATGTATCTAGAAGTGTCTGTGGCCATGGTCTGTGCCACAGCAGGTATACCTCTGAAGGAACTGAGGACAAATCCACACTGCAGAAGGTACACCTTGAAGGATCAGTGGCTGTGCCTGAGGTTATGCTGGAGCACCTCAAAGCATGTAGCCATGGATAAGCCCATGACAGAGCAGGTACAACTCTGGAGGCACTGCAGCTACAAGTAAGGTAGCGTTCAAACAGGCTCACTCCTAAAGGGGCTATAACTGTGGGTAAGTCCACACTGGAGCAGGTGTATCTCTGAAGGCATTGTGACCCATGGATAATGCCACACTAGAGCAGGTGCACTTCAAAGTGACTGTAGGTGTGGATAAGTCTATGCCACAGCAGGTGCACCCCTGAAAAAAACCATGGCTCAGAGACAAGGCATCACTTGGAGCAGGTACAACCCTAAGGGACTGCAATCTGGGGATAAATGCAGGCCGGAGCAGGGGCAAGGGAAGGAGTTCACTGTAACCTTAAACCCTGTGGTCTGGTCCAAAGGGACCAGGGGTGGAGATAGTAATGGAAAGACTTTTAGATTTTCGTAACCCATGATTTGAGTTCCACATTATAGGAATTACTGTAGCAGGCACCACCTGAACCAATGGAGAACAAGCTTTATAAGAAGCAGTGGAAGTGCAGCACTGACCCAACCTGAGCTGCCTCTGGTGCCCAATCATACCACATAACGCCACCTCTCCTGCCCTGAGTGACCACCACAACAGACTGAGCCCAAAGTCATGGACTAAACCATTTCTGTGGACATTTTACAAGGGTGGTCCATAAACTAAGGGAACAGTATCTGTGTATTATATCAAAAGACAGAACGGGACCGGTGGATAATGAGGAATTATTGCATAGCGCAGGACCTGAGTATGATGTAAATGGTATGGAATAAGGGGTGGAGAACATTCTGATTTTGGCTGGTATAGAGTTAATTGGCTTTAGAGTAGCTAGTATGGAGCTATGTTTTGGATTTGTGCTGAAATCAGTGTTAATACAGTGATGTTTTCGCTACTGCTGAGCAGCGCTTGCACAGAGCCAAGGCTTTTTCTCCCTCTCCCACCACCCTGCCAGTGAGCAGGCTGGGGGCGGGGCACAAGAAGTTGGCAGGGGACAGAGCTGGGACAGCTGATCCCAACTAACTGAAGGGATATTCCATATCATATGGTGTCATTCTCAGCAATAAAAAGCTGGGAAAGAAGGAAGGCAGTGACATTCGCAATTGCAGCATTTGTCTCCCCAAGTAACCGTTACATGTGATGGAGTCCTGCTCTTGGAGATGGCCAAACACCTGCCTGCCGATGGGAAGCAGTGAATGAATTCCTTGGTTTGCTTTCCTTGCACATGCAGCTTTTGCCTTTCCTGTTAAACTGCCTTTATCTCAACCCACGAGTTTTCTCACTTTTACCATTCTGATTCTGTTCCCCATCCCACTGAGGGGGAGTGAGCAAGCAGCTGTGTGGTGCTTAGTTGCCAGCTGGGGTTAAATCACCATATCATACCCCCCCCAACTCCTCTTCTACACTCGTCACAGCTGAGTAGCAGTACTTGCAGGAAAAAAAAACCCTACAGGCTGCCAAAAGTACTGCCCTGAAAATGCCAATTATAATCATAGCTACATGACACAGCTCAATGGTGCCAAGAATCCTCCTCCTCCTTTCACTACCCCCTCCCCCTTTATTTTATTTCTATCCCCGAGGGCAAACACTGCCTTCAATCCAGGATTCCTGTATAAAATCTTTATCTGAACCAAGATCGACAGAGAGCAACATGAATCTATTCACAAGCCATGCTGAGTAATCTAAACCACTGTTATTTTTAACTTCAAAGAGTCACCCTAGGGTACCTGTGCTCAAAAGAATGCGCCAGAAATGCTACTATAAAAAAAAATTAACAGTCAAATCCACCAGTGTCCTACATAGATGAGAAGCAACTTGCAGAATCAATCTGGCTGAATTTACCACCCAACTTTCAGTATTTGGCCTTATTACCGAGCAAAAGCATGGGCAATTGCTTTCCCTCTTGTCATTCACATGGAAGAAGTCATCTAGCTCTCTCATTTTCTGCAACAAATAAAGAATTACGAACATCTCCACAGGACCAGGTTCCTTGGTACATGTTTATTTTCCTGTCTGAGAATAAATAAAAAAAAATAATCCCAGCACATGGAGCTGTGCAATGAGCCACAGCACAGAGCCAAAACCCCAAGGATCACAGAGGCTTTCCTGTTCTGTGTTACAGGAAGGTCAGGGAAATCAACGGGAGGTGGTGGAGATGGGAGAGGACCCATTAGACAAAAGCAAAGCAGGTGTGCGGCACTGATTTGGACAGAGAAGAGTACTTCTAAGCTGTAAAGAAATAATTTTTTAAATAAACCCTGAAAGAAGGGAGGGTCTGAGACAAGTAAATCAGCACTATTACAGCCACTAAACCAAAAATCAGACATAATCACTGAATAAATCAAACCAGCTAAAAGAAAACATTTCTTTTAATCAGCAACTTTTGCTGTTACCTGGATATTGTTCAAAGTGGCTGCATTTTGACTTGGCCAGACCAAATAAAACTGAACAAGCCAAATCAAGGGAGAAGAGGAGAAAATACAAACACTGCCTAGCCTGACCCAGCTATTTCTCTCACAGCACCTACCATTGGACCTACTTCTGTCAGCTTCCATATGACAAAAATGTATGTTTATCACAGGCCAGTGCAATCCGTTTCTGTAGGTCAGACCTAGTTGGTGTCACAGCCATATATAATGCATGTGTAAACCTCTGATGTGCTCAGTTTGGGTAGCCTTAAGCAGCACCCCAGGAATCAGTCTGGAGGTAAAAGACTTTGCAGACCTGCTGTACAAGCATAGACTTTAATTTTTTTTTAAAAAAAATAAAAAGCGCGCAACACAAAACCTGACTGCTTTAGTTGATGTGCTTGGAGGGCTTCCTACTACGTAAGGGGGACCAGGCTTTTCTCTTACAGCCTCTGGTAATTCCAATAACCTCCTTCAGATTAAAGTAAGTTTACATAAGCTGCAAAAAAAAAAAAGTCCAAGTTATCCCTTCGGCATGTAGTAACAGGATCAGTTCCTGACTTGATCGGTGAAAGGGACAACATCTCCACACTGACCATGCTCCACGGGTAGCGAGAGAGTCCCCTTTCTGAGCTCCATGGTCTTGCGGACCTCACAAGGACTCTGCTCATGCTCTGACAGATACAACTGCAGGTTTAAGAGCTGACTGCACAACTGCTGCAAGCTGCTGAACCCACACAGCCGGGGAAGGCCTCCCGGGGCAGCCAGGAAGCCACACTACCACAATTCATTAATCCTTCATAGCAAAGCAGCAGAAAGAAGAAAGCACCTTCTCCTGGACAACAACCGGTTCTTCACACTGCAACACATTTTTTCAACCCCTGCTTGGCCACAACATTTCAGTCACATCATTTCCACTGGTCCCTCAATATTCCGTATGAAGGAAGAGAGGGATTTTTCTTACCTTCTTTGTGAATGGGGAAACGAAGGCCAGCCAGGCTGCAAGGATACTGGACGTGACCAAGCCCTGTACCAAGTAAACACACCTAGCTAGACAAAGCTCTGTAGAGGCAACCCTTGGCTAAGGTGCGTCTCTCTTCCCCTAAACCCCATTACTCACAAGAAGAGCTGGTGCACACTGTTTAGCAGTGGACCAAGGTCTGACCTTGTGGGGACCAAAGTATCTGCAGTGCTTTATTTGGAATTACAGACTTGAAACAGGCCTACCTCTAAGTCTAATCTGTCTCCAGACTGGAGGGTCCAGTCTCCTTCCCACCTATCGCTGGTTTCATTTCCCAAGTTAGATCACACTTTCCTGTTGTGTTCAGCAAAAATGAGGTGAGCCGCAGGCAGGCAGCTGGACCTCCCTGGAACATGGAATATCTTAAAGTTTTAATACACAAGAATTACCATGGCACACAGCTATAATAAAAATTTAGACTATGACACCTACAAAGGATCTGCCAAAAGCAAGTTCATTTGGCTTGACTGGACCTCTTACCTCCATTGTTTTGGTGGGATTTTTTTTTTGTTTGTGTTTGGCTTGGGTTTTGTTGTTTTTGGTTTGTTTTGGGGTTTTTTTGTTGTTTTTTTTTTAATAAATGTGGACATTTTTTTCAAAACCTACCAGCTTGAGCCTTCGTGATGCATAGGTAACTTCTCCCAAGCATTCCCATACAACTACAAAGACTAAACACTTGCTTTCTTTAACAACAGGTGTGCCCTCTGTGCAATCTCCTACTTCTAGCAGATGTGGTTCTACAAAAAAGAGGTTTCCTTAAGATTCATAATAAAAATCAAGTGGAGAAGCAGCAACACTGGAAGAGCTGAAGGCTGCTTCAAAAACTAACATATTCAGTCGGAACTATATCAGCATTGAAACTGCTACCAAGTACTTGAAAAGTCACTAGACTCTACAGGATACTGTTAATAGCAACAATAAAATCCCATGCATCAGAAAACTCAATTCAGCATGTGGTCGGTATCTACACACTGTAGCGTTGCAAACTATGACACATCAGGACATTTCTGCTCCTTTCCTTGATGGGGAACTGCACAGACAGATACAAGGACCTTCCAAAATCTTCCCTAAGAGGACATCCCGAGGTATCAAATTTGTATGAGTATACCTGAAAAAACATCAGCTTGCATGTTTCTGACCTCAGTTAAAGCTCCCTCCTTTTCCAAACTCAAACCCTGAAGTGAGAGTTGCTTAAAATATTTATACAGGGTAGATCTTTCAAAAAACTTAAGCAAACAGAGTATAACTGCAGCATAGCTGATCCCAGAGCAGATAAGGCAGAGAAGTAAGTCTGGAAAGGCTTTTCTCACTACTTGTAAAATACTGTAAATATATTAGGCCGAAAAAGAGACAATTGGACTAACCTGAATCTTTATGATGTCCCATGAAAACAAAGATTAAGACGACATTTCCAGAAATTCAAAAGCCAACTGCCCGATTCACTTTTTATTTGCAGAAGTCAATTTAAGGAAAAAAAAATCTCCCTGTTGATTTAGTAACTGCTAATTTGGCATTCATGAATGCACTTCCAGGTGCTGCCTGGAAACTAAGCTTGTAAATATAGAAAGGTCTCTCTAAATAATGAAAAGACACAACTGAGGCTTATGCATAGGATATTTAGCTTTTCATTTACTCACCTACACATACAGACTCAGAAGTCTTCTGAACTCCTCAGTCCTACTAATTTTTCTACTGATATTCCCGTAAGGACATTGGGATATGCAGTAACTCTACTTCATACCATAGGAAAAACAACAAGGTGTGTTCAAAAAGGAAAAAAAAAAAGGTTGTTTTTTTTTTTTTTTACAATCCAACTGGAGTCCAAAATAATTCTGTAGCCCATTTCAGCCAGTGACTAAAGTGCTGGAATAACGCATTCCTGAGAGCTGCTCTTTTGGAGGGCTCAGTTGTGCAGCATTTCTGTCTTGGGATGCTTTCTTGCCTCACGGGAACTAACAGGAATACTTGGCGCCACACAGAAGTCAACCTTTTGAGACTGTACCAAAGTTCTGTTACAGTTCAGCATGGAGGATGCCCCACACAAAGACCAAAAGCCACAGCAATAACCACTTGCATGACGCAGTCAGGCCAAGCAGACACACTGGCAGTTATTAATGCATCTAAACTCCAGCACTTATTTCAGCTATGAAATTAGGAGGCCAGGTTCTTTCAGTTCTCAGTATAGGTAATGGTAAGGGACAGAGGCTCTTCAAAGTGCTTAAAACTCAGCTCCTGTTCCAGTGTTATTAGCTCCCAAAATTTTATTGTTAGCCTGGGAAGTATTTCTGAACAGCTCTGTTCATTTAAAGCTAACAGCAATGTCCCAGGCACTGTGTTTCAGAAGAAAACTCACAGAAAATTGTGTTGTACATTCACTCCAAAGGTTCAAGAAGAAAAATACAGGAATTTATATTTTTAAAAATATTTAAATAACGTCCTGGATTTTCTTGGTGAGGGGAAGAGTAAGGAGGCTGACACTTAGTTTTTTTAAATACTTGTGGCTGGCTCTGCTGCATAAATAAATTAATCCCCTAGCCACACTGCTCCATTTTTCCAGTCACAGCTTGTTGTTTTATTTATTTTTTTCCCCTCCATTGCCGACAAATCACTCCAGGGAGTTTTTAAACCCAGTAGTCTACCTTCCAAATAGAAACGATTAGTATAATTTATGAGAGAGAAAGCAAACAACAACACAGACTTACCCCGTTTTTTGGGTAGGCTATCCATCCTAGATCCCCCATCACCGTGCGCGAGTCCAGTAAATTCACTGAAAATAAGAGAGAAAAAACTGTTAAGGAGGGTGGATGCATTACAAATTTCAGTACATACGTCAAGGTTTGGGTGGCTATAGTAAACAGGTTGGTTTTCATTAGCCAAGGAAGTTGGGATTTTTGTAAAAGCAGAATAACAACGCAATAACTCCTCTAACAATGACGACATATGCTGAAAACAACTGTACGCACGCATTACTTTATTCCTTTGAGATCTGCCACTAAAACCAAGCTGCAAAAGCACTAAACTTCTGTAAGAGCCAGATCCTTCACGTTCTTAGGATCTGGTCTTTTGGGAGGAAAAAATACATAATGCACGCTGTGTGTCTATGTGTACATGTAAGACCTACAGTATATAGATAACACACAGATATTTGTGAGTGTATGTGTGTAATACACACATTTCTTCCAAGGTGGCATGTTTTTAGCATAATCAGGCCTTCAAGACAAAAATGAAAGAAGAAACAACATGCAGAGTTTCCCAATTATCATTAATTCAATTTTTAAAGTATTTTACAAGCAAGTATTACACTATCACTGTTATCACAAATCTTTTTTCCCTCTCTCACATTTTTCCCCAAGCCTTTGACACTTCATTACAAGATATCAAAGGGATCTTTTCATCCCCACACAGAAAAATTCAGAATAGCTTTGTTAATTCACATAAGCAATCAACAATTTACATTAAATAGCTAAAAACTATTCCCAAGCTTATAATATTTTTCCCCCTCACGTTGCCTGAAATACTGAGTAAAAAGTGTGAAGTAATTAATTCTACACACACTTAAATCAGCTAAGAAAAATTACAGCAGCTTCTGGTGCTGAGCTCTCACCTCCTGTACCCAGGGCTTTAAATCTCCAAGTTAAAAGCTGTCTCTGAATCAACAACTGTCATCCAAAGCCTCAGCCTAGGAGGAACTTTCTTCTACTTTAAATACAAGCTTCCTTCTCTTCAGATTACAGCACACCTTACAGTATACTTGTCTGCATAATAATACCTCAATTTTGCTTCCTTTTCAGGAAGGGCAGAAGTATAAAGTTCCCTGGGTCTTCAACTCCTGAACTTCACTCTATCTGTACAGGGCACTGCAGACAAACTTCCCACTGGAAGTTTCCACAATTGGACTTACAATACTTTCCAGTCCATGATGATTTAGACCAATAACAAGCTTGAAATGGACGAAGGAGGCTTAGCGCTTGCTACGTTAGAAATGCAAACATGCAGGTACTCAAAGGTTGCTACAAAGGAGAAACAAAACAGGTTGCATGTAAAAGCACAAATGATGCGAGTATCATAATGTCACCCCTAGTAGTTATATCAGGCTGATGAGCTACCCCTGCACAGCCAAATATACCAGTGCAAACACCTACCAGCCCAGGGCACCCTTCCTTCCTGCCGTCCGTCCTTCCACCGGCCCCGGACACCCTTCTTTCCATCCTTCCGTCCTTCCGTCCATCCTTCCTCCGGCCCAGGACACCATCCCTTCAATCCTGCCGTCCCTCTTTCCACCGGCCCCGGACACCCTTCCTTCCTTCCGTCCCTCTTTCCGTCCGTCCTTCCACCGGCCCAGGACACCCTTCCTTCCTTCCGTCCCTCTTTCCACCGGCCCCGGACACCCTTCCTTCCTTCCGTCCCTCTTTCCACCGGCCCCGGACACCCTTCCTTCCTTCCGTCCCTCTTTCCACCGGCCCCGGACACCCTTCCTTCCTTCCGTCCGTCCGTCCTTCCACCGGCCCCGGACACCCTTCCTTCCTTCCGTCCATCCATCCGTCCTTCCACCGGCCCAGGACACCCTTCCTTCCTTCCGTCCATCCATCCGTCCTTCCACCGGCCCAGGACACCCTTCCTTCCTTCCGTCCGTCCATCCGTCCGTCCTTCCACCGGCCCCTGACACCCTTCCTTCCATCCTTCCGTCCGTCCGTCCTTCCACCGGCCCCGGACACCCTTCCTTCCATCCTTCCGTCCGTCCGTCCTTCCACCGGCCCCGGACACCCTTCCTTCCTTCCTTCCGTCCTTCCGTCCGTCCTTCCACCGGCCCCGGACACCCTTCCTTCCTTCCTTCCATCCTTCCGTCCGTCCTTCCACCGGCCCCGGACACCCTTCCTTCCATCCTTCCGTCCGTCCATCCTTCCACCGGCCCCGGACACCCTTCCTTCCATCCTTCCGTCCGTCCATCCTTCCACCAGCCCCGGACACCCTTCCTTCCATCCTTCCGTCCGTCCGTCCGTCCATCCTTCCACCGGCCCAGGACACCCTTCCTTCCATCCTTCCGTCCGTCCGTCCGTCCATCCTTCCACCGGCCCAGGACACCCTTCCTTCCATCCTTCCGTCCGTCCGTGCGTCCATCCTTCCTCCGGCCCAGGACACCCTTCCTTCCATCCTTCCGTCCGTCCGTGCGTCCATCCTTCCTCCGGCCCAGGACACCCTTCCTTCCATCCTTCCGTCCGTCCGTGCGTCCATCCTTCCTCCGGCCGAGGACACCCTTCCTTCCATCCTTCCGTCCGTCCGTGCGTCCATCCTTCCTCCGGCCGAGGACACCCTTCCTTCCATCCTTCCTTCCGTCCGTCCGTCCATCCTTCCTCCGGCCCAGGACACCCTTCCTTCCATCCTTCCGTCCGTCCGTCCATCCTTCCTCCGGCCCAGGATACCCTTCCTTCCATCCTTCCGTCCGTCCGTCCATCCTTCCACCGGCCCAGGACACCCTTCCTTCCTTCCATCCTTCCGTCCGTCCGTCCATCCTTCCACCGGCCCAGGACACCCTTCCTTCCTTCCATCCGTCCGTCCGTCCGTCCATCCTTCCACCGGCCCAGGACACCCTTCCTTCCTTCCTTCCATCCTTCCGTCTGTCCGTCCGTCCATCCTTCCACCGGCCCAGGACACCCTTCCTTCCTTCCTTCCATCCTTCCGTCCGCCCGCCCGTCCGTCCTTCCTCCGGCCCAGGACACCCTTCCTTCCATCCTTCCGTCCGCCCGTCCTTCCTCCGGCCCAGGACACCCTTCCTTCCATCCTTCCGTCCGTCCGTCCTTCCACCGGCCCAGGACACCCTTCCTTCCATCCTTCCGTCCGTCCGTCCATCCTTCCACCGGCCCAGGACACCCTTCCTTCCATCCTTCCGTCCGTCCGTCCATCCTTCCACCGGCCCAGGACACCCTTCCTTCCATCCTTCCGTCCGTCCGTCCATCCTTCCACCGGCCCAGGACACCCTTCCTTCCATCCTTCCGTCCGTCCGTCCATCCTTCCACCGGCCCAGGACACCCTTCCTTCCATCCTTCCGTCCGTCCGTCCATCCTTCCACCGGCCCAGGACACCCTTCCTTCCATCCTTCCGTCCGTCCGTCCATCCTTCCACCGGCCCAGGACACCCTTCCTTCCATCCTTCCGTCCGTCCGTCCATCCTTCCACCGGCCCAGGACACCCTTCCTTCCATCCTTCCGTCCGTCCGTCCATCCTTCCACCGGCCCAGGACACCCTTCCTTCCATCCTTCCGTCCGTCCGTCCATCCTTCCACCGGCCCAGGACACCCTTCCTTCCATCCTTCCGTCCGTCCGTCCATCCTTCCACCGGCCCAGGACACCCTTCCTTCCTTCCATCCTTCCGTCCGTCCGTCCATCCTTCCTCCGGCCCAGGACACCCTTCCTTCCATCCTTCCGTCCGTCCGTCCATCCTTCCACTGGCCCAGGACACCCTTCCTTCCATCCTTCCGTCCGTCCATCCTTCCACCGGCCCAGGACACCCTTCCTTCCATCCTTCCGTCCGTCCGTCCATCCTTCCACCGGCCCAGGACACCCTTCCTTCCATCCTTCCGTCCGTCCGTCCATCCTTCCACCGGCCCAGGACACCCTTCCTTCCATCCTTCCGTCCGTGCGTCCATCCTTCCACCGGCCCAGGACACCCTTCCTTCCATCCTTCCGTCCGTGCGTCCATCCTTCCACCGGCCCAGGACACCCTTCCTTCCATCCTTCCGTCCGTGCGTCCATCCTTCCACCGGCCCAGGACACCCTTCCTTCCTTCCTTCCATCCTTCCGTGCGTCCATCCTTCCACCGGCCCAGGACACCCTTCCTTCCTTCCTTCCATCCTTCCGTGCGTCCATCCTTCCACCGGCCCAGGACACCCTTCCTTCCTTCCTTCCATCCTTCCGTCCGTCCGTGCGTCCATCCTTCCACCGGCCCAGGACACCCTTCCTTCCTTCCATCCTTCCGTCCGTGCGTCCATCCTTCCACCGGCCCAGGACACCCTTCCTTCCTTCCATCCTTCCGTCCGTCCATCCTTCCACCGGCCCAGGACACCCTTCCTTCCATCCTTCCGTCCGTCCGTCCATCCTTCCACCGGCCCAGGACACCCTTCCTTCCTTCCATCCTTCCGTCCGTCCGTCCATCCTTCCTCCGGCCCAGGACACCCTTCCTTCCATCCTTCCGTCCGTCCGTCCATCCATCCTTCCACCGGCCCAGGACACCCTTCCTTCCATTCTTCCTTCTGTCCGTCCGTCCATCCTTCCACCGGCCCAGGACACCCTTCCTTCCATCCTTCCGTCCGTCCGTCCATCCTTCCACCGGCCCAGGACACCCTTCCTTCCATCCTTCCGTCCGTCCGTCCATCCTTCCACCGGCCCAGGACACCCTTCCTTCCTTCCTTCCATCCTTCCGTGCGTCCATCCTTCCACCGGCCCAGGACACCCTTCCTTCCTTCCTTCCATCCTTCCGTGCGTCCATCCTTCCACCGGCCCAGGACACCCTTCCTTCCTTCCTTCCATCCTTCCGTCCGTCCGTGCGTCCATCCTTCCACCGGCCCAGGACACCCTTCCTTCCTTCCATCCTTCCGTCCGTGCGTCCATCCTTCCACCGGCCCAGGACACCCTTCCTTCCTTCCATCCTTCCGTCCGTCCATCCTTCCACCGGCCCAGGACACCCTTCCTTCCATCCTTCCGTCCGTCCGTCCATCCTTCCACCGGCCCAGGACACCCTTCCTTCCATCCTTCCGTCCGTCCGTCCATCCTTCCTCCGGCCCAGGACACCCTTCCTTCCTTCCATCCGTCCATCCGTCCGTCCATCCTTCCTCCGGCCCAGGACACCCTTCCTTCCATCCTTCCGTCCGTCCGTCCATCCTTCCACCGGCCCAGGACACCCTTCCTTCCATCCTTCCGTCCGTCCGTCCATCCTTCCTCCGGCCCAGGACACCCTTCCTTCCATCCTTCCGTCCGTCCGTCCGTCCATCCTTCCTCCGGCCCAGGACACCCTTCCTTCCATCCATCCGTCCGTCCGTCCGTCCATCCTTCCTCCGGCCCAGGACACCCTTCCTTCCATCCTTCCGTCCGTCCGTCCGTCCATCCTTCCTCCGGCCCAGGACACCCTTCCTTCCATCCTTCCATCCGTCCGTCCATCCATCCTTCCTCCGGCCCAGGACACCCTTCCTTCCATCCTTCCGTCCGTCCGTCCATCCATCCTTCCACCAGCCCAGGACACCCTTCCTTCCATCCTTCCGTCCGTCCGTCCATCCTTCCTCCGGCCCAGGACACCCTTCCTTCCATCCTTCCGTCCGTCCGTCCATCCTTCCACCGGCCCAGGACACCCTTCCTTCCATCCTTCCGTCCGTCCGTCCATCCTTCCCCTGGCCCAGGACACCCTTCCTTCCATCCATCCGTCCATCCTTCCACCGGCCCAGGACACCCTTCCTCCCTTCCTTCCATCCTTCCGTCCATCCTTCCACCGGCCCAGGACACCCTTCCTTCCATCCTTCCATCCTTCCACCGGCCCAGGACACCCTTCCTTCCTTCCTTCTGTCCGTCCGTCCTTCCACCGGCCCAGGACACCCTTCCTTCCTTCCGTCCGTCCATCCATCCTTCCACCGGCCCAGGACACCCTTCCTTCCATCCTTCTGTCCGTCCATCCTTCCTCCGGCCCAGGACACCCTTCCTCCCTTCCTTCCATCCGTCCATCCATCCTTCCTCCAGACAACACACCCTCCCTTCCTTCCGTCTGTCCGTCCTTCCACCAGCCCAAGACACCCTTCCTCCCTTCCTTCCGTCCGTCCGTCCTTCCACCAGCCCAGGACACTCTGCTGCAGGGCACTGCAGACAAAATTAAAAATGCTGCCAACGGAGTACCTCAGGTAACAGGATCACATTATTTACAGAGGCATAGTAAAAAAAACCAGAAGTACACTCTGCTAAAAGTCATGGTCCTTTAAAATCTTTAAGAGTATTTAAAAAATAAATTAAGCAGTAGATTTAGTTTGCAAAAACAAAGTTCTCTGAGTAGGCTTGGTCTTAATCACTGTACTGTACTGACTGCTGTAGTTCCTTGTACACAAAACCAGCCCAAAACACAAAAATACAACACTGAGGTAGGGGGAAAAAAAATAAAATATATCATATCTCAGCTCTGGCATCAAACACCTAAAAAAAATATAAAAAACTGTCTATCCAGTCATTTACACAATGTCTGCAAGTATTAAGGCAGGATATTATCATAAGGCATATAAGTGTTCTGCATGGTCAAGTGCATTTTTGTGATGTTGAGCAAAAACATTTGGTATCTCAGGGTTTTCATGTCTGGATTGCTTTCTCCTGCCAAAACAGAAAACGGTTGGGAGCTGGCAATGCTACCAAACTACAGGACATTTGGTGGAAGCAATACTCAAACTACACTGAACTACATTCACAGTAAGTAAACATACAATTAGGTGGCTTCCCACCCCACAGTCTATGCGAAATAAAAGTATCGCTATCATCTACCACTAGATATGTCACCCAGTGATGGCCAGCCTTTCCACTCCTGAAGTAGTCAGGTAAGATGCTCATTAATTTCTCCTGCTGCAGCTGAAGTCAAGCACTAGTACCCAAATGCCCCTGAACTGCACTACATTTTCTTTTTAATGGGATAAAAAGAGAGACCTTAAAACATTCATCAAAATAGGACACACATAAATAACACGTCCCATACTATAAAAGGAAGAGAGAGTTATAAAAGCAAGATACCGAAGTGCAGTTGCCAAAATGGCAGGTTTACTCAAATTCCTTCTATTACAATCACTAATTAAACTGTGCAGAACAGTATATTCCTGGTCTAAGTTGCAATGGATGCAAAACAAGTATTGATCTACATTGTACAACTTAATTAAAATTTGTCCTGGAGATGCTACTAATGAATGTAATTAGATGGTGTGTTTGATGCCACAAACTTCTTCATGACATGCTAATTAAGGAAAAAAGGAGAAAAAGTGCTTTTATTTGAACATCAGATCATAAAAAGAACACACTACAACTAAATATTGTATTATCTTTCTATCAATGACAATGTTTAAATTGCTGTTATTAACTTCAATTTCAAAATCATTTTCTGCATATGAAAAGATAATACAACTCATTCAACTCTAACTCAAGTCAGTGGGAATTTTCCTACCGGTGAGTCAGCCGGCAGAGCTGAATACTAAATCTCCAGTTAGAGAAGACTCTATTCCTCCCTTACTTTAGTGGAATTATGCACAGAGCAAAATAAATAGGAGAGGATGGGATACACCTTTTGACAGGCACCACACAGAAACCCAAAATTCACACGCTAGGAAGACAAAAAGCAACAAGTAACTTTAAGCTCCCCCTGTGCCTGGGCTGCTCTGGAGATGAGAGGGGCTCCCAGCACCGGTTCAGACAGCTGTGAGTGGCTGCTAAGGCACAGCAGACTCTCTGGCTGCCCCACCAGCTTCTGCCCAGGACTGCTTTCACAGTACATCTTCTAAAGTACTGCACTACATCAATCTGGTCTGAAAAATACATTTAGCCAGTAGTTATTCTAAATTGCCTGCAAGGACAGAAATGTTTTGCTTTGAGAATCCCTAGAATTCTGGTACAAACACAAGTTAGCACTTGTCTAGATCCATCTAGACACAAGGTATCTGCATCTTCCCCACCACCCTACCCAGCCATTTTCAGTACATCTGTCTTTTACTTGCACCATTGTCAGGTCCCAACGCCACCCCAATTCAGCCTTGAACCAATCCGGAGCCCTGGCATCCTCTCTGCAAGAGGGTGGCTCCTCCAACATCCCAGCCGCAAAAGCCCCCCAGCACAGGGTAACAGAGCTACCACAACAGCCCTCCTGTCTCACACTGCTGGAGAGGCCACCAGCACGCAGTCCCACTACACAAGTCCATACAGGCTCAGCAGCACCTCTCTTCCCATCATCTTCCAGCCTGGTGGCAAGTACATTATTTTTGCTAAAATGGCTTTCATCAAAGAACTGCAGGTTGGCCAGGTTGGGGATGAAACAGTGAGCAAACATCAGATCAAGTAGGTACCTGCAACACTCAGGAAACCATTTCAGCAGAGACTTTATAGAAGGGCAGCCACCATCCCAAACAGATGCTTCCATAATTCAATGTGTGGCTACCTAGGAAGAGATGAAGTTTTTTTACACTTGAATAGGACCCCTGAAACTACCTTTGGTTTGACCCACAGCAAGAAAGAGACCAGAGGTCTTCTCCAGACCAGCACAACCAGTTCTTCTCCATCCAGCCTGTGACGACCATCAGAATGCACTCAGCCCTGGCTGTCTAATAACTAGTTAACCCAAACACTCAGGTCACTGAAGGAAATAATTCCAGAAAGCCTCCAACTGCATGCTTAAGGCTTCCGTACTTCAAAAAGTCTAGTGCCATCTCCTGCATTAGCTTAGGACTCCTGGACTAGCCCCAGTGCTGTAGATACTCCACTGGCATAACCCAGAGCTGCATTCAGCAGCAACTGGGATGCAGGAAAGCTTACCCCACTGAAGAACTCTCTCCAGAAACCACTGGCATCTCTGCTTGGCCCGTAGTCTTAAAAGCCCCCAAAATAACAGAACTCGTTTATTCCCACTTCCTTTCTCCTCAGCACCAGCTAGCTATGTCTCAAAGAACAAGCAAGAAACCTCAGAGCCCGTAAGCACGCACTTAGCACCTGCATCTTTGCCAGCAAACTTGGAAGAGGTGCATACATTCAAAAATGTTTTCTGCTCATCTCCACCATCAGTGCATCCATCCCACAAGCCCTAATTATTTCTAATGCTCAGTCAAGGGGAACACAAAACCGCACTGATCTATATCATCATTAACTTCCATGCCTTCAGGGTAGGATAAATGATGATTAAGTCTAAAGTCATACCGCAGCCTTTTTTTCTGACCCCCCCTCCTTTTAATACAGAATAGCAGCCCAGGGAATTTGCACACGCTCTTATTCTCAGACAGGCTGGTTACTACAGGTGAGCAATCAAGTTAGAATAAAACCAAAGTAATCTAAACCTTTGCCCTGAACTCTAGTTGGTGAATTAACAATGTTTTCTCACTCAGCAATCTCTGACAGGGAGACCAGATACAGCTTCTGACTCAAATGTCCCCGTCACATTCACACAGCTGGCATTCGGCAGCTTCACCATGGCTACACAGGGATTGTGGCTGGAAGGAAGCACAAGAAATACCAGGGCTGATGGCATTCAACACTGACCTAAAGCAACATCGCTGCCCACAGAGCAGAGCACCCCATCCGACACAGCCACCTAAACCAGTGACATGTCGCAGCATCAGCTTGCCCAGGCAAAAGCAGGACAGGTCTGTCATGACTGAAGAAGCAGCCACCAATCCATAGGTACTTTTTTGGGGTTTTTTTGTGACACTGCTGAAGTGAGATGGCTACTCTGGCTCTGTTCTAGAGCAGGATCAGCTTCATTTTCTTCACTCCAATTTCAAATGGGAAAAAAAACAAGCCAAGAAGACAAAAATCCCCCATTAACAGGGTAAAACACTGAACATTTATTTCTGATCCTACCTGCCACACATCCTGCTGCCATTTCAGAATCTAAGGATCTTCCAGAAAAACCTTTATTGCTCACACCAGGGCAGACTCTGCAGGCATACAAGACTGAACTTTTCTGGGTTGCCATGGTCTTTGAGCTGATTTTGTATAAAATTCTTTAAAAAATTAAGTTCTTATACACCAGAGTAGTCCTGCTCTTCAGTTGCACCATTTGCAAGCTAAGACTTACAGGGCATACTCTACCAAAATTTACCCTGACAAATCGCTGTAGAGCAGGCAAAACAGTCAGGATAGCAAAAGCTGATGGTGTTTATGCCATGAAACTGTAGAGCCATAAGAATTTTTGTTTGTTTCACTGAAATACACCTAAAGCAGGAGGAAAAGAACATCCTCTTTGACCAGATGAAAACCTTTTAACTACAGTTTCATTCCCAAAAGAGTGGTAAAGAAACCTTCCTTAAAGCCCACGTAAGTATTTCAAAACCTCACGCAATTTCTCAAGTAGCACTTTTTTAAACAGTACCATTGGAATGAAAATGTTTTGTTTTAAACAACCGAAGCAAGAATTTCTCCAATACATTTGTTACAAATCGAACAGCAATTGGAACACTGTTTTGGGTAGCCTGAATCTGAACTCTCACATGAAACAAGGTGTGAATCAAGTGCTCCTACATCCCCCCTGAAGGCTCCTCCGGCAGCTCCCGACCCCCTCTGAACAGCACTCTGCAGGATGCAGCCACCCATGGAAAGGTCGGAGCTACACCAACGTAGCCCCAGCTCTGACCCAACACTTAGAGCTTGTGGGAGCAATTACACATAAAATACTTGTGAGAAGCCTCTCATGGGAATACTCACACACTGTCAATTAAACATGAAGTGAAACACTCTGCTGGATGGAGGTCAAGGTACACAATAAGATGCAACCGTAGCACTTTGCATCAAACCCTCATCAAGAGGTCTCCTGAACAGTATCACAGGCTTTCCACCAGGCTTCACACCTCTGCTCTCCTCACCCCCCTGCCTAAGGCAGGGGGTATAGCTGCTAAACAGCAGAGCTCGTTTCTCTTTACGCTGCATACCCCCCAATCCTTCCCGCGCAACCCTGGAGTTCACAGCACCACCAAGACACCGTGACTGCTGAGAAATCATCATCATGAGTCAAAGTTTTCCCGCTTCATGTATCTTCACTGGTTTTATTGCAGTATTGTCGCCATTCAGTTTCCAACTGTTTTCCTTGTTGTGCCAAGTATTTCTTCAAGAAGTATCAATCCAAGGCACTCCAACAAGTGACAGTCAAAAATAATCCAAGAAAGCAAAAACAAATGAAAAAGATAAACTCTTTAAAGAAATCAAAGTCATCAGGGAGCAGATGTTTTGAATTAATTAGCTACATAGAGCTGGGACAAAACACACACAAGCAAGAACCTCTGAAATATTTCCATCAGTAGAAACAAGCTACAGCAGAGTGCAAGCTGTAGCAGTACCTATTATTTATAGCCCACTGGAGGAAGAAAATATACACTACTTAATGAACTCGCAAACTAATATTAACTGCAGATTTATATTTTATTATGTTGGCTTCATTCTGCTCCAAGTCTTCTCATGATTCCCTTTATAGCAAGAGCCAAAACACTAGGATCTGCATCACAGATTCATAGGTTTTCAAGGCCAGATGGACAACTGCAATCATAACATCAGCCAGAGAATTTTACCCAGTAATTTCTGCATTACATCGGTAATTTGTTTGAACACACTCTTTGAGGGGTGTGATATCACCCTTTGACAAAGTTCTTCAGGTCGGCTGCACCTTCTCCCCCACAGGCACAGTGCTAGCTGTGGCACCAGGGAGCGGGACCCAAAGCTCAGTTCGATAACCGGACCCACTAAAACAAACAGGAAACCACAGGGGGTTTTTTGTTACAATGACTTGCACTCAAGACAAGAGGCAGTCATTTGTTCTTCCCACCATACATAAAAGAAGTGAAGTAGTCAGGAGATTCTTAGCTTGACCCCAAAGTGCCTGGAAACTTAAGAACTCCAGTATGGTTTGCTTTATTTTCTTAATGGCAAACACTCTCATTTCCATCAAAATCACCATTTAATTGAAAAGGATTTATTCACTGTGAATAAAGTCAATAAAATGCTTCCAGCCCCACTCATAAGATCCACTAGGAAATAACACTGTACCAGCACGATAGCAGACCTCCAAGCTGGCTGCAGCACGTATCTTTGGGGGATGGTTATCTGGGCAAGTATCACCCTGCCATTAGGAAGGAAAAAGAAGCTTCCACTGAAGGTAAGATACAAGTAGCACCTGCAACCAGCAATCTGTCAACCAGCCTGTGTGGAGAAACAAACCACCAGTGCTGCCTGTTGACAGCCCACAGACAGTGGGTCTCCAGCCACTGCCAAGGCATCTGCAAGCCATTGAAGGAGGCAGACAGTTTCTTCAAGACTCTAATTAAAGCAAGAACCTTATTAAGCACACACTTAAAGTCAAGCCCTAAAATCCCAACAGCTTCCCAATGCAATCAAAACACCTGCTGGCAGTGCCGAGATGAAATCTCACCACCTTCCCTAAATCAGAGCATTACCAACTGAAAGCAATATGGCCTCCGTTTCTAAAAGGTGTCCTAAAAGACACAGATATCAAATTCCGTTATGCATAAACCTAAACTCAACAAAAGGAAAGAAACTCTGCACAGACACATCCAGAGCTGTCAAGGCTGTCAGCTACCAGTGGACTCACAAGACCTCACTGTCCAGCACCAATAAAGCCTTCCTGTTGACAATAATGACTGCTCTGCTGCCAATGAGCTCACTCAAGGGGGGTGTGTGTGGGGGAAGGAATTGACATAAACATATTTTTTTCCCTCCTCCCAAATCCTATCTAAGCATTAAGATGGTCCATTGGCTTTTCAGAAGGGGTTGACAGTCTATCTCTTCTATTTCTGTTGAGGGAAGAGGTTGCTAGTGGGAACAGCACATTGCCAATGCACTTTAGGAAGAAATTGCATGCGAACATTAGTAAAGCAAAGATGGATAAACCAAAATGGGGTTTTTTTGACAAATTAACTTAAAGGCAATTATGCACAAAATTTCCCCATGCAGTTTTACTGGTTTGGGACACGCAAAAAAAATTACTGAGTGATACAAGTCCACCCAAAAACATTGTGAAATGCATATTACTGATGCTGAATAATTAAGTTCCTCCCAGGTGTTTCTCTATCCCCTCAAAGAGTTACAAAGTTCAAACTGGTTGTTCTGACCTGTTTCTAACATTAAGTGATGCAGGTTAGTGAAGCCCGGATTTAATACCCTGGCAAGACACTCCTGTCTTGCAAGTACTTCTTTGTGCACCGAAATGAAGTAGCTAGCAGGAAAGCCTGCAAGCCCAGGGTCCTACCCTCTCTCCTACAGCCTCAATACCTGCTACACAGCCACCCAAACCTAGAAGCTCTCCACTTCTGCAGGGGACTGCTTCCATTCCTTGCACACCCCCACGGCACAGTTTGCTCTGGAGCACACCAGCTGAACCCCCACTGATGCTTGGAAGCTTACCAGAGGGGAAGCCAAGGGACAGGAGTCACCTTCTCCCTCAGGGCTGCCAGACCAGCTCAAGCAGGTATTCCCCCATCTGCTGTGATAGTACATGCTATGTCTCCTCCTCCAGGAGGCATCTCTCATCTTTCCAGCTAGCAGTCACCTGAGCAGCTCTATCTGGTCAAAGTCCTAATGTACCTCCAGCACAACTCAAATACAAGGGAAGAGGGAGAGAAAAGGAAGGTGTTTCCCACCACCAACACCCCCAGTGAGGCAGCCCCAGCATGCACTGAATGTTCCCACGGCAATTATTCTGGCCCAAAGCATCTCCAGTCCCCTTTGCAAATCAGACAGGAAGGCTGTGCTCGTATGTGCATCCCAGGGCAGCCAGCAGGTCCCAGAACCCTTGTCCACAGCAGGCAACTTGCCACTGGACCTCTGCAAACCGCCACACATCACCTCCCACACCCAGAAGTGCCGCAAATCACAGTGCTTACACCTCCAGACCATCCCCTCTCAACTAGCTTCCTTGCAGAAGACAGGGATAATTGCTTTCTGCCTCCAAAAGGATAAGCACTTTAAGCCTTCAGAGAGGCTCAGATACTGCACTGACCAAAGCCACAGCAAATACCAAAACTGAGACTGTAAGAGATATAATAGGTCAAAGAGACAACTAAAAGGGTAACAAATCCCTAGACAGACCTAAGCTACTGAAAGCCAGTGCTCGAGTTTGCCAATATAGAAAGCAACTGTGTGGCTGTGAAAGCAACTGGGGCAGTTGTTCACCTCAGCAAAACCTGTCACCTCAATGTACAACCAGTCACAGAGCAGACTGAGGGACAGGCGTGACATGAACACAGAGGACAATCCATATCTCTGTTCAGCCTATGCCAAAAACCAGGGACATCTTAAGAACAAAATATATTTTCAAAGGCAAAAAAAATATTCTACTAGCTTTTAATATATGCAGCAATTTTACAACAGATATCAAAGCAAATCATTTTAGTAAAAAGTTATTAAAAAAATTGTTCATTCCAATGCAATCATTAATACAATCTTTCTGCAACATTCTCAGAGTAAAGAAAAATACCCAGCTCAAGTCCATTCTGGTTGAAATGAGGCCCCATCTCCCACCAGCACTTATGGTCAGTGAGAAAGCTGCATTTACAACACGTATTTCAATTCTGTGTTTAGATGTTTTACTATAAGCACAAGACTATTTTTTTTTAATGTTTTTAATGGATACTAGGCTGAGTATCCGCTGAAAGCTGCACTGAATACTCTTTCCTCCACAGAAATGAGCACTTATTAACTAAGAAATTCAGTGATTCTACAAGGCAACTGATTGGTGTGCATTTTTTTTTTTTTACATCTCATTTTGCCTTTGACCCATGTACAGATTTAGATTTCCTAAAGAGGAAGTGAGAATGTTAAAAAAAATTGCCAAAAAAAAATCTGTTTTCTTTTTATTTTGGGCTGCGTGTCACTTCCCTGACATCCCCAAGCTATGTTTAAAGCTCATCTCTATTCAAGAATATACATTACCTGCACACTTACAGAAACGGACCACTGAAAACGTAGCTCCAAATTAGAAAGGCTGGGGAGATCCAACAGCCCCACTTCTGCTCAAGACCCTAAAGCCACCATGAACACCATCACTCAGCTGAGATTGCTCAGCTGTACTTTCCCAGGTCAAGGGTTCTGCACTCACCCCACATGTTGCTAGAAACAGGGATTCCTGCAGAAGCAGCACAGAATTCCCTGGAACAATAAAGCTAAAACCAGTGAGATCACAGAGCAAGGCACCACACATAATAAACGGTCCTGGCTTTGCAATTTCTGCCAGATTTTATGAAATCCTGCTCCCACCTTTCCCCCCAGAACCTGCTGCAAAACACTTTGCATTTTAGCACAAAGAATAAACATCTCTTCATGGGGAAGATTTTTCTTATTTTACAGAAGGAGAACAGCAGACGTGGAGATGGAACGTACACTGGAGCTAGAAAGGGAGGTAGTGGTGGGAGAGTTAACGGTGGAGGGGAAGAAGCTGTCAGACAAGCCCACTAACTCTTCCCTTTCTCCCATGGTACCTGCCAGTTTACCCATCTGTAAATTGATGTGCAAATAGCTGCTTTATACATCAAATTATGGTGTCAACATTTAAGATACTATAAGCAGATGGTCTGACAGTGGTTCCATTTAAGACAGTTTGCCTGTTTTCCACTATTTATTACAATTTTTAATATAAGCTTCAAAAGGAAGCAGGTACTATCTTGGAGTCAATCTTTGCTATTGTTTATTTCCTTTTTTTTTTTTAAACATGTCATTAGGTAGCAATGCTTTTAGTCATATACTTAAAAGTGCTGCATTTCAAATATTGTTTTACTGTCAAAAGGATGGTAGTTTCCATTTTAAAGCCATAATTGAGTCATTCTAAACCTCCTGAAAAGCCATACATCACACATCAGACTGATCCCAAAAAGACCATTAGACGTGAGCTGTCCTTCCTCATACCAGTAATTCCACTGCAGTAAATCTAAAAGTTAATAGGATTACTCCTGCGAGTAAAATAAACACACAGCACTGAGGTTATGCTCTGCTATCATGGAAAGCACACGGGGAACCATTCCAATACATGAAATAAAGAACAGATAACTCCTCAAAGCCTCCTTACAAAGCACTGTGAGCAGACCGAAATGCGTCCACACTTACTCGTTCTGCATACACAAGGTAAAGGAATGCTGGCAGTACATAATACCTACAGAAATACACAAAATGCAGTAGCTGTGTGAACGCATGATATATGAAGCCAAGCCATTAAGGGCAACCTAATAAGCAAAATGTTCTGATTGTGTGTATTTTTACCCAAAGCATTAGGCTAACTGAAATAAAATTATATGAAAATTAAGACTATTTTCACACCTGCTTCTACTAAATAACACAAAAAAAATCCCTTAAAAAGACTTAATTCACTGATTGAAGATAAATGTTGTGATGTTATACCTAAATATGCATTTATCCAGTGTGCCATGACACAAATTATATGTCAGTATGAAACACCACACAAGTCAACACACTGAGAACAGGTAGGCTCCAGGCTCTGGCATGAATAATCTGCAAATTACAACCTTCCTTTATTTTTGCATGCACTAGACCCACCCCTTTAATTGTGCTCATTTATTCATTCACTCAAATTAAAAATGATACATTAAGATGAAGTGAGCTTCAAAAAACCCCGGAAGAATTAAGATGAAGAGGACCAAACGCAGGAGTTTGTAACTAAAGAATAATACCCTTCTAGTCTAAAAACAAATACAATGCGTTACAAAGACTCATTTCGTGTTCCTCTCCTTTGTCTAAGTCAACGTTGTTATTTCAAACTATTTCTTTTGATTTAACAATATACTTCATAGATACAGCACTGCCTGATCGGCACTTACTTCGGCTGAAAAGCCCTAAAGTGAGATATACTTTGTATTTAATGACAATTATGCAAGTACATTGTGGAGTTACCGTTACAAGCAATCAGATGTAATATACTCCATTATTTTAATAATTTTCCTGCATAACACTTTTTAGGGTCATCTGGGTGACGTCCAAATGAGATCTGCAAACCAACCCAAACCCACAGGCAATACATCACAAAATCATGAACTTCAGGGTGGACGGGGGAATCTTTAAACAATTCCTTCGTTCATTCCGTGGTTTACATAAATAATTTACATAAGCCACTTCCCAAACCCCAGTACTTACAAAGATTCAAAGCACATGCATTTTTAAACTACAGGAGGTGCAGGAAGCCTTGTCACATACTGCAGGGCTGCCTCTCACACCCTGTTCTCATAGAGAATGCACTTCTGAAATACCAGCACTTCAAAACTGTGCAATACCTTTGCTGTACTCTTTGGAAGATTTTCTTTATGACTCATTTCTGAATTGTAAAAGTAGTCAAAGGGAAGAAGGAAATCACTGGTTCTAATCAATAAACTCTGCTAAAGAGTTAAAAATATCGGCTAACCAATATGTGCATATGCATAAAATAGCACTGAGTCTTCATCCTTCACTACATGTTTTGCTTTTAATATATAAACTGAGCAAAGGTGATTGAAGTCTAAATCTCTTTTATTTCCCTATTATAGGAAAACCTGAAAAAAAAACCTAATTCTGTTCTCCTGATGTATATCCTTCAGTACATAACTGGAGGTATCTATGAAGGTGACCAGGTTTATGATACATACTGGGCACTTGATACTTCCCCATAAAAATGGCAGGAGCTTCTGAAACTCAGCTGCCCTTGCAAAAACCTATTTCCATGCTAAGGAGACCAAACACTGAATTTATTTTTTTTTTTTCTTCCAAATCTTAACCTAGATTTTTAAAGCATTTTCCCCCTACGTGTCCCTCCACTAGAGGGTAAAACAGAAAGTCAGGCGTTGTGAGTTCTTAACTGCATATATCTTATCCTACGAACTCACTGTGTATGACAAAGATTTACAGAAACAAAAAAAATATGATGCAGGGTTAAAGAAAAATCATAACTACGCGAATTTGTCATTCTCTATGCAACTACATACGTTACCTACCTACACAGCACAGGGTATCAGCTAGTAGTTTAACTGTGGTGAGATGAAAGATAATAAAGAACAAAACCCAGAAAAACCAACACCAGCAACTTCTGAAAATATTATTCTCAGGTCTAAGATGGCTACCTCCCTCTGAGCAGAAGAAAAGTTCCTAACCAGCTGAATATGACAACTAACCCCAGGGGAGGATCTCTCCCACCAGAGCCCAGAAGCAGCCAAACTGAACTTTTCAAACCAAACCCGGTGACAAGTGTCAGCAGCATACGGCTAGGCAGGCGGGCTCCAGCATCTGAGGGTTCTCATGCATTAGGCTTCACACACCGCAGGGTGAGCTGTTCCCAGGAGCAGAGCTGCTCAGGAGTAATTGGCAGAGGAGACATGCTGTGAGAAGCACTTGTCAAATAATGCTTGTTTACAAATAAATCTCCTAGCAGCAAAGGACAGCGGTTATTGAATAAGTTCAGGTCCACGGTCAGACCCCTCCCACCAGCAGTCTTTTATAGCTTTGCATTTACTGAAGAGACAGAAATTACAGAGCAGCAGCAGCCAGGGAAGTAGGGGCAGAGAGACGGCGAGGCGAGCGCTCACGCTGCTCATCATCACCCTGCAACCTCCCCGTGACGGCACCGCTGAGCCCCTTCGCTAAGGCACCTTCATTAACCCCCCCCCGCACCGCTTCCCACCGTGCGACAGCCCTACGCTGCAGCTCCCGTTCACACGGAGACACCTCTGCCCTCGGCGAACAGTCCCGTTGGCTCCGCCGGCACCAGATTTTCCAAGATCTGGCAAGGATGCCCGGGACGGGGCTGGGAGCACCTGCCGGCTTCCCGGCCCCGCACCGCAGCGCCAGGACGGCGTGGCTCCCCAGGGGCGGGGGAGCACAGGGACAGCCCCTCGAAGGCACCATGCCACCTCCCCAGCACCGCTCCCAAGGGTGAAACCACCCGAAATCGCGTGGGAGCTGAAGGATTGGGCCCACCGTTACCTAACCAAGGCAAAGCCAAAGCCATTGCCATCATCCCCCAAACCAATGCACCTCCCAAACATCCGATATCTTCACACACAGAGGAACTGCATTTTCCCCTTTCTCTGCACTTTAAACAACAAAACAAACAACAAAAAAAAGAAAAGAACAGAAAACTGCTACTCACATTATTTTCACTCTGCAAAATAAATTAAAGCTAGCTGGTCACCTCAGGCCACATCTTTGAAATTCTGGTACGGTTTTTCTTCCCCAGCCCCTGCATACCTCCTCCCTCTAAAGGAGTTTCACAAATAATTATGGTGCATCACGAAGCCAGCCTGCTACGAGCCGCCGGCATTCCCTTCGGATGCCGAACTTCCCCACCCATGCTTTCACAGCACAGCCTGCCCGCGCATCCACAAACAACACGAAAAAGCCCCAAGCAGTGCCCACAGCACGTATATATATATATATAAAAAAAACCCACCAACAACAACAAAAAAAAAAACAACCACAAAACACACACAAAAAAACTACAAACCAAACAAAAACAAAACAACAAAAAACACCAAATAAAAAAAAAAAACAACAGTCCAGTTTGAAAACCTGGAAGTACTCTGCTAGACAAGCAACCTGGACACGTTTTTGGCTATTAGCCTCACACGATCAAACATATTACACAACAATCCGTCCCCAGCGGCCGCGCTCCGCTGCGTTGCGGGTTAAATAGCGGCACCTCCGCGGCTTCCCCTCCTTTTTACGTGTGTATTTTAAGCCACGAAGTAAGCGCACTGCGGTCAGCGCTTGCAGGGCTCCCCGCCGGGAGCCTGCTCCAGCCCGCCCCGGCCCCGCTCCGCCTGCGCGCATCCCGCAAGCCCCCCGCACAGCCCGGCAGGTACAGCCCGCAAACCCACCCGCGCGCCTCTCCCGGTGCAAACCGCTGGGAAGCGTGCCGTGCCAACCCAAACGTCCGAGCGTAAAGGTACCTATGCAGCATCACCACCCCCACCACCACCCCCCCCAAAAAAAACCCCAAACACCGCAAAACGCGCCCGTGCCAGGGCATCTGTGCAATCCCACCCGTGCGAGCCTGCCCGCGCCCCAAGGCAGCGCCGCCTCCCCTTCCCCGGGACGCCCCCAGCCCCACCGGCCAGTGTCACCCGCTCCCTCCGGCGCGGAACCCACCTCCCCGCGGCGCAGCCCCCCTCCTCCTCCCTCAAAGTGCTCCAAATCCCAGCCTGACGAGCTCGGCGCAGCGCACCCGCGGGCAGGCCCCCTCCTCGGCGGGCGCTGCCCCGACGGCCCGGCCGCCCCGTCCCCGCTCACCCTCGCTGCCGGGGCTGGCCAGCAGACTCCGGAGCGCAGCGCACAGCAGCAGCGGCAGGAGGCACGTCCAACCGGGAGCCGGCGCCCCGGCGCGGCCGGCCCAGCCGCCGGCGCCCCGCGGCCCCATCCCGCCGCCCCTCAGCGCATGGGGCGGCCGCTGCCCCCGGCGGTGCCCGCTCGGGTCGGCGCAGGACGGGGCGGGCTAGCAGCGCGGCGCCGCTCCGCTCCCGTCCAGCCGCCGACGCGACTGGGGAGTCGGGGGGCGGGGATGGGGGAGGAGGCCCCGCGCCGCTGCGGAGACGCCCCCGACGGGGCGGACCCGCCGCCGTCGTCGCCGCTGCCGCCGCCATCCCGTGCGGGGAGCGGCGTCCGCCGCCCCTCCGGGCACCCCGGGGCGCAGCGGGGACCGCACCTAAAATGGCCGCTCAGCGGGACCCCCCCCCAGGCCCGAGGAGCCCGCAGGGGGTGGGCAGCCCCAGTGCTCCCCGCAGCCGCCACCGGTCGCGGTCCCGACCCCCCCCCCCTCGCCGCCCCGCTCCCAGCCCACGCAGCCGGGGCAGCCGCGGTTTCACAGGGCGGGCGAGCACGAAGGCGGCTCGTCCCTGGCCAGGGAAGCATCGGTGCCAGAAACCGCCTAACGGGGCCAAGAGAACGATGGTTCTCAGGTGTGTTTTACCTTAGGTCACCACCAGAGCACACCTTTGAATCCAGTTCTGATACCTAGTTTCACAGAAGTTTTCACAGAGGGTTTTCACCCCTCACTAGCTTTCACCCACTTCATCTTCCAAACAACAAAAACCCCCCACCAACCAAAACCGCGAACAAAAAACCCCAAATCCCAAGTGTATCAGAAATTAATTCCTGGAGGTTTACTCGCCTATAACAGATCCTCTCCTGAGGAGCCTACCTCCAGATAAGCCAATTAAGACAAAAGCCAGCCTTGCAGGTGCACCAGCAGCAATCCAAGTCTGACCAAAACCCTGCTCACCTGGTGCTGCTTCCTCCATTTCACTCCACTGCCACGATTTTGGCCTGTTCATTTATATTATAAAAGCAGGAATGGAAGGTTGAGCACCTGCAAAAGGCTGTCTCTTCAGAGGACAAGGCTCAGGACCAGGGCTCCAAACGAGTTACAATTAAAAGTTACAAAATCCTCAAAGCCAATTTTAAGAGGATGAGTAGTCTTCAACCAGTGGACTGCCAATAACACAGTTCTCTACACCACTGTTACTCATTTTTTATTCATAATTAGCTGGACAATGTCTTTCTCTGTGCGCTTGCACCGTATACAGACCTCAGCTACCACCAAAATATAGACACATTCCTGAGCTGTGCATGCGTATTATTTTCAAAAGCATTTCCTCCTTTTGCAAGAGGATTTTCTACCTCAAGCTATTTAACATTTTTACTGCCACCAGGAGGACAAGGAAGGGGCTTTGCTTTACAACATAAGGTACATCAGTAAAGTCACTAGCCAAATAAAAAGCATTAGCATGTGTCTCTTTACAGCAGTGCATCAGATTTTCACTATTCAAATACCCTGCTAGTTTGTAGTGAAAAAGGCACTATGGTTTGCCATCAGACCACCCCCACATAAAGCTGCATGGCTAGATCCTCAGCTGCGATAAATCACAGCTGAGAGTATCCAACTCAAGCCCTGCATCAGATTTAGGACGGGAGTAGCACCATGTGGTGTTCTAATTTCTAGGCATTTAACGCTGCTCCTATAGATGGCAAGTTTTGCCACCCAGAAACAGGGCAATGCAGGAAAACATCACCAGAAACAGCACAGTTTTGTGCTTACTAGCATAGGAAAAAAGATCAGGTGGCAAACAACAAGTAAAATGCCAAGCTGGATGCAAGCCTCCGCTGGCCGAGGGGCCAGACTGCTGTAGCTAGATAAGTCTCTTATCACAATCTCATGTCAGACTTGTTTGCTCCCGATTTTCAGCTGCTATTTGACAGTCACTAACTGCTGTTTGGACTGCCAGACTTATAATTTAAAGGCATTTCAGATGACATGTTAGTGACATCTTCATTTTCTAGGAAACACAGAGATGAGCTTCACATGATTCATAAACTGTTTAGGAATAGCCACTGTGCTGTAGGTTTTATCCTGGCTGCCTTTTTTCCTGCAGGAAACCAGATCTTATTCCAAGACATTCAGTTTGTTCTCCACCCTGTCTGTGCCACAGGAAGTGTCCCAATCTCATCTCTCAGGACTAACAAAAGTACTAACAAAAACCTCAATACAACCTTATAAAAGGGTTATTGCCTTATCCCCAGATGGAGGGTACTGGAACCTTATGCACAGTCTAGTGGATCCTATTTGGTGGAGGCTCAGTCTTTAATTCTCCTTCTGGTTTTACCACCAATATTATTAGTAATACGCGGAAAGTGATTCTCTCCCACCCTTTGCTTCATCAGTGCACCCAGGGAGCTCCTAAAGAGAGGACAGAAATTTTAGCAAAGTGCTGCAGCATTCCTGGTAGCCTTGATGGGTAATCAGAGAGAAGCTGAACAATCTGATGGGATGCCTTCCTATCTTCCACCAAAGAGTGTATCTTTTATTGTTCCTGGGTAAATTCACTGTAAGAGTCATAAGGTGTGTGTCGCAAACTATTCAGGAACCGGAATCGTCTCAGGCTCATGCCATTTCTCCCCATATACAGCCTGTATTTTGTGTTACTTTCAAATGTTTCTTCTTGCACATCATTAATTCATTTATTCCCCTTACATTTATGCCTTTTCACCTATGCAAACAGTATTCCTTCTTAATCATCGCCCAGTTAAGATCTGCATTTCATCCTTTATATCTTTCTCATGAGTCATTCCTACAGTGTTAGTAATGCTGTTACACTCCAAATTCCTTCCAGTTTCCCCAACATCTCCCTCATAACAGTTTGCCCAGAAGTGTAATCATACTAAAGCCATAACAAACAACTATCTCTAAAATGCTTTTGCATGTAGGGTCTGAAACTGAAACGACAGCTTTGTACTGTGTAACTTGCCACTTTACATCTAAGTTGCTGTCAGCAAATATTTTAAACTATTTATTAAACCAGACATCTTTTGAGTTACTGGATTTCAGATGCAGTATCTCAAAGCTTATTTTTCCAAGTTTAATTTAATTTCTCTCCCGTGTATGTAGTTCCCTTCATATAATTTCTGTTCTGACTAGCTTTTAGTTCTGCATTGCCAATTCATTTCATTAGCGTGCTGCTTACCCTATCACCAACAGGATACATTTGGACAATAAATGAGTCCATCCTTCAGATTTTTGGGGGAACAAAAAACAGCCAACCAAATCCATTCCCTGTATCATTACCCTTTACTGAAGCGTAAGGGCGTAATACTTATTGCATCTCCATATTCAATAGGGCCACCATCTGTGAAAAGACTCAGTTTCATAGTTTTAAATTTAAGTGTAAACATTCCCACTAAAGCCATGCCTTCATTGCATTAATAGAAGCCCCATTGTAATGCAACAGTTTAATTAGTTATGCATATAAGCATTTCCATTTTCCTTTGAAAAGTCCTTTTCTTTCAAAAGGGTCAAAGGTGACACCTTTAAGGAATATCCTCATGAAATTTAGTGATTTTTTTTTGGTTTTCCCCCCACAAGCCCTTTGAAACAGAAGAATTACCTTCTGTTCAAAAAGTAAATGCATATTAAAAGCAAAAGCAACCTGGGAGCAGCTAAGCAGCTTTGCATAGTAGATATATTTGGAATTGTACCATGAATGCAACTACAATTTTAACACAAAATGATTGTGTTCAGTGTCGCCTGCGTAGGACTACAGAAAACAGTAGTCAGAGCCCCAGCAGACAACAGAAAAATCTCTACCAAGAGCCAGCGGGGACAGGAGAGTTAAACATCAGGTGCAGGTGGGCCACCACTTGGCCAGACGAGGTATATCAGTGATTGTGGTCCTCAGTCACTGCTGAAATCTTCATACTTCAGTGTGGAGAAAGACGTTAACCAATGAACCAGTATTAGCACGAAGAAAAATGAGCAAGCGGTAAATAAAGCGTTGCCTGTGCAAGTTCACAACCCAGCCACCTGTATGGTCTCAGCACCGATTTGTCTTTTGCCACCCCCACAAAACACAGGAGCTACCGGCAACTGTGCACTGGGGAAAATCTGCTCACTTCCATTACACCCTGAAACTAGATCCAAAGTGGTGAAAATCCACGGGTAAAGCATGAATATTTGTAGCAGTCAGAAAAGGCTTAGAGAAAAGCGTGCCATTTCAGCCTGACATTTTGGAGCACTTTGCTACCAGCCCTTGGTCCTGTTAACACTTCTTCCAAAGGTCCCTGACCTGGCAGCATGCTCTCCCATTTGCAAGTGCTGTGTCACTGCTTCTCTCTCTCTCGCTGCCCTGTAGTGACCCCATGGAGCCAGATCCCAGGTGTTAAAACCCCACTGTCCATCTGCAAGCAAAGGAGTGGTCCCTAGCCCAGAGGGCTCAACCCGTACCACTTCAAGTGCCAATCTGGATTAGACTGATGAGCAAAATAACCCACTTCAGACATGGAAGTACACACTGGCGAGCACCAGAATAGCAGCAGATAAAGCTGGCAGTACTTGCAGCCCACTCGCTACTTTGTAAGAATTGAGGTGATTCTTTGCATCACAGCAGAGAGCATTAAAGGGAACAAATGAAATGGCTTTGCAGAGATTTATGGAGATTTTCTAATGCAGAAAGTGGAGCACAGGAGAAAGTGCAAAGGCTAATTTGATTACATTGCTAGCCCTGTATAAATTTAATAGCGGACTTGCTTCCACATTTCTCACAGTAAACTGTTTACATGAACCCACTAACTGCAATAGCTCAGCACCTCACACTCTTGGATCAGTCTTTCCAGCCCACCCTTGTGAGGAAGGGGAGCTTTACAGCTCCTGCACAGATTGACAGAAGCAGAGATGTTAAAGATCCAGATAAAACTTACTGAATTCGTTATGGCTCCTGTAGATCAGGGACAATATTCTTAAAATATTAATGAAATAATCTTGTTCTTGTATTAGAATAAAAATCAGCAGATATTAAGAGGAACTGGTTTATTTCCTCAAGAAATTCAGCCATGAGCTTTAGCAGACCCTGCACAAGCTCGGCAAGTGACTTGAGTACATATGCATGTCAAGTGCTTTGTGAAAACCTGGCCTTTGAGTAACTTGCTCAAGGTCACACAGAAGGTGTGTGGCAGACCCGAATCAAACTCAAAAGCTATTAGAGCATCCGTTTGCTTTTCATTCTCACTTTTCCTTTTCCAGCATGTCATTTTGGATCAAGATCTACGCCAGCAAATGTGGACATTACTGTAGTGCAAGGGTTCACATTCAGGACTTCCCTCATTAAATGCACATTCTTTCAAGGTACAAACACAATAATGGATATAATGATGAAAATCACTATATTAGGATATGATTTAACAGTGAAGTACATTAATCTCCTGCACACAGTACTGTCCAGACCTCAGTTCCTTTCTGAACTATGTTTCATAAGGTCAGTGGTGCCTTCTTTAATTTCTAAAGGGCAGTCTGGATGTCTACCCCGAATTTTGTTGATTATAGATAGACTAGTTTCCTTAACTCGAGCTACTGCCTTGTATTCCACACCAAAGCAAACCGTGTCTATTCTCCTTTTGTTTGAGGAAAGCAAATCTATTTCGTCTCAACTCACTCCTCCAGGCAGAGCTGTTTGATATAGACTTCTCCATTTCAACCTACCCCTAATGATTTCCTAAATAAATCACATCATTGTCAGTCATTTCGTGTCTCAAATACTTACAAATGCTTAGCAATTTCAGCTGCCAACACATTCATTTATGTTCTTGTGAGATGGCATCTGGATCACAGCTATAGTCTTTGAGTCCTTTCCATCAGCTAATTGCAACTGTTTTTGAAATGCAGGAGCATATTTATTCCTCTCCTTCCGTTGCAGTGTTCAAGTTGTGCCTTTAGGTAGGCCTTGTGTTGCAAACTCAGAAATACTTAGCTTGCAAAACTCTAGTGTTACTCAGAAAAGTGCTTCAGCAAGTATAAATTTTTTTGGCATGCGTTTTAAGTAATTTTTAAACAACAGAGTGACAAGGCAGGATCAGGGCCAGCTTTCTGGGACAGACTGCCTCATGTGACAAATTCTGACACAAATATTGCCCAGTGATATATAATCCATGTGTTTCCCCACTGTCAGTCATAGATTTTAGTGTTTCTTCCCCTATCCCATCCACGAGTTACAAACAAAAAACTACTCAAAAGAGCTTACCTGTGCTAGATTTTGAAAAATTAAAAGAAAAAGCAAAGAATTCAGCAGCTGCCTTTTATACACAAACTTCACAAATTCAGGGTCTAGCTACCATAAAGAGGCAAGCCTTCCAGACAGGCTTCTGCTCATTTCTAGGGAAAACTGTTCTTTCCATAGCAGAAGAGCTGAAGCAGTTAGGTGGTACTGCAATCAAGCTGCAAGACTTAGGTGCGTTAAGTTTTGCTTTCAACAGACATCCTGAGTGATCCTGAGGAAACTATTTTTCTGTTGAGATTATCCCTTTACTCAGTGCTCAGTGAAGGGTCCCAAATAAGTGCAAGTTAGGTCCTGTTAAAGATGTGCTTCAAAGGCTCAGCATGACACCTGACGTGAGGCTGAAGGGAGTTACCATCCAGCCTGGCTCTTGCACCATCACTATCACAGTAGCATTTTCACATTGCTGTTCATTGGCAGTGTGGTATAAGCAGTAGTCCTGGGAACCAGACAAGCCAAATCCAATGCTTGCAGCCATTGGTGTGCCTTACTTCACCTGCCTGTTCTTACGAGTCTGCCCATTCCCTTGCCAGACACCCTTTGCCTTCTCTTTCAAGCAGGGCTGCCTTTTAACTTAACCCTTGGCCATGCCTACTTGTCACCCACCTCCTCATAGAAGACCTTCTCATTACTTTTGACATCCCTTGCCAGATCCAATTCCAGCTGGATGCTGGCTTTTCTAACATCATCTCTGCATGCTCAGATGGTCTGTTTGTATTTCTCAAAGATTCCACTGAGGTATTACTAGCGCACTGGACAGTACTGGGGTGTAAACACACCGTGCATCATGACATGGCTGTAAATGAGAACTGGTGGCTTGTTACCTGTTATTTCTCCTTTTATAGCTTCTCCTTCTTGCTCTCAGCTTCATGCCCCTTTCTGTCGCTTGTAAGATCTTCTGGGCCGTGGCACCTTTGCTCAACCTCCACTCAGTTCACCTTTTGGTAAGTTCTGCCTTCCCATGTCTGCACTCACAGACACTTCTGGCTGCCTCTGTTTTCTGCCTTTAATTCCACCCCCAGCTAAACAGAGAAGTAGGTGATTACAATTTCATTCAATCAGGAGGTGAAGGAGATGGGGGCACATGCACAGCAAGTCAAGAAAGGAGTGGCAATCAGATTACAGCTATAGCCTAGAGCAGAATACTTCATAACGTGAATTTATAATGGGTCTCTGGTCTAGGGCACATAATAGACATTTTACCCAGAGTGCAACAGTCACCCAAAGACATTTACTTCAGGAAATACTGAGCCTGGTATAAACATTTAAACTTTAATAAAAACATTACAGATGCACTGATTGCATAACTCCTTTGGACAGTGAAGCTACATAGAGAAGTGAATAATAAAATAAGCAAAGTGAACAGAAATCATTATCAGGCCATTTACATAAAGATTTACTGAAAATTCACCCTTAGTATGGCTCTTGTTCAGTGACTAGTTCTTGTCATGGATATGGATAATGCATTGACCAACAACCATCTCAAAACATATCCTATCTTAGGCATAGATTGTCCTCTGCAATCACCGTATTTAAGTAAATTAAACCAAGAATCAGTATTTTCACTCCCATTTCATATTCATAGTATCCAGATACCTCTCACATCTCAATGTAGCATTAAATTAAAATATAACATCATATTTTTGTGGGGCTACACATGGTTTTGCACATGCTCGAAACCACTTAAACACTAACAAGCAAGTTGTGTTTTAATATGACAAGCTAACTTGTCGTATTTCAAGTGACAACCATGACGCTGCCCACAGGAGAAAAAAAAAAAAAAAAAAAAGAGAGATAAAACCAACATTTACAGGGGAAGGAAGAGTCCAGTCAAGAGGAGGTGAAAATCCACCTGTCTGTCTTGCTAACCTAACTAGTTGACCAGTCATTTACATGTTTCATCTTTCTCAAACAATTTAGGTAGGACTATTCCACACCAAACGTTTGAACGCTAAATAAACTTTCTCTGTGCTTCAAGGGAAGCTTAAAATCTACAGTCCCTCCCTTCTGGACAAGTCATCTAGCCAAAAGCGATTGTACAGGAAAACACGAGCACCTCAGAGCTGCAGATAAGCATCTAGTAGAGACACCGGGATTTGCACCAAGCATTATCCCCTGGCCAGCACAAGCAAAGGTGCCGATCATTGCACAGGGTAGCAGCTGCTTCTGCTCTCTGCTGCTTTGTTGCTGGTGGGTGTTGTGAATTAATTTCCTCCATACCAAGCTCTCCCAATTTTGTTTGCAGCAAACTCTGTCCCACTAACTTTCTTCACAACCACTGCCCTAGGACCTGGGCACCTTCACATCAGGTACCTGTTCCGAGTTTAGTGTTTGCCTTTAATCTGGAAGGTGGGAGCACATTCACATCACATCAGCATCCATGGAAAAGAAGCTGCTGAAGGTATGCACACACCTCCAGGAGAACAGAGCAAGCTTAGTTTGTTTTTAGATTAGTAGCTGCTTTCTCAGTATTTGGGTGTCATCCCCCACAAACACTGGGGGCAGAAAAACTTACTGACTAGAAAAAATTGACAGGAGAGCTACACCAGCCATAAGATCTCACTTGGGCACTGTTGAACATTGGAGAAAAAGACTCCTACTTCCTAGGCCAAGTTTAAAAAACAATACAACACTCTCCACTCTGCAACTGACCTTTTTCCTAGGACTGATCCAAGACCTTATGTGAACTTCAAAAGCCAAAAAACATCAACACCTCCCAATGAAACTACAAGGCCAACTTCTGTCATTGCTTTCTGTACCATCCATATATGAATCAGCTCTCAGTGCTCTGCTGGAAGGGAAGCTAGTAGCGACAAGCACAGAAAAAAAAAATACATGCTCAAAGCAGCTATGTTTACACTAGAAGCAGTGGGAGATGGATGAGGTCACTTAAACATGGTAATATGTCATAACATACTATATTGAATCCAATTATTCAGTTTTTACTTAGGTCCATTCTTTCTTTGTCCTGACACCAAGACAAGCCAGACTTCCTGTGTCATCACCACTGATTTGCTCTGGTCTTAAAATATACGTAAATAGATTAATAATCCATTGGAAAACTGCATATCACAGTTACTTCTTACCTTCTCCAAAGGTTTGTCTCCATGTATATACCTGGCTCCTTGCACAGCAGTCCCTGCTTTGACTGGGATGCGTTCTCTCCTGATACCCGTACCCAGGTTATACCTGGGTTCCACAAGATCAATCTTAGCTTAACTGCATTTGGCTAGCACCTCAGTCTTGCCATCTCAGCTGTCCACAAAAAAAAAAAAATTGTCACAGCACTTTCCAAACTAGCCGGCTGCAACAAGGACTTTTACCATCACATACCAGCAAGCTCTTCATGCCGGTCCCTCTGCTACCCTCTCGTAGTCTCTCCTCTTCCAGGACCAACACTCATTCCTTTCTCTCTGCTTCTTCCTCCTCTCTCTTCCTCAGCTGCTCCCTCTTCATTGGCTGCCCAACACCTTAACAGAACCAGCCACAGCTGCACCTTATCTACATCAGCCAACCCGACACCCCTGAAGCCAGCCCACAGCTGTATATTGTCAATGTTAATTAACCTGCCTTCATTCCTCTACAAAAAATCATCTTCCATTCTATTCAGAAGTCCACTGTTCTGATCACTGTCACGTTTCCTGACTCCATGTTAACAAAGAGCGTACTTGCTCACACACTAAACAGGGTTGGACTCTTAAGTGGAGGCTTCAAAGCCATTTAGAAAACACTATCCCTGACCTGGCTCAAGTAGTCAATTTCCAGAAATTTAGTCCCAAGAGAAGGTCTGAGCTCTTTGTTCAGCTCCCATTTTTCAACACATACCTGTTTCCAGAACAGAGCTTTATCACTCCCTCCCCAGCTCCATGCAAGTGTTAGGGTAAGGGGAATACGCCACAGAACAGATGCTGTGGCAGGAGTGTGTTTACATGAAGCTGCTGACAGCAGATGCCAGCTTGTAAAATTAGCCAATAAAAATACCAGCATCACTGTTTACAGCTACTCTGAGCAAGACAGGCTGCCAGCAAACTGGAAATCACATTGCACTGACACGCCAGGTTAGAGATACAACATTTGGCAAAGCATCATCATTTTTAGGCTACCAGAAGTGGGATTCTCATTCAAGCAGAAGAGAGTCAACCAAGATCTGCCCAATAGTTTCAATCCTTCTCACTTTCACATTCCAAAAGAATGCTGTTTAATGTTTAAAACATAAAAGAACCAGAGATACTGTAACTAAGAAACCACATGTATTACTAGCTGCTGAAAGCTTTTTTTTTATCCTATTATTCTGGTCAAACTAGAAATTAAGCAACGTGTATATAGCAAGGAGGTTATAGAGCAGGACACTATTACCTGAACTTAAACCTCCTCCAGTACTTTTTTAAACAACAAATGTAATTAAAAAAAACCTGACTTTGTACCAAATTGTTGTCTACAGCTTGCCCATGTAGATCTGGAGATGCTCAAACTGATCCTTTCAGAAGGTTCAAATAGTACTAAAATTTTCCCCAGTTAATTATCATTAACCCTTATGAGCCATTTCAATTACTATTAAGACCAGCATCTAGGCTAAAGAAATTTAAAACCTTCAAGAAAATTAATAAAATTATGGTTTTAAACATAGCATTGCCTACAGTCAGAAAAATCTCCTTCCATAGTGCCAGATAAACCCAAGTTTTAGAATCTTTTTCCTGTCCATAAATTTCTCAGCATTGGAAAGTATCAGCCTTCATTGAAGCCTCAATTAACACCTTTTATAATATTTTCAACTAGGAAACTAGAATTATGAAGGGAAATATTGTAGGAACTGAAGTATTTCAGAGACTAATTTTGAGAACAAGTTTAGTCAGTTATTACTTTTATTTTAAGCAAACACATAAATTCAGTCCTCTGGAAAACATTTCACTTTATAAATGGTTAACAAGCCATTTATCAGTTCTGTAAGCCTCTTGCAGGCATAAGTAAGGAGTTAGAAAAAGGTAAGCAAAACAGCTAGAAATATCGAAGATATTATAAGTCATGATTAAAAGTAGCCTCTTTTCCTCTATAACTGAAGCCTGATATCAGTTAATAACACAACATATCTTTGGAACGTATTCATCAAACCACAACACTGGATGAGCTATTCGCCTACAATACCTTTTCCACAAGAAATACAGAACAGCTTCAGTCTTCTGTATTGTGAACTAACACAAAATAAACAAAATTAAAAGAATAAAATCAAAACCCAAAATTGCTAGTGAATTGAATAAGACAAAAGTCAAAGACTTTAAAAAAAGAAAAAATTTCTTCAATATATTAAAAAAGCTAATGAACACAACCTACCCCACCATTTAACACAAAATTAGCAACAAAACACCTTCTACTCTACAACTCTCTCGTAAGGAGCAAACAAGAGCCACCATTATGCACCCAAGCAATCTGAGCCCTTCCCCCACATGTGACCAAGCAGGTGTTAGGCACAATTACCATAAAGTCTGCATGTGGAAGGATTTTTGCTTGTATGAGAGAGTTTGCATGATAATGGGGTTGGGAGGGGTAGGCTGTAGCTTAATTCTGGAAAGGTGATGGAGTTTTAACTCAAGAGTTGTTTTGTTTAATTAACAAAAGGGGCTAGGGAGCAGCGAGCAGCGAGCTAGGTGTCTAAAAGCCTACAGAGATGCTTAAGAGTTGTGGGTGGTACCTCACCGTTGGTTTTAGGCAGTATGGAGAGCTTTACAGGAGGTCTCTGGTTGGTAGTGGTCATGTTGCTAAGCCCTTTGGTTTCTTTTGTTGTCAACTAAATAACTGTGCCTTTTCCATAAGCAGCTTTTTTTAATGAGTAGTTTGGGGCTTCTCAGCAGTGTAGGTGAGTTCTGTTAGTAAAGCATGTTGTGTGGAGAATAATCTCAGGTTGGGGAGATAAAGATCTTTTCTTTCTCTAGTAAGCAGTAGGGAACTTTTCTTTCTTCTCAGTTTATCCCTGAGAAATAGTATTATAGCTTTTTCTTCCTGAGCCACTCTTTACCCTGTATACATATCTTTTGTTAAGTAGCAGACTTCTTTCCCTGGGAGGTTGGAGAGGGGGAAGAGGGTGGTTACTGGGGTTCCTTGTGATAACTGCTGTTTCAGAAAGGTAATTAGAATTGGTTAAAACATCAGGTTTTCCTTAGGTAATCCAAAACCTGATTTTCTAAGCTGGGTTTAAGCTTTGGCTGCTGGGTACAGGTGAAAGCTATATGCCAGTTCAAGCGTTTTAAGCACAGCTGCTAATATATTGATCAAGCTTTGGTTTTTTTGCTTAAGCAGGTGCTGAACTTCACGTGGGTAATTTTGCTGACGTGTTTGTGGCTGCTTCAAGTGCATAAAACTAAGCATATGCAACAAACTACAGAAAATAGGCTTGGTTCTACAGTGAGTGCAGAAGAAACATGGTCTGGCAGTCAGCAACACTTGATGTAATTAGTTTACGTGATGTATATTTTTGCTCCAGTAAACTGACAGAGCAGTGATTCAGTCTGTTGATCACATTGTGATATGACCTAGAGAGTTCAGTCATATACTGTTTGTGAGTTGGTGTTTCAGTGCAGAACCAAGGAGTCTTAAGGTGCTGTCCTGGTCCTACTTATAAGCCTGAAAGGACCACTGAAAGCCCTAATAGTCTGTATGCTAACTTTCACTTTCCTGGGTTTTATGATATGTAAACCAGGGGCTGTCACCTGGACTTCATATATGGTCTTTGCTACACAGAAGAGTGCAAACAGTTTCTCACCGATACAGATGCACAGAACTGAAGGGCTTTCCTTTTGCTACTAGTGTGCTGGTTCTGGAGCCTGTTCAATAATGCTTAACCCTTCCGCTTCATTTTATTCTATTTTTAACCAGTCAGCATACGTCAAGTTCTCCATCTTGTGATAAGGTACTTCCTTGCTTAGGATCCCTAAGGACCTGTGACGTATCAACAATAATTGGTAAGTGCTTTAAACTGCTTCATGAATTATACACCACTGGGTGGGGAGGGTGAGGCGCATAAGAAGGATGGGGCCCATAGTTCCCCAGCAGGGAAAAAAAAAATTCTTGGCCAAATGTGGGGTTTATGAATCTGCTTGTCCAACCCATGGTGCAATAGGATGTACGGGAGTTGTACTGCAATAGGGATGAACTTTTTCTGCTTAACTGTACGTGTTCATGTTAAATGGGAGTGATGGGCACAGAAAGAACTTCCACATGCTTTTGAAAAGTTATCATCTCCTGATCTGTTGATTTTAAAGTAGAAATTAAGACTTTTAAGTGGAAATATCTCTGAAGCTTGCAAAAGACAAGTATGAGTGTACGTGAAGGATTTAAAAAGGCAACATATGGGAGCTATGTAAGACTGCTCAGAAGTGATCTTCTCTTTTTTTTGGTGTCTTTAGCCATGTAACATAAGGCATCTGAGGAAATCTTCACTTCACTGGAAGTGCTTGTTCACGCTGGAAAGCCCAACCCGTTCACATGTTCAAGAAACTAAAGTTCATGCCTTAGTTTTACTTTGGCAATTTGACTTTCCTTGTTGGTAATGTTTTTGCAGTCTTCATTACAAAAGGATTATTTCAGACACTAATTTATAGAACTACTCTAATGAAAAAAATGATTAATATTCCTTTACCATAGAGCTGTAATGGGCAGCTGATTTTTATGGTCTCACCATTTTGTATTGGTCCTAGGGGCTGCAGATTTTTTTCTTCTTCATACTAGTGCTTATCTGATAGTATAGATCTGGTCTGTCAACAGACAAATAATTTTTTTTTTAAATAAAAAGCATTAAATTCCTGTAGCATGCTGTTAAGGTCTAACTTGTATCTCTTAAACCAAACTAAGGAATACTGATTTGGGAGTTAGCTCATCAAATCAGACATGGCACAGACCCTGAGAAACACCTCATAGTCTGAGTGTGAAGTCTGAGTCCTGTAGCAAATGCCCACCTAACTCAATCTTTTCTATTTAGACCTAGGCCTATAAAAGGTATGAGAAAGGAGTATGATTTCAGTCTTAGATGCCCAGTAACAACAACAAAAAAAATCATCAAGTGATATTTGCCAAGCAAACTTGACACATCCACTTGGCGTATGGGTATCAGAATAACTTCCTTCAACTGAAGTCCTGCTTTCCAGTTTAATGCAATGTTTGGCTTTATTTTATCTGCTTATATTACATTTAACTGTCCATCAAGGGACCAAAGTCACATGGGGTAACTTTAGAGAGCAGGTAGTTAAGCAGTAGTAGATTGAGGTTGGTGTATATGTTTACATATGACAGGTGTGTTCACTAATTTGTGGAAGTGGGGTGAGTATTGGGGTGGTATTGGGTTCCTCGCTTTGTGGCCAAGAAAAACAGAAGTTGCTATCATGGTGTCTGTGATATTCAAGGTTCTTTATAAAAGAACTACTTGCAAGTATTTTTTCCTGTCAAGCTTCTGATTTTTCTCTTGCTTCTATAGCACTTTGTAGTCTGGCTTCAGGCAAAAATATTCAATAACTTTCATCTCAGATTGTGAAAATGCTCATGAGTTTTCCCCAAACTGTATACTTCAACTTGAGAGAAATTACAGAGCTAGTGGTAATTGCACAATATACTTCTCAGTGAAGTGAGAAGAGATGTTAGCCTTGGCTTAGGAGGTTTGCCTGAGGTAAACGATGGTTTGGCAAGTCATTGCACTGACACTCTTACTCTAATCGATCAATGGTCAACCCAAATATCCATGTGGTTTTACAAAATGAAGGCTGGCTGAAACTGATGGCGGTAAAATATCTGACTTAAGCAGAAGTCAGGATATCTTCTTCCTGATGAAATGAAATGCATTTGCTTTTATCTGTAGGGAATTTTAGATATGGCAAGTTAAAAGGTATTCTGAGCCTCACTTGCAACAGCAAGCCTAGACCACGTGTGCTGTGGTTAACAGTTCAGGAGCATCTAGAAGGTGCAGGGACCAGGTTCATAACTAGAGCAATTGACTGGGCTTTGGCTTACCCAACAGGCTGTTTTAAGAGATGGAAGGTGTATTTGGTTTGTGTGACAATGTGTGTGTGTGTGGGGGGGGCGTTGGCGGCGGCGGGCAGGGGGAATATAGGGGTGGCTTCTGTGAGAAGCTGCTAGAAGCTTCCCCTGTGTCTGATATAGCCAATGCCAGCCAGCTCCAAGTCAGACCTGCTGCTGGCCAAGGCCATCAGCAATAGCGGTAGGGCTTCTGCAATAACATATTTAAGAACAAGCCGGGGGGAAACCTGTACAACAAATTGCAGTGGAAGAGGGAAGTGGGAATACCTGAGAGCAACAGCCCTGCAGACAGCCACCCAGGTCAGTGAGGAAGGAGGGGAGCAGGAGATGCTCCAGGCACTGGAGCAGAGATTCCCCTGCAGCCCCTGGTGAAGACCATGGTGAAGCAGGGGCTGTGCCCCTGCAGCCCATGGAGGTTAACGGTGCAGGCTGTCCACCTGGATAAAGATGAGATTTGGCAGAGACAATGTGTGATGGACCAAAATCCCCATTTTCCGTCCTCCTGTGCTGCTTGACAGGGAGAAGACAGAGAAAATTGAGTGTAAAGTTTAGCCCAGGAAGAAGGGAGCAGTGGGGGAAAGGTATGTGTGTGTGTTTGTTTTTAAGATTTGATTTTATTTCTCATTATCCTACTCTGGCTTGATTGGTAATACATTAAACTATTTTCTCCAAGTTGGTTCTGTTTTGCCTGTGACAGCAATTAGGAAATTATCTTTCCCTGTCCTTATCTTGACCCACAAGCCTTTTGTTATGTTCTCCCTTCTCTGTGCAGCTGTGGAGGGGAATAACAGAGCAGCTTTGGTGGGCACCTGGCATCCAGACAGGGTCAACCCTCCACAGGAGGTTTCCAGTCCTTCCTGCTGCAATTCACACATTTCTAATCTTTTACAGAAGCGGAGACTGGATCTTCAATATTTGACCAAATAGCCCAGAGAAACTAAGGTAAAGAGGCAACTTTTCATCAGTGATTACTGCTTAAGTAGGGTAGCTTTGGCACTACTGACAATATGCACCCCAAAAGCAACACTTGCTTAAACGCCCATTGCAAGCTGACAGCTTTTCTAGGTGAAGTACCATGTTACAATTCAAGAGTCACTGGCTTCCCATGATTTAAAGAAAAACAAGCTGGAGCTCAGAGTTCAAGTAGAGTTAGATGCTATCATTTGTACTGGACTGTGGTACAAATTAACATGTGACTCCATAGCACATATTGAATGAACTTCAACAAGACCTTGGGTTCTTGACCTTAAGAAGTAGAAGCTGAATGAAGGTTGGTGGAGAAGTTGTACGAGGCCTTTTGATATAGCTCACTTGATTGTGCTGTCTATGATTCCTCATGTGTTTGTATATTTAGAGAACAATTTCAAATTTTCCGGAGTATTTGCTGTGTATAATTAAGGCTGGAAAAGGAGTCAAGTGCAGTGCTTACTGGAGTTTCAGTTTACCCTCTGGAACCTTCAGCAAGAACTCAGCTGTGACTGAGTGTCTTTTCTGACTTATCTTCTTTGCTGTCTGGAGCAATGAAGGACCTGCCCTCTCTTGCAAGGTGTGCATTACTAACAAGAGTAAAGTTATCACAAAATTTTTTCCTCACTGTTATGAAGTGTTAAAACATGTTTAAAATAAAAAACCTAATACCTGTCCATTATTAAGTTCTAATGATTGCTTCAAACTGTCATATCAGCACTTACATCAGGAACTTGAACTTTATTTTGTGAATTAGTGACATGATGGGTAATAACTGGTGGTGCATGCTGAGCTGACCTTTGGGAAGGAGTATAGATTGAAGGTGCTGCTCTTCTGTCGATGCTGAGCTCCTTGGTCCTGTTGTGAGGGTACAACAGTACTTGTGCTACCTGCAGCTCAGGCTTTTGTTCTGTGACACCAGTGTATTTATGAATTTGGTGTCCACACTGTGAATTTTCAGGAGAATGCTGTATTTTTGACAATAGGCCTCCTGAAATTTGTTATATGAATCAGGGGCCAGAGATGCTCTAATACTCAATCTTGCTTCCCCCTTCTGCAAAGTGGCAGTGGCTTCCCTTGTAGTCTGCAAGCAGGTATTACATGAAGTGAGGAGCAGCTAGAAACTAAGTGTAACTGTATGATATGCTTGTTTTTAATAAAATAAATATCTTCCTATGCTTTTTCTCATTCAAGATAGATGCTAACCCCTTGATCTTAAGGCAATGACTGATCAGGTGTTAGGCACTGTACATGAGTTAACAAAACATCTTAAGCAACTTTAACTGTGCTTTAACAGTTTTAACACAAACCAGCAGCATTGTTAGACTGATTTTTTTTTTTTTTTTTTTTTTTTCTCCAAGACAACTGGCTTCTGAAGCTTATGAAAAAGCTTGTGTTGTATTAGTAGCAATCTTGTTCCTTGTCTTGAACATATTGAGAGCAGCTATAACATATGATATAATCAGAACAGATTGTGACCCTCCTACCCCCTGATTTGAATGGGATTCTTGAAAACTCAGGTTCTATCCAGAGGCTTATAATTGTGTTCTTAGTAATCATATATGTTAATTATCTATTTTCATACTGTGTAGAAGAAAATTGTCCCTAGTACGTAACTTCCCTCAAATGTATGACTATCATAGTCAGGTGGTAATGTTTCTTTTTCATGGTGGAGAGAAATCTTGCCTGCTTTTCTCCCTACTAGGTTTCTTTGTCTTCTGAAAATGAATTGTAAGAGATCTGTGTTTCATTGGAAAACTACTGAACTGACAGATGAAGAAATACAGGGGGATAATCGGAAAGCTGTGTGCCTTGGGCATATGATAGCTTAATCTGTTCTTCTGTGAGTGACTAGGTCTGTCTTGCAGGAGTTTCTGTGGACGCCTGTGTCTTCAGTGGTAGATGGAGGCAAGATAATTAATCTTTATTCATTAAGTCAATTAGAGAATGTATTCAAAATAGGCTGGTGTGTCATCTGCTGTAATCCGGGTGGTTTGACTCAGTAGTAAAATAATGCTGGTCACAGCATAGCCAGGTTCTGATGGATGTTAATGCATACAACTTATCTGAGTGAATTTGGCCACCGGTTGTGTGACTGGTAAAATAGTGACTTGTGTCAAAGGCACACCACTGAATTCTTTGGTTTTGCATCCTTTTGAAGCTTATGCTTGTTTCTACCTCACCTGTACAGGCTGACATCTGAACTACTGTGAGCAAGATGGTCTACTTCCCAGCACCTGGGGCTGAAGTGACTTTCAAAAGCTTTCACCTGTGAAGAAGTTAGGTGAAAGCCTGGATTTTCCCAGGAGGCTGAACACAAGCAGGTTCTGTCCCCTTCAAAAGGATTTTTAGGAGGTCTGCACCTTTGGACCAAATTATACAGGTCCTAAGGCAGGGAAATAAAGCTTTAAATGCTTAAATCCGGTTTTGTATGATAAGCTGTGGTTCAAGGAGTGCTTAAAGTCAAAACCAAGAACAACAAGGTGATGTCTTGAGATCTTATACTTTGCAGGGCAGCAACTTGGTTTTGATAAACCCTTCGGAGAAAATTCTGTATCTTCAGGCCTGAGATGAGCCTTTTCTGGGATTGAGACAGGAAAAAGGCATCTTTTACAGGGAAAGATGCTTCTTCTATGTGACACAACAACGTTGAAACTGCCTGTAACTGCAGGACCAAACTCAACGTTGTATCTGGTCTTGTGCATCCTCTTTTACTGGGAATGCTAGGTTACCTTACTGGGGTAAAAAATAAGTCATTGTGAGACAGAGGTTGATCATGCTTCAATGTTTTTTCTATGAAATGGTTGGAAACTACCATAATTCCTTCTCTTACAATATAACTTTCATTTTAGAGTTACCTTGATCCCCATTAATAAATGTAACTTATCAGTCTGTCATGATGACTTATTCTGTATTTCATCTGGTCAGCAACATTAGAAGCTGAAAGTAGGCTGTGCTAGCTTTTCTTGCTCATTTGCTTCTGTTAGTTAAAAAACCTAAACGTTTCAACAAAGATCTGAACTTCCCCCCGCCCCCCCTTTTTAATTAAAAATTTGGAAAAGAGTTGCCAGACTTGAGGAAAGAAACAAGCCAAATAACTGGGGAAGTGTGCTCTGCTCTTCCCAGAAGGCAGTGGTTAAGGCTGCCCAGCAACTTTCCTTTAGCCAATTTTTTGCATATGATGTTAGATCAATTATTTAAATACTAGCTGGTTTTTGCCATGAGGTCCCTACTTGTGTTAAGATAGTGGACTTTCTCTGGGGCTCAATCAAGGCAATACAGCTGGAATGACCTTTGCTTCACTGGCCTGAATACAGATTCCTGATTTTCAGTATGCCTGCTGGAGATCTGGGGGTCTGACTCTCAGAGGTGCTGAGGCTGAAGTCAATTAGAGCTCTCTTAATTAGACTGTATCATAACATGCATACACAAAGTGCTCATCTTTGTGGCTCTATGCTTCTATCGCTAGTCTATTGAAAGCAAGCCAGGTTGAGTCAATTGTATTTTGATGTGTGGCTTCTGGTCAATCTGGAATTTGACTATGCCACTTGGCTGTCCACCTCATGGTGGTATTGTTTTTTCTGTGGTATGGCTTGGCCCTGAAGAGACATGGGGCTTTGGCTTTGCTGAAGTGTTTCACAGGAACTTATTGAGAGCAGGGAAGGGTGACCTGATCTCTTGTCTGTCCCAGGCCCTTACAGGAAATGTTTTTATCCATGGTCAGCCATTTGACTGTAGGCTTGGCCATACTAGGTTGCAAGGTCAAGCTCTGCTGTGTCCTGGCCGAACCCTTTGCAGGATGATCTGACCTGTGCTTGCTGGCAGGCAGCTATTCTAACATCGCTGCCTCCTGCACAGAGGCTCCTTATGTCAGGTCCAGCCTATTTGCCAATTTTGAACTAATGTCTGATTTAAAACTATTTTCAGCCTGTAATTACTACAATGAAAATACCAAAGAAATTGATTTCTTACATTCCTCACATTATATTACTCTGGATTCCTGTTGGAGTGCCGAGGGGTTAAATATGATTCATGTAATCTACTTTCCCATTAATCATTTATTCAATTACCTATTACAACTCAGGCAAGAAAGACCAAAAAAGGAAAGGGGAGAGACCAACCTGGCATGTATGTTCAATAAAATGCTACAAACAACAACCAATCATTAATTATCTAATCAGCATTCTGTGGGTCTTTTAGCCATAATCTCATTACTGTAATTAATTGCAAGAATCATTTTGTAAACAGAGCACAATAAAAGTATATGCAACGTAACAGCACCCAAATTAAATCTAAATCCCAGAATGAATAACAGAAAGCTGGAAGATATTACTAAGAGGGTGTCATTAAAGGAGATCATATTTCAGTGTCAAAATCTGGTGGCCGCCTCGTGCTGCAGGAGTAAATCAATAGTGTTGCATTGAAAGGACTGGGCCAGATCCACTTTGGTGCAATTAATCACAACTCCATGAAAGCTTGGATAGGTGGGTGTGGCTTCTTCACTTGTAAAAACGGATCTTTTTTGTAGTTAGTTGGACTGGTACATTGGTAAATCTTCCACACACTGCTAGTTTTTTGCACCAAAGGGGTAAGGCTGTCTAGGTGTTTAAAGGATTTAGAAGAGCTAGTCCTCTTCCTTTTAGTGGGAAAGATGTGCTTGAAGGCTTTCACATGCTGTTGGATGTCCTCTCTTTGGCCAGGTTTTTGTAATCCTTCACTTCTGATAGTGGTAGCCCCACTCTGCTTTTTTTGGCTGCTGCTACAATAAACAATCAAATGACATAGATCCCACAAACACCTGCTGGGCAAAGCAGGTTATTTTATGACATTATCAAAATTCTACATCTAATATTCTAGCAGCACAATATATTACTGTCTTTACCACCCTTATCATCCTTTTCACTGTAGCAAGTATTTTGACATCTTTTTCTCCTTTTAATTTAATTTTTCATTAATTCTTCTAAGGATCAATGCCAGGATTCATTTAACAGCTATAACATACAATATAAGAAACAAAGTCCCAACAACCATAGACTTGGTTGTGCCATTGATTTTTCAATATTTTTTTTTTCTGAGCAGAATTCCCTGCTGACTGCAGTGAGGAGTTGCTCAAAGACATTGATAGTGTGTCCCTCTAGAGAGAATTTAGATTAAAACCACAATACTTTCTAGTCAAAAAGGTCTGTGTGGCGTGCATTAACTTTGGGAAAAAGCTGGATTGTACAAAAAATCCACACAAAAGCTGACAGACTCTAAACTAGCCCTGCTAGTGGAAATGAGTATTCAGATTAACGCTGTAATGCAAGGGGAAAACCCACATTAATGTGTCCACCTCTCCCTGCTGAGACCTGGTAAAGTACTGGCCTGTTGTCCAGACTGCACTCCTTGGGACAGGGTAGGAGGCAAGCATGCCTGATGGTAGCATGGATGGGGGATCTCCCTGGCCCGCAGCTCAAAGCGATGTTTCGTTTCTCTGGACAGATCAGCCAAGGTCCAGATTTTGAGGACGGCTTGAAAGCCTTGTCTTGCATTGTGCTGTTCCTTGCTGGTAAGTGCTATGTGCCTGCCTTGGTCCGGTACCATGCCAGTGTGTGGGTCAGGATGTGCTTTAGAAGGTTTGCCTTGACACTTCAATGTATTTATTGAGCTCCTGAATCCCGAACATCCTTTAAATCCTTCCTCAAAGAAAATTCTATGGCTGAAATGCAGAAAACCTTGTTAATTCAGTTTTTAAGGATTAATGCCCTGTGGCTTTGCCTTTGATAATCACAGTTTGCTTCCACAAGCAGGTCATACCTCTTTTAGCTCACTGTGCCCCTTCTTAACACTGCAAATGCCTCCAGGTAAAACTGAGTGTTAGACAGTTCTGTAGATGGGGGGAATACAAAAAAAGTAGAACTTTGTTTGGCCTGTGTCTGTTTTGCAGGTATATAAACAGCGGAAATGCAGCAGAGCCAGAGAACTGCATTTTATTGTAACCAAGAGAAGATGTTTTAAGTCACTGACTAATTTTGTTTTTAAAGACCTAAATGTCCTTAAAGTATTTTTTTGCTTTGGAAGGGTGCTTCTGATGTTTTATAGAGTCAACCTCACGTTTAAATTCATTTGTCTTCAACAATGCAGTACTGCTGCATTTAGCAAGTATATTTTAATGCTAGGGTTAAATTAAATGCCTGTTCTTCCCAGTAAAAATAAAGTGCACCAGCTGTATGAATTAATAATTTCCAAAGTAATAAATATTATGAACGTATTTGAAGACACGCTGGGATAATATTTCTCTGGTTTTAGACCATTAGCCAATTTTTACATATGCTCTGTTTGGCATACTATAGAGATGCCATAGAGGTGCCTGCATTTCTTTTCTAGTGCAGCTGTTAGATAACGGCGTTGCTTGATTTATACCTCACATCAGCAAGCCCTGGAAGATGTGTCCACCTCCCTGGCTATAGTAAGGATGCCAGGACCTTTCACACAATACAGTCATCACTCCACCTATGCTGAGTCCTGGTGAAGGCTGGGTGGCAAAGGTGTTTGTTTTCTTGTGCTGGGGAAGCTTTGGCACATGCAGAAGCTCTTCATTCACTTCTGGGCTTTGGCAGACTGGGTGCTTATGTTCTGGTTTGAATACTGGGGCAGCTGGGCTTCAAAGGAGAGATAATGCTCTTTATGTGGGGCATTTACTTGTTTGGATTACATAGTCTAGAAAGCATTTGTGGTTATATAGAACTGTACTCGCTGTTTCTGTGAAGTGTCTGAAATGAGATTATTTTTTAAGTTTAGGTGCTTAGGAAGGTTTTGGAAAATGCTAGCTGTCATAAAATGCAGGGTGTTTTGTATTGGAAATAGATATTAACTTCGAGGTAGCAATAATAGCGATTTTTCCTCAATGAATTACACTGTACTTTCCATTGGCTTTAATCCTGACCCTCAAAGAATAGATTTTACCATCTGCATGATAACTGAGTTTGGGACATAAGCTTCTGAAGGAATAGTGGATGCATCATCTGTCCACGTGGGATTATTAAACTGAAACAGCTACATGGTATTTTGTCAGTTGGCTCCCATCTTCATTTTGAAACCTGGACAGCTCAGTTTCTCCATTTACAGCTTTGAATATACTTGGGGAACTAATAAACTGAAATGACAGATGCAGAGGGATTACAGGATATCAAGCAGTATTTTCCAAATGGGGTAACAACTGCTATGAAAAATCGTTCTGTTGTAATAAAAGTTATCTTTTTACATCTTCTGCTTGCTAGTCTCGAATTGCCAAAGAGATGAGAATTTCTCCTGCAGCTAAAACACTCAGCAAACTTGCTGTGGGATGTTTGCTGGTGGTTTGCACTCTGAATAACTAATGTAAATAATGTCTTCACCATTACACTGGGAAATATTGGATATAACGCTCTTTACTGTTTAGGCTGACTAGAATCTTTCACCTCTCTGAAACCTCACCGTTTTGCTGCAACTTTGTGAAACTAGTGAGGTTTCGGTGAGTCTTGAGGCACCTGACCAGGCTCTGAGACAGTGGGAAAGGCACTGGATTCACTGTTTGTGTTCCTCCAAGACACGGGTCCCTCTGAGGTGTGTGCTGAAATTAGAGGACAGAATTGATGGCCGTGCTGAACAGTCCCTTCAGAAGCCCCCATGGGATCAGGGGACACTGACTCATGAACTCTTGCTGAAAATAAGTGAAGGCTGAGGTCAGGGCCACCTGATCTGAATGGCTGAATGAAAGGATCTCAGTGCAAAAGATGCAAACAATAGCCCTGTGGCAAGTGTATAAAAGGAGACAATCTTAGCACTGAATTATTTTTGGAGAAAGTACTCTAAATTTACACTTGAAAGTTTTCCTTTGTAGGAGACTTTAATCTGTGCTGGGCCATGCTACACTTAGGGTCTGAGGACAAGAATACTGTTTTTTCTTATTTGATTTCATTCCAATCTAGAAAAGCATAATTTGAAAGGAAACGTCAGGCATAATTATAAGTACTTGCTTAACAACCTTGTATTAATTGCCTTTCTGAAGAAAGGTGACCCTGAGTACATGTGTATTTTTCTTCCTTCATTGTCTCTGGTTCTGTCATTCGGCTAGGGTTGAAGCTTTACACAGTTTGCATAAAATTGCATAAGAAGATTATAGGGGCACTCCGCAATATATAAAAAATGTGAATGATTGTATTACGTGTTATACAGCACAGAATTCTCAAGCCTCAGAAATACTGCAGCCCTGTTCTTCAGGATTTATTTCTCCAGCAGTTTTGAAGCTGTGTATTTATCCCTGTGTAATGGCTGTGGAAGTTGCTGGCAAAGAGGAAGAACAGTCTTTGGGATCAGCTTGGACAACTTGCATGGCTTTGGCAGTGTAGGGTGCCATCTCCTTGGGTTTTCAGGGAAATCATTTCCCTTTATATCTCTCCAGAGAAGACATCCATCTTTTGGCTGGGGAGGAATCCAGTGTTCGTTCACCCTGCCCTGTAGCCTCCCTTACTCTTGAGGCAGCAGAAATAAGTAAGGGAACAAAACTGCAACTTTCTGAAGCAAATAGTTTTTACAATTTATGAGACTTGTAAATATTTGGTAGAGTTATGGAGGAACTGGGAGGAGGACAGCTCATCTTTAATTCAGGCTATATTACCTTTTGTAAGTAATTCTCCTGTTTATGCATCTGACATGGAGGAGGGACCCAGGGTGTTTCTCAGATGAGTGTTTCAGCTGCTGCAATAAGGTGTGTAATCTTGCCAGCAAGTGAACTGAGCAAGTATCAGAGGCAGAGGTGGCTGGGCCTCTGTCATGTGGTTCAGTTGGTGCAGGATGTGTGCTTGAAGAGTCCTTTCATGTTGAGCAGTCAGATGATGTGCAAATCTCCTGTTGTCCAAGCCTTCTCACTAAGCTTTCTTAGAAAAAAACCTGCATTCTTGCTCTTTTGCCCAAGTTCTATCATGCACCCTTTAAAAAGGGTCAGATCTTAGACTCAAAGGCTTATTTAGCTCTCAGAGCCTGGAAAATAATGAAATAGCTTACCCTGAAAGAGTGAACATGTGTTCTCCAACCTTCCTCCATTATTCTAATCTTCATAAAGATGTTTCTCTAGACACAATCCTTCCCCCTTGCCCCTTTGTGCTATTGCCTGAAAATGCCTTTCTGCCTTCATAAAAGATCTACCACCTAATTCAACTTCAACTTATTTTCTGAGTTTCCATCACAGTTGGGCTGACATTATTATGACACTTCCGATAACATGGTCACAGGTTAGGTGTGTGGATGAAAGGTCTCTTAACTGCCGGGATGGAGGCAAAGCTGGATGGGTGGGCTACTTACTCTTTTGTTTCTCTTTCTTCCTTTTTACCTCTGCACATGTACAGGCGCTTAGTAATGGTGTTTAGTAAGATCACAAAAAGATTTTTACTGAGTGTTGGCCCCATGGGCAAAGGTGAAATGGCAGCTTACTCCTGTAATGAGTAACAGGGTTCCCAGCAGCACTGGTGTACCTTCTCAGTTGTCAAGACAAAATTTTCCTTAAAGCTTCCAAATGGTTTATCCACCAAAGACTTGAAGACTGGTGTTGCCCCTTCAACATTGCTTTCAGACTTTTAATCTGAGATGGATTGTGGTTCATGCCTTATCTACCTAGTGGCTGGTGATAACTGGAGTACCATGGGGTCTGTACAGGGACGTGTGCTGTTGAGCCTCTCTATCCATCCCCTGGGAGAGGGGATGGGGCACGGTAGCGTCAAGTTTGCAGATGACCTCTAATTGGAGGGCAGGGCTGCCATGCAGAGGGACCTTGGCAGGCTGCAGTGGGCTGCCAGGACCTTGGTGTCATTCAGCAAGAATAAATGGCAAGTCATCCCTGGTGGAGGGTGAGTCCCTGCCAGTGATACAGGCTGTGCTTGACCACCCAGGGAGCAGCTCTGCCAGAAAGACCTCGGTGTCCTCAGCCTTGGGGAGCTAAGCATGAGCTGGTCCTGGGCCCTGGCAGTGGAGGCTGCTGGCATCTTGAGTTGCATAAAAGCCCGTGGTGGGAGGTGATATCCCCCTCTTCTCGCTGCCTGATGAGCCATGGGACCTGTGATAAGGTTATCAGAAGTTCCCTGTTTAGCTAAAACTTTTCTGTATCTCCTGTGGTAAGTATGTCTCAGAGGCAGTTACCCTGGAGGGAGTAATTGACTTCAAGGTCAATTCACCGTGACTTGTTTCTCTTGCTGTCCTTTAAGTTAATCTTTTCAGGGTACATGTAACAAATTTGACAATTGCTTTTATTATACTTGTGGCCAACATTTTAATTTCTATTTTCTGATTTCAGTATCTCCCCCTGCCCTAACAGTGCCAGTGTAAGTTGAAGCTGTGTTCCTGCAGCAAAGCTTTTAAAAGCACAGTATCGATGCATCTATGGTAGCCACTCAGACACCTCTGTCCATTGGTTTTCTTCAGCAGTATGGTTCAGAATCTGTGTTAAGGCAAAAGTAAAAAATACAGGTAAATTCCAATTCTGCTACAGTAACTTTTTTTTTTTTCTTAAACAAGATCCATAGGTTGTTAATGCGTTACAGACCTAAAAATATTGAATTCAAACGTTAAGAAGGGATCTGCTTTTTTTGAGGGAAGATTATTCATTTCTTGGCTCTGAATATCAGATAAGACTAATTTCTGACACGTGATTTTTTTTGAAGGTTTTGTATCGCAGGAAAGCTTGAAATCCTCGACACCCTCTCCATTCCCTGCAAACACGTAGACAGCTATTTTCTCCTTCAGATGACAATTTTCATTTCAAGCAGGCTATAAGAGGTCATTTAGCTAATTTATGTGGAGATGAGGGAGGGCTGGTGGCACAGGCTTGAGAAATCAGGGAGATATACAGCAAATAAGACTGCAAAAATAGTTGATGAAGTGCCATTGCTGTCAGCATTTGCAACTGTAGATTAAGGTGTTCACATCCCAATTTAGCCTTGTGCTTGAGGCACACCATTAACCTCTTGACAGCTAGCAAAGTGCATGCACTATGGATCACCTGATCATTTTTTCCCCCCAAATGTTGACTGTTTAAGTGCTGCAGAAGTGTTAAAACTCTCTGGCCACAAGCTCCTGCTCTAATTTTAAACTAGAGAGATTACATGGAGATATGGAGCTGATGCTATTGAAAGGGACAGCATGTCATCCCTGAAATACAGATGATGTTCCCAACTATTATCATATACATCAACAGCCTGGCTTCTCCTCTCGAAGCACTGTGTTTCAGCAAATTCCAGAACAATAAAAATTCAGACCGTGTTATCTTCTATGAGTAATTCTCCTGCTTATGCAATGTTATTCCAGGAACTGTACTCTGCCACTGCCAACACTTGGCACAGATTTGCCCTGCTTTTAAGCAGATTTTTAACTACCATACATGGTGGGTGGGGGATTATGGTGTGTGGCATATTTGTTTTTCTGTGACAGTTATGTGTTGAATTTGATATTTGAAAGATAGTTCCTGTTACAAACTTCACTTGCATCCATCTTGATATGGGGTGAATAACAACAGAATCATTTTCTCATGCTGTGCATCAGTATGGGTTACACAGATTCCCTGAAATATTTATGTATGTCCAAATCCAGCCAATACATAGCTTTCATAAAAGTTATCTTAAATCTTGGAATTTGATGGACAGTCAATGTGAGATACCATACATGGTTCAGTAAGGCACAACAAATAGCAGCTCTGTGCTGTTTGGCACTCAGGCAACTTGGGCAGCACCTTTATTCCTCTTCAGCTTGTCGTGAACTGATCGCAGAGCAGGTTTTGTTTAAAACAGTCAGAAAAATATTTCTGGTGGAATTTGTCATATAAACAGGTTAGCTTTAACTATTCCTGGATTTTCTAGTTCTTCCATCTAAGATGCAGGGATTTGCATAATACTTTGATTCCTGTCAGTATTTGTCTGGGTGGGAAGAAACTATCTTCTTGTTCTCATTGCACTATCTTGAACTTGCTGGAGTTCTCAGCACCTTCCTGCTGTGGAAGAGGCTTTTTGCCAAGGTGCAAGCCAGAACAGATCTGTTAGGTGTAACAATGCTTCCTGCTCCTCTGCCAGCCCTTCTCCCTGTGCTAAGGCATGATAAATGTTAGCAAGTGCATAAAAATTTTCACCTTCATGAGGTTTCTGGGGGTTTTGGGGGAACTTGCTGGCTTCATAAGAAACTATTAAGCTAACTGGTGTATGCCTTGGATTCCTTAACCCTTGGTGTTTGAGCAGTGACTAGCCTGTTCCAGGAGGGTGAATGGAAATCAAAGTATCCAAGGTGGTGATTTTTTTTTCTTAGCTTGTGAGCTGTAGTCAGGCTGGATGCCTTTGCTAAGGGCTTGCTTCAGAATTTGAGGTCTATGAGGGAGTTACTCCAGGATGGCAGAGTGATATAAGTCACCTCATTAACTTTGAGTCATCCTTCAACTGGGCACTGGCTGTCGTGCTGGGGGGAGATTGTCCCTGCCTAGAGTACCAGTGTTATAATTCACAGGCTGAATTGAGGTGGGGTTTTTTTTTTTGGTTTTATGGTGTTTGGGTTTTGTGTGGGTTGTTTTTTTTGGTTTTGGGTTTTTTTTTTGTTTTGTTTTGTTCGGGGTTTGGGTATTTTTTTTTAAAAAGGCACTGGGAGCCTGGATATTTGTCCATGTGAAAGAAGTATGGCTGCATGCCAGTTCTTAGACCTGGGTTTGTAATGTCTGATATGGAAAAAGATGAAAACCTTCCACAGGAGAAAGCCACCCCTGACAAATGACTCAGAAGCTGCTAGTATATGCCTATGACTAACATATATGAAAATGACTCTTCCATGACAAGGAAGAGAGAGAGCTGTTTTTTTTACTGGTTCCCTATATTCTGTTTACCATGATCTTCAGACATCTAGGCTGCTAAAGATGCTTGAGAAAAGGCTGGCAAGCTCTGAGCTGGCTTTGGCTCACTCTTAAGCTGTGGTATTCAGAGTGCCATTTTCCTGAGCCATGATAGTTATGCTTCATTTTGCAATAAAGTAATATTTCTGGTGATCTCTTCACAGAGGTGGCAGTAAGGCAAGAGGGCTCACACAGGTGTTTCCTCTAGTTCTTTACAAGACTGCAGTGGCCTGATGGAGGACAAAGTCAGTATTCCAATATCACAGGTTTGTGTCCCTACCTTCTGCAGTGGAAGGGTTTTCTTCTCTTAAAAAGGTGAAGATAAAGGTGGAAATACATGTATTTGAGGATTCCTTGATATTGAATAGTCATTGAAAATCCCTTTGAATAACTACGTAAATAAATGGTATTATTCAAGCATGATTCAAAAAGAGTGCTGTTCTTTTACCATTACAATAATTCTTACTGACTTTTGGCTTGGGATGGAGATCAGAGACTTCCAAAGTCCTGTACTAACATTACAGATTGCAACAAATGGCTGGTAATTTCTTACATTTAGTTTGTTTCTAGATTAAATGTAGTATGGTACTAAAATTTATTATCCGAGTGACTCTTTATGCATAGAAAACTCCATATTCTCAGTTCCACCTATGGCCAGTGTTTCTTATTAAAACTTCACACACAGTGCTTTTTGCAGCGTCAGCCTCTGCTTAGAACTAACAGGCATTACTGTAAGCTTCTGCAAGCACTTGTTCAGGAGAGTTCCAGCCTGCAGATACTGAGTGCTCTCACCCTGATTTTAGCCAAGCATATAAGTTACACTGAAGCATAAGCAGTCTTGGGTTGCACCAGTGGCTTTAAATGCAAAGTGTGAATATTTGTATGTTCAACCGCTGGAAGTACTCTCAAGAAATACTAGGCATGTACTGTACAAGTTAAGGTAGCTAAGAAATACTCTCAATAAATAGGTATTTGTCTGTCTGATAGTCTCATTCCATCCCTAGAAATACTGCTGCAGATGAAGTAAAAGCCTCAAGTCTGGCTGTATGCAGCTCCTGCAAAAGCTCAAGAGAAAATACCCCAGTGTTAGGTGGTACTTGGTGTAGCTGTACGTAAGAGCCAGGAGACTGCTTAGACTACATTATATATGGGCCTCTACAAAACCAACGCCAGGATACCGCTTTTCCTTTTCTAGAAAAGGTAAAATGTACTGTTAAATAGCAATGCATTGAAAAGGCTGTCTCATCAGGCCTCTGTGGGGTGACTGGCATCCCCGCTACTAACTGCTCGCTACAATGTCCTATTTGTTTATTTTTATAAAACTTAAATAGTTCCCTGGTATGAAACACACTGTGCACGCAGATCGGAGACAAAGCCTTTACTCGCCAAAACAGCAGTTCTCCTTCCTCCTCATGTTGGGAAGATGATTTCCAAAATACTCTCCAGCATTTTGTCTTGGGAGATGTGTAGTGGTTTGGGTAATCCAAAGCTGGCTCTGTGCAAGTCTAGGGAGATGTGTAGTGGTTTGGGTAATCCAAAACTGGCTCTGTGCAAGTCTAGGGAGATGTGTAGTGGTTTGGGTAATCCAAAACTGGCTCTGTGCAAGTCTAAACCTGGCTTTCAATGCCCCCCATCAGGCACTCCTCTGGCCAAACTACGCTAGCATAGTATTACTGGAGACTTGTCTCCATGCTTAGAGGACAGTGCTTCCAGTTCTCTGAGGTGAGGTATTTTGCAGCTGCTGGTGGTGGAAATAAAACTCTGAAGGCAAAAAGCCAAGAAGAAACTTGTGGGGTCATGATGAGGACTCTTTACATTTCTTTTGAGCGTTATGGGCCTGTACAGTGCATCATGAATCGGTCCTGTTTTTCAATCCTGCAGTCTCCAGGGCTGCACTTTAGTCTGCAATTCCTTTCCTCTCCTCTGGAAAGGTAGGGGGGAAGCTTGCTGCTTGCCTAACCAGCCCTGTATGTGTTTCCTAACAGTCAGTAGATCCTCAACCAAGAAAGACCAAACTCTTGCTGCAGCCCGGTCCAGAAGTGACAATCAGCTAGTAGGAGCAAAAGGCAGCTGGCAGCAGATTTGTGGCATCTCTGATTTATTTGTCCATGTGGCAGACAGAGATGTGGCAGCCCTGAGAGTGACAGCTGGCAGGGAAGCTTGTATTTTTTGTGTTGGTCTCATAAGGACTTAAGAAATTAATGTTTTCATTAAAAGACATGAATGTGTTTGAAAAGACAATCATGACTCCCCATGTGATAGCAGGTCACTCCTGGGCCCTCTGATGGGGAGAGCTGTTGCCTTATACATCAATGGTGCTGAGTGGTGGTTTCAGTATAAATAAGATTTGGGTCTAAACATTTCTAGTATGTGGAACTGACTGTAGTTTTGATTCCTGAGGCTTGTTATGGATGATTGCCATATAGGTCAAATATATACCCTGTCCTGTGCATGTGGCGTTCACTTGCTAAAGGACGTAATGTTGACAAAAAACAAAGTGGAAGCTTTTTCCAGTAGTTCAATGTGGAATAAGTGTTTTTCTCCTCTTCATGATATTCTTGGGTTTTCTGCCTGGATATCTGGTTTACCTATCTTCTGCGCTAGCCCTCTATTTCTGGGCCAGCCATTCACCGAAAGGGAAGACAAGGAACAGATTAAAAAAAAAAACAACCAAACCCCAAAACCAACAAAACCAAAACCAAACCACAAACCCCCAAAAAACACCCAAAAACACACACACACACAAAAAAAAACCACCCCAAAAAAATCCACCACAGAACCTACAAGAACAGTTCCCATTGAAGCATGGCCATGGCTCAGACTGTAGCCTAGAAGGGAAGATTTCTATCGGTATTCCACAGTGGACAAACTTTAAACTTTCTGAAGGAAAAAAAAAAAAAAAAAAGACCACCTCAATTTTTCTAACATGCTATGTTTCTGTTCCATTTTTTTCATATTCAGTGACTTTATGATCCTAGTTGCTCTGTTACATGGATTCAGTCTGCTTTTGTGGAACACCATTAGATGGGTCTAACAGGGAGGCGGTGTCAGAAATTCCTCAGGCTGTAGCTTATCGGGTAACAATTTCTATAGTGATTTTGAACCACAGTCTAGAATGCTGCTTCTGATCACATAGACAAACAGAAGCTTAAATAACCATGAGTTCAGTATAAAGTGAATACTAGACTTTTGTACAGTGAGGTTTGTTAATTTTCACTTTAGTGATCCTCTTATTGATCTATAGGGCTAATGGGGCTGTTGTTGGTTCCCCATTAAGTTATCAGTGCATCGGTGTCTAAGAAAAGCCCTGCTAGCCTGCTTCTGACACTACTGTATAGTGCTGCCTCCAGCAAGCTTCATGGTCTTGGATTAAGCAGTGCAGAAAGATTTTTATTTTCTTTTCTCACAAGAATTTTCTCCAACCTACCTTGTACAAAATACTGCTGTCTTCATATGCTGCTATGTGCTGATATACATGTATGCCAATTATGTGCATATATGTACTTACATGCAGGTACTACTCTGGTTTTGCTGCTCTGAGATTTCTTGCAATGCCAAAAGCCATTTCCATGTCACTTTACAAAATAGGCTTGTTTACTTTCCTTCACTGATCACCATCTTAATGCTTGTTTTAGCATACTTGAAAGGCTGCAACTACAAGTATTTATTCTCCTTAAATGCTTATCTAGCACTGTTTTACCTATTTGAGCTATTTGTTAATTATTTGTTTGAATAAATCCCATGAGTCCTAGATAAGGCAAGGCCCCACTGAGACAAGTACTGTGCAAATACATGGTAAAAATCCCTGCTTTGAAGAGTTTCAGTATAAACTGTATTCCTTTGATCAACAATACACGATGGACTGCTGTGCCAATCTTGGTCACTTCTGAAGCTGTCAGGCTTCTAATTTATTCTCTATTTGATCCTGTAAATTGCAGACTGGAGGCCTAGATCAACAAAATGGCTGAGGTGGAAGGAAGGAGAAAAATATAGTAGGAATAAGAGTAACAAAAACAATAGGCTATTTTCTGTAACTGAGCAATGGCTAAATAACAATGAAAAAATGGAGATATGACAGGTCCATAGTCATGAATGATATGGTGAATGGAAATAGGGGTAGGACGTTGCCTCTTCTAGCGCAAGGCCTACAAGGCATCGTGATAACCTAGTAGGAGGCTAGTTAGGTGTACAGGATGAGTTAAAGGGGATAATCTGTCATGCAACAGGTAATTGGGCTGCTGATGTACTTGCCACAAGATGCTGCACATGCTGAAAGGTTATATGGGCTAAAAACATGACTGGACAAATTAATAGAATAAGATTATTATTTTAAAATAATATTATGAGCAGGCTATTAAACAGAGCTGTTATTTCTGGCACAGGACAAATGTGAAACAACTTTCTGGTGGGCCAGGGAGTAACAACTTTGCCTTTGAGTTTTAAGCCTTTATGTTTGGAGATATCCATGTCTGGCAACTGTCTGACATGGGATATTGGTCCTTGCTGTGACCTGGTACATCCTGGTCTTCTCCTGTGCTTTTTCATTCATCATCACCTTCCTGTAGAAGTCTGGTATGGTAACTTTCTAGTAGCCACTAGACTTAGTTACTGTTAATTTGCCAAAAATTTTGACCATATGCCGACCTTTACCTTTACCCCAACCACAGCTAGTCACTTCTGTAAATGAGTTACTGCTCTTCCTTGGGTAGCTTGTCATGGCCAAACTCTTGAACAGTAAATGGGCATGTCTTTATTGCACCAATCAGTTCAATCTGTTCCCTCAGCTTTCTTTTACACTGAATCTAAAATAACCAATTCAAAGGTCTAGGAAGCCATGTTTATTCCACAAGTCTGGAATATCAAATAAATAAGCTGAGAAAAGGCTAAAATAGAACGTAGAAAAAAATTCCAGTTGTGCATAAATGTGCAGATAACACTTGTAATAAATGGTTTATAGTGGTAGGTGCATTAAGGGCATAGGAAGTCACAATAAAGGAAGCTTGCATGGATGTAAGACTGATGCACAGCTTGGCTCCTTTGGACCTAGTGACGTAAAATAAGGGAGGGCATGCAGACTTAATTCCCAGGCTAAGAAGCCAGATATTTGAATGCCTCTGTTAAAGGAGAGGCCATTTCATCTGATGTAACAGCCCTATAAATTTATGTACCTGCTATGCTCCTCTTTTATGGGTCCCAGACCTGAAGAACAGAAGCTTGGAGTGTCCTGCCTTGCTAGCAGAGGCAGCAGGGTCAATACCAAGGTGGTGGTGTGTAGTGGAACGAAGCTGGGTTAATTAGCATTGATAATATATAACTGTGGGTTGGCCGATGTAGATAAGGTGCAGCTGTGGCTGGTTCTGTTCAGTGGTTGAGAGCCCATGAAGAGAGAGCAGCTGAGGAAGAAGAGAGAGAGGAAGAAGCAAGAGGAGAGAGAACACATGCCCTGGATGAGGCGAGATGAGGATCCTGTAAATTGCAGACTGGAGGCTTAGATGGCTGAGGTGGAAGGAAGGAGAAAAATACAGTAGAAATAAGAGTAACAAAAGCAATGGACTATTTTCTGTAACTGAGCAATGACTAAATAACAATTAGTTATTAAGCAGCAGAGGGAGTGTATGAAGAGTATGCTGGTATGAGATAGTAAAAGACCTTATGGCAGCTGCTAGTTTGGAGAGTGCTGCAACAGTGGTGTGGCAGGGAAGAGACGCAAGCAAATGGTGTTTACTAGTCCCTGATGCATCTCAGTTGCTATCCTAGTATTTCTGTACAAGAATTGCAGCTATGTACACAGAGGCAAAGCGATGGTTCTGAAAAGAAGTAAAGCAGTAGTGTGTGGAAGGTGAAGATAGGATCTGTAGCTCTTTGTTCTGGAGGAGCGCTGGCAAACTGAAGCACAGGAAGACACAGCAAGTGCTCTAAAGTGGTAAGAACTAAACATGGGTTTTGTTAATTTGGTTAATTATTGAGAGGATCCAGGCACCAGCATTTATCATGGAGGTCAACAGATACTTGAAGAACCTTGAAGATCAAGGCTTCGTTGCCTAAACATGAGGTTTGGATGTGTTTATTTCTGAAACTCTCTGCCTATGACATCTAGATCCTAATCATGGAGAGTCTTTCCTGTGCAATGTAGGTGCAAGGTGCTTAGTCCAATCTTCCTTCTGCTTCAGATGCCTGTAGGTTTCCCACAGTTACACAGGAAGATCTTAGAATATTCCCTACAGAGCTGTATTTTAATACATAGACCTGCTATTCTTGCAGTTTGCTTCTGAAACCATGTATTTTTGGCAAGTTATCACTATCTTTGCACAAGGTGCAGATGTGGAGGGTTATGTAGAAATCAGATAACCTAGAGAAGGCTGCAGGAATGTAATACAAACACTTTTTATGATAGAAATATTTGTACAGTGCATTTAAGTATGTTCTCCATACTGAATATCTTTTCTTCTTTGAGACCCAATGGGTAACTTTGAGCATCAGTACCTGCAGAGACAGTATAATCATCACAGCTGTCAGTAAAGCCTACATTAATGTGTCCTGAAAGAGTGATTAATGGATCTTGACAATATCATTGCATTTCATATTTAATCAGATTATGCATCTGTTAGGAATGGTGCACTCCTAACATCTGCAGTCAGAGCCCATGATCTGCATCCAGATCATCAGTTTGGCAGGAGCGTGCAGCATCATCTATGGCAGGCCTTTGACAAGTTAAAGCTATGTGCTGTCTATTGTGTTTTTAAAATTGGTATGTTCATCTGCATGCCTTCTATATGTGTATACACATGCTCATGGTCTCCTTTCCTGGTGAAAATCCCACCATGGCAAAGCGTACAGCCTGAAGACAAACTAAACTGAGTATTTTACTGAAGAGGAAGGCTGGTGTAAGCTAGTGTTAGTACGCATACCACTGTGTATGTGTGTCTGATGCTTGGTTCCCAGCTCTGCTAGGTGCTTCTTGTGTGACTTCCATCAAGTTGGCTGCAGACTGTTTTTCTCTGCACCTCGTGTTCATCTCTGCTTTGGAAGGTAGTGCTTTCCTATGTTGTGGGGTTGTGGGAGGATGCAGGAAACATCAGGTACTACAGTAGTAGAGGTATATCTGTACAACAGAAATATAAAGGCCTATGATTTGCAAATGATCATATACATATTTGGGCAGCTCTTGAAATATGTGGGAGTCTCTGCCTGGAAATACATGGAACAAAATTGATGTCCTTTGGCTAAAGGCTGTCCCAACACATCTTTTAGAATAATTCTGCTTCTAATTCTTTCTGAAACAGAACAAGCTGTATGAGTAATGTCTATGTTAATAATTTTCTTCGTTTTGCCTCAGCTATCAAAACACAACTCAAATAGAGAACTTGAGCATAATATCACAAACACACATGGGCCAGGAATTTAAGCAATTCCATTTAGAGTATCTTTTTTGGTACATGGAGCATGAAGGACCTTCCCAAATGCTGATGGGAATTTATTGCTGGGCGCTCCTGCTGTGCTGTGCAGTGGTTGTGTATGGGGTAGTCCTTGCTGGGCAGGAGCAGGCAGAGAGAGGCAATGGAGCTGAACATGGGATGCACAGCACAGTGCACACGATGCTTTTGGTTTTCCTAGGCACCTAACAGGGAGCACTCACTGAGCAGCCCCCAGATAACAGGATGGGGGATGCAGCAGAGGATAAGCTGTGCTCTGGAGTGGTTTGGTGCCATCACACAGTGAGGAGCAATCGTGGCTCTGAACGGCCCCATTCTCTCACCTTTTCAGATATGTTTCAGGGCTTAAAAGCAGACTATAAAAGTACACTCCAGGGTGAGGGTGAGCAGGAGCTAATTGTGAGCCTGTATTATACAGTTAGATGCTGTCTTCCTAGGACTTGTTGGGCTGTCACCATTGTTATATGAGTGTTACTCCACTGCTACCCTGCAGAGCCCCCCTGGGGTGTGTGGGAGCAGGTTTTGCAAGCAAGCTGCAGCTTTCGGGGAAATTTGATTTCTAGTTTCACCTTGTTTCTTCTTCCTGTCAGTGACTTCATGATATGCAGGGTCTTAAGCAATCTCACACTTCCTTTGGAAAACGAGGTCCCTGCTTTGACAGACTGAGAAGAATTAATTTTCCATTTAAATACCAGCTGTCACCCCAGACTGGTTGCATGACCATCTAAGTCTGCAGGGCAATTTTCTTTTCAGAAAAACAAGTCATCTTATTTGCTCTGTGAATCTTCAAAATGGAGGATTATTGGGTTTTAGGTAAACAATAAGTAGTTAAAAGACATTCCAGCCAACAGAACCAGAATAACAGCCTATAATTCCCTTGTCGTGACTATTGTGAAAAGCAGTATGTTATTGGACAGGCTTATGTCGTTTCTTGGTGTCTATTTGCCTTCAGAAGCACCAAAGTGTGTCCAAATGTCCATGAACAAATGTGGGAAGCTGCTTGGAGGAATAATTACATGCTGGTACAACAAAAAAATGCCTGTGATTCATAATTTAGTTAGATAAATCATCAGTCTCAATATCAGGGGGAGGGGATGAGAAACTTGTTCAACAATGTCACCTCTAGAATGGTCTGAAGGCTTTACTCCACATTTCAATCCTTTCTGGTTTACACCTTTTTTGCAGCAAGGTTGGAGCCCTATTGTGAGAGATTTCATCCAATGTGGAAAAGCTGCCTGTTCAAGTGATCTATTAACAAAACTAGGGAACTACAAAAAACCAAAGGCACTGCTGAAAGAAGAAGTGGGATTGAGACACCTGGTGAGAGAAACTATCCCTCTTCAGGAAAGCATGTGAATATGCATGTACATACTCCCCTGAGCAAGCAGCAATGTAAGCACTAAGAGTAATAGTTTCCTAACTCAAAGCTTTTCTGGCAGGTTCTCGAGGGGGTGGGGGGGGGCACAGCAGGGAATGTGCATGTTAGAGTAGGTTGCCTTGGGTATAATGAATAAGCTGGGGAAAATCTTGGAAAATAGAGCTCAACTGCATTTGGATCTGAGTATGGCACTGTTCTAAAGAGTCAAAAAGACTCCAGGTAAACACTGGCTTAGTGAACACTGTTGGCTAGGAAACCATTCCCCTTTCCTTGGCATTTTTTTTTTTGCCAACAGGGAAACCTGTCTATGTGAGCTACCCTGAATTTTGACAGTTGAGTTCTGGGACTTAGCGTGGGTACTGTGCCTGGAGGGTTTTCACTATGTCCCTTACATGCTGTTAGAGTGAGAATTGCAGCTGGATTTCTTTTCCTTGAGCACCACATTTCATTGCTGAAGAATTTTGAAGTGCTCCCAACTTTTAAAAAAGGTGGGGAAAAAGCATAACGGCAAAGGCTTGCTGAATTTAAAAGCCTGAGAGCTAGTATAAAAACTGGTGCAGGGCTTCATTAGTTGTGCTTCATCCATTAACCTCTGGACTAGGTTTGCCATGGGGCACCACTAAAAGCAAAAGTCTTGTGCCTTAGACACAAAGACCTTTCTGCTTGCCTGCCCTGTATTCACCCAACACCTCAGAGAATAAATCAGCTCCAGCTTTTCCAAGCCTCTAGAAATGGAAGTTTCCAGATCAGTAGTTAGTCCATCAGATTAGGACTTGGTGTTCAGATATTTAACTGAACCTCAAGCACAGATTCATATACTCTATTGGAGCTAGATGTTCACATCCTATTTAATAAGCCAGATGCCAAAGATCAGAGCTATAAATGCATGTTTATGCCCATTCTGAAATGAGCATTTGCCATGCACCCAGCTCTGGCAGAGCTGGTGCTACACTGAATGTAGCTGAGACCAGTTTTAGCCTGTGAGCTGTGTTGCTGTGCAGTGAGTTGTATGTTTTAAAACATCTTACCTGTGTTTTCCGTTAGCCTGCCTCCCCCAGGATTCTGTTTAACATTGCAAACAGCTTTGAATACTGCAAGATAAAAAAAGCTATTTGAAGAGTAACACCTTGCCTGACAAATGCCTTGTTGTGCTGCTTAGAACCAGTCACCAAGCTCAAATTATCTGTTTCAAAACAGCTCTAGTCTAAGACCTTGGGTGGGCAACGTAGAATCCTGGCACGGAGATGAGTGTAATAATATCTCAGATGCTTAGAAATAGCAGTAGACTCCCTCTGCCATTGGGAAGCAACTACTGTCATATCCCATTAGAAAACCACTGCCTCTATTCCTGCAAGATCCTGCACTGCTGCTACAGTGAAGTACTCTAAAGAAACTTACCATATTTTTTCCCCCTTTTTGAGGGCTTGTAAGGCTAGATTCGTGGTCTGGAGAGCCCTGTGTTATGTCAAAAGTTTAAAAAATGGACCAGTGAAAGGAGTAGAAATAACCCCCAGTGAAACAAAGTGTTTATTCTACTGTGGAGCAATATGGTATCAAGGTTTTAGCAGCCCTGACTTAGTGACCTGAATTACTGGTAGCTCTGCATAATTGCTTATTTAAGGAAATGAAATTATCTGTATGTATTTAATTTCAGTGGTATTTAGAACTGACTCACTCAGGCTTTTCTGAAAATTAGAGCCAAAATCTGAAGCTTGATGCTGCTCCACAGCATATAAGTTCTATGTCTGCAGCGAATTCTGCATCCCTTGTGAGTTTAGAGCATCTGTAGAGAAGAGAACTAGATCCGCAATTTGAAGTTTCTGCTTCCTATGTATAGCTAAGTGTGTTAAACTCATCTTTCATTACTTCTGGTGTATTTTCTGGGCTTTTCAGTTTGGCATTTTTCAGTGTAGCAGCCATACTTAAAACTAATACTGATATTTAGCAATTAAGATGCCTGAGTTACCCTACGGTCCTGTAAAGTCCATCAACTGCTGTTCTACTTAAAGATAAATTTGAGTAAAGCACTAGTATTAAGACGATACAATTCCCCAGTTTGCTGCACTTTGGCATCTTCTGAATTGATTTATCTTCTCTGAGTGTTACAGATATATATATATGTAAGTGTGTGTGTGTATATATATATATATAACAATGTCTGGCAGTCACAAAGAGTATAAGGCTCTTGTGAAAACCAATGAGCATACCAATGTGCATTATAAAAGCTGAGATTCATAATAGCTTCTGCAGTGCAGAGTTATTTTCTTTTTCAAGGAAATTTTCCATAAAGTAAGAATTGTTTCCTCTTATTATGCAGCTACAGTGCTTACCATGCTGGAAAACTTTGCAAAAGAATACAGAATAGATTTGACCTTAGAAAGGAACACGATAAATTAGAGTTGCTTTTAAGAATTCAAATTAGATTTGCAAACTGGTTAGTTTGATTGAGCCAAGATGATCTTGTAAAGAATAAGGAAGACGACAGTACCAAGCTAGACATTTGGCCGTTAAATCTGCAGAAGGTCCTTTTTACTTTCTGCCGTTTTTTCCCCGGTTTTGTTTCCTCATTAGCAAACTGGTAAGTGACATCTTTCTGCTGTTTAAACTAGGGAGAGAAATTTTTATTTTTTTTGAAGACTTCCTTTTAGGGGTTTTGTCTTTCTTCACTGAAACCCTTCAAGCCACTGAATTGGAGATCTGTAGTTTTTGTTTTCTAAAGGCTACAGAAGCTGAAGGCTGCTTTTCTGACAAATGAGTAAAGGAGAGCAAAGGAGGCAGCTAACTTGTAGGGATGACACAGAAGGACTGAGGGGGAAAGCCTGGCATGTTCGTTGTGAGCATCTGGTGTGGGACATGGGGGACAAGAACATCTTTCAGATAGTGCAGTGTTGTGAGGTGAACACCTGTGAAAAGGCACCCCCAGAGGCCAGCCCCCACCCAAATACTTCCCAGATGGACAAGCAAAATGAGGTGGGATGGGTTCTCACAGTCCAATCTTCTACCTAGGATCAGGGAGGAAAAGCCTGCAGCGCACAAAACCAAAAGGCAAATGCAAGCTGTTGCTTAAACCGACCATTTTGCTCACAGGGGTCTGAATCTGTCTTCTGATTATAACTTCTTGGTTTGCTTTTCATTCCCAGACATCTAGCAAAGCAGAAGCATTGGAATGGGGAGAAAAGAAGGAATGGGAGTGAAAGATGAGGGGTGCTAATAGGTCTGAAAGTGAGTAAAGAATAACAAAAAGAGCTACAATTACAGCAGTTCCTCCTTCAGGAGGAATTTTTTATCTGTAATTCAGTTTGGTATTTTAAGCCCCTATTTGGCAGCTGAAAGAAGAGACTTCACCTGGTAACTTTATTTTAGAGAGGCTGAAGTATGGTGGGAGGAGAAGCTTCTGATGCACAAATACAAATCACTTGGGCAAAATGGTTTGGCTTCTTACAAATGGCTCACTTTCAAGGGTGGCTCTTAAGTCCTTTCATTGCTGGAGGAGAGGTGGATTAGAGGATGAGCAGCAGATTAGGTCAGGAGCAATGGTGCTGTGCTGGGAAAAAGGAGCAATCGGACTTAACTCTTTTAAGATTGTCATAGTGGTCCCATGGGGAGTCTCATGAGGGCTACAAATGCCTATGTGGTACCTTAAGAGAAGGCAGGGTTTGCCCCCGATGTCTCATTACATGCTCCCTGCCCCATTCCCTTCAGTTTTATGTGGGTCTTAGTCACCGGGTTAAGGCCAGGGCCACCTGCTTGCATGCCTTGTATGACTGCTCTGTTTAATGTGCCCAGCATCCCCTGCCAAGTTGCTTGAGGCACGGCTCTAGCTAGGTGTCTCTGCCAGGGCTTTTGCAGTTGGAAACGTAGCCTGAATCAAAGTTGTCTGGATTTCAAATGTACTGTATTTTCAGCAATTGCTTAGCACTGCTGTCTGCTTCTTACTCAAAACTTGGGTGGATTCTTGGTGTCATCTTGAGCATCAGCTAAAGATTTGAGTGCTTGGGGAAAAGCTTTGCTTGACCTGTACCCATGTATGATCCCTGCTTTGCCAGGCACTTTGGCTCTTGAGTTGAGGCAGAGACTTTTCTGCAAAACCCAATGCATTTACAGTATACTTTTAAACTGTGGAGGAGAAAGCATACAACTTTGTGCTTTCAGGAGAGCTATAAACTAAATACAAAGCATTGTCACAGCTGTAAGTGCATTGGCTGGAGTGTGCCAAATCCTTTTCCTATACCCAGCTCCCAGCAGTTACGGGGTTGCCACCTGGTCTGGCACCTGATTTTTCAGGCAACTTCTCTTACACAAAGAAGGGTTTTAAAGCTTTCTCAACATGTTTTCAGTATGTCACCAGGTTAGTTACTGCTTTCTGCTTTTGTGGAGGAGGTCAAAAAGATCTCTGATCTTGTGTGCTCTGTATGTACAGCAGTAAATGAAGGGCAAACAGGTGCACACAAAGTGAGGTTTTAAAAAGCAAACCTCAGACAGTTTATTCTAAATGATTAAAGGCAGATTCTTGGATTTTTTTGTTACAGAGTATTTAATAAAGTCTGACAATTTTGTTGAATGGAATAGCTTCAGGAGTGTCAACTTTGGACTGGATCAAATCCACATCCCAGCTCAGTCTTTGCTATCTGCAGTGGTAGTCAGCATTGGATGCTTCGGGGGAGATGTAAGCATCCTGCAAGCAAGTTGTCCATAAAGAAAGTTTCCTTCCATGTCTAAATAGCTGTTGATTTAACTCCTAAAGTAACTTCATTTACTTAATCTTTTTTTTCTTAATGCTAATAATGTTCTGTATATTGAATCAAATGCTACTGTTTTGAATGCTTCTACAATATCTTCCACTGGCATCTTGTGGTAGAGCTCTGCAGATTAGCAATGAAGAAATTGATTTATTGGTTCTGCATCTAACATTTTTAACTTTCATAGAATCACAGAATAATTTAGGTTGGAAAAGACCTTTAAGATCAAGTCCACTGCTAAAAAATGTCCCTAAGTGCCACATCTACAGGTTTTTTAAACACCTCCAGGGATAGTGACTCAACCACTTCCCTGGTCAGCCTGTTCCAGTGCTTGACAATTCTTTTGGTGAAGAAATTTTCCAAAGATCCAATTTAAAGTTCCCCTGGAACAATTTGAGGCCAATTCCACTTGTCCTGTCACTTCTTACTTGGAAGAAAAGACCAACATCCACCTCGCTACAACCTCTTTTCATGTAGTTTTAGAGAATGACAAAATCTTCCCTGAGCCTCCTTTTCTCCAGGCTAAACCATCCCAGTTCCCTCAGCTGCTCTTCATAAGACTTGTGCTCCAGACCCTTCACCACCTTCGTTGCCCTTCTCTGGAAACACTCCAGTACCTCTACATCCCTCTTGAAGGGAGGAGTATTCAAGGTGCATGGTGTGTGATGGCACTTAGGCTGATCTGCTCCATAACCTTCCCCAGCACAGAGGTCAGACTGACAGACAAGTCTGTAGCTCCCTGGATCCTCCTTCCTGCCCTTCTTGTAGATGGGCATCACATTGGCTAACCTCCTGTGAACTGGGACTTCCCAAGTTAACCGGGACTGCTAATAAATGCTTGAAAGTGGCTCAGTGAGCACTTGCACCCACTGCCTCATTGCCCTCAGGTGGATCCTATCTGGCCTTATAGACTTGTGTGTGTCTAAGTGGTGTAGCAGGTCGCTGAACATTTCCCCTTGGATTATGGGGGCTTCATTCTGCTCCCCATCCCTGTCTACCAGCTCAAGGGGCTGGGTACCTGGAGAACTACTGGTCTTACTATTAAAGACTGAGGCAAAGCAGGCATTAAGTACCTCGGCCTTTTTCTTGTCCTTTGTCACTGTGTTTCCCCCTGCATCCAATAAAAGGTGGAGATTCTCCTTTGCCCTCCCATTTTCACATGGGCCCCTAGTCTCATTGAGAATGTGAACAATAAATCTCAGAGGAGCTGGTTTAGAGTTGTTCTTTATGTAGTTGTTATATAGATAGCACCTTTTTATATAGCTGAAATATAACAAAAAAACATTTCTTCTTCTTTGGCATATTTTAAGTTTGTGTTTGTCAGATCTCTGGGGTTTTGTTGTTGGGGTTTTGTATGAACACTTATTTGAAAGTCATATTTTTACATTTAAAAACTATATAATAGAGCAAGATCTTTGGAAATTGCATTCCATTCAGACTTCAACATCCAAAGACAGATGACAGTCTTCTGTTTCAGAAGCCCCACACTGTGGTAGCTGCTCTATATTAGCCTCACTATTACTAATTTACTCAGAATGGGAAGTGCCTGTGGTTCTAGCTTAGCACCTGCCATTGATGAAATCACTGGTATTATAGCTCATGATTCAGACCACCAAAGCCTTCCACAAAATTGCTGTAAACTGAAGAGATTAAAAAAGTGTGGATGTGTCTTTTAAGCTCTTTGCTATTAAGTAAAATATGTTTCTACCTTTTTCAGGGACATAAAGAAAAGCTGAATGCTGCAGATGGCAATGACCCACAATCCAGAGTTGTAATTAAGTTATGGGAGTTAAGATGGAGTTGCAAAGAGTTCTGAACTTACATTTACTAGGTGGCTTATATATAATGCTGGTAGCACCCTGTTAAAAGTTCCAGTGTAGATCCAACACTGTGAAACGCTTAAAGCAACGCTGCTCGTCAGCAGTACTGCTCTATATCAGCTAACCTGTGATAGTGTGGTAGTATTTCTTCTGCTTGCCTGGTGTTAATCTACTCTGCAAACTCTGCTTCTGATGTGTCTGAAAGCCAAGAATATTATCTGGAAGCTGCATTGCTGATAAGTGATATGGGTTGCATGGGTTGTGTGTTAGTTATGTCCACAGTCTCCGTATTTCAGTGTGTGATGTCTGTTTACCGGAAGTGTTTGCTGCCATACTTAATTAGTATTGTGCTTTCACTAAATTAATCCCTATTTCTGTTTCAGTGAATGCTGAATTAACTAGAAGAGAAAAAATTAACCATTTTAGCCATGAGGTGGTATGTATAAGCAACCAAAAATGACTTGGTTTGTTTTGTACAATAAGATGCTATGCTAATGGGCATGCCATGAAACAAGGTGCTGTGCTAAGGAATTGTACAAAGGAAGCTGGTGGCAGCTGCCAAGACATCCAGGCAATGCTACAGACAACAAATTTATGTACATAAGCAAAGGATGTTCTTGTAACAGCTGTCTGTCAGTTAATAGATGTGTTTAGGAGGAAGGATGGATGTATGGATCCACGTGGCAACATAAAGGATGTCAAGGGCGAAAAGCATTCCTCAACGAGAGGTCCCTGGGGCTAAGTGTGGAGAGGTGAATAGGAAACCCATGATGAGGTTGCTGGTTTGCATTTGACAGTAGCAGTCAACAGGATAAAAAAGGTCAGATAGTGTCTGTGTTCCCAGCGGCTGACAAAGTAAACCCACATCCTCATGTACCCAAACTACGGAGACTGACCGTGGTTTACAGAGGGGAGAGAAATACTCAGATTGCTCCATGAGGAGCATAAGGTACATGGGGTAGAGCGCCCTGGGCTCTTGAAAGGCCTGACCCAAATTATGCTTGAGATCTATGAACATGGAGAGAGACATGCCCAGAAGTAGGCTTGTCTTAACTGCAACTGTACATTTCTCTTGCTATCCAAAGCGGTGAGTAGTTGTTAGAAGCTTGAAAGTCAATTTTGTGGTGTGCTGGCCATGTGTCCCCAGGAGGCTTGAGGAGCAAGCTGAAGCAGTCATAAAGCTGACTTCTGGGAAGGACCTTCTTTAGCATACTGAGCTTGTAGTAGTAGTCACAAGTAATAGAAAAAGGGATTTTGCTTTCAAAAGAAGTACTAGAAAGGAGACTTTTCTAGAAGGATCTTGGAAAAGACCCTGGTGCCCTTAATCTCTGAAAATCCAACTGTTTATGCCATATTAACATCCAGAGCAGAGCTGTTTCAGGCTGGTGCTAACTACTCCAGGACAGGTCTCTACAGAGGCTGTTCATAAAAATCACTTATGACTTCTTACATCTTTCACTGAAAGGAACTGCAGTGAGGCCAGCCAGCCCTGTTCAGGGCACACCACACATAAGTCTGGTAGAACAAATGCATAGCTCTTTCAAACTTCTTTATTTTTGTAAAGAGTTAATATGCCTGGTTGGTAGCACATGTGAGATGCAGCTAACAGTTAATCTGTTGAGTGCATTGCAGGTGCAATAACAATCATACCCCTCCTATACAGCCCTCCCCTTATCTGGAGACAAAACGCATAACTGTGCTTGGAGCACTTTCCATTGAAATAACAGCACTGTAAGAGGAGTGCTGATTACAACCTTCCATGAAAAATTAAATCTACAGATAATGTGCTGTTTGTAACTTGCCAAGTACATTGCTCATGCTCACGCTCAGTACAGGGGAATCAATTCCATAGTTAGTACAGATGAGTATACACCTTTTTCTGAATGCTGAGGAATATTAGGTTATGCGAGTTTTTGTGCACAAGGTCTTTTGATCATGGAAGTTATTTGTATGTCTTGTCAGAAAATGTCTTTTCAGTTGCTAAGACACATTTTGCGGTATATAAGGCTCCAAACATGTAGAAGGAATGGAGTTGCTGACATACCTGAAGTAAGGCTGATGATATTTTGCTGTTACATTTGTAAAGTTAGTGTACTTGCACAAGGGAATCTGCATTTGTAATCAAAAGGATGGTCAATCTGATTTATTTTTTTTAAGTGCTTCCGAAATCATTCGGTGTATTCCTTCGATGTCATTCACATAGCTGTTGAGCTGAGGTTCAAAAGATCATACTGTAAGATCTTTCAGTGGTTTGAATAGCAATTCAATCCTGATTAATGTGTCTGTTATAAAATGTTAGAATGGAATGAGTGTGATTGGTATTTAAAAATATCAATGCTTATCATGCTGTCTTGAAAATGAGACTGCAACTTTGTCCAAATTTGGTAATTATTATATACTTAATAGCAAAGGTATTCTAAAATTTACCCAAACCTGTTCTTACTGAAGCAAGTGGTAAAACTCTAGTTTAGACAGTAGAAGGAGCATTAGATAAATGCTGACTGCTTGGGAAATCCTATCTGTTAACACTCAAGTTCAATAGAAATTTTCCATACATTCTACTTGCAAAACTAGATGACCAGTTTAGATGAAGCACTGTTAAAATATTTACTATCTGAATTTTCAAACACATGAAAAGATTAATGAAATTCTACTGACTTTTTTCAGAGTTGTTTTTGTAGAAAAAAGCATCTCTGCATTTAACTGAAAATCACTCAAACAATGCTTTACCAGTACCTCGACATGTGTCCCTTAAAATTCCGAGTAGCTATAAAGAACCTCCTTTTGTGGCCGAATATCTGAATACTTGTGGAAGGAACCTTGAGGATTTAAGTATTCAGGTGTCCTGTTTTTTACAGTAAATCTTCACTAAATGCAAACCAGCTCCTGAATCTAGGGTTAGAAGCCCGGTGTTGATTGATATAAATCTTTCCTGTCCTTACCCTTGTCTATGCTCCGAGTAGGAAATAGGCTTTCAGTTGGAGGCTGTGGCTTGTGCTCTGGACTTGATGCTTCTGAGCTGGTGTCACAAGTTTTGACTCCAGAAGGGGCTCCTCAGTCTCTCTGCAGATCTCATGCTAAGCAGCTGAGCAAGTGCCTGCAGGATTACCAATTGAACCCTCAGTCTCCAAGCTGCTGGGCTGCAGACAGTATTAAAAACCCACAAAACTAACCAACCAAAAACAACAGAAAACCCAAGCAAATCCAACAACTTGAAGGGTCTGGTGAAATTGAAACTTCTACAAAGTATAATATTGAAATATCATTTGTTTTCCCAACCTAATGCATATGGTATTTGTTGAAATTGATTGTAAATTACATTCTCCCTGAGTGGCAAAAGCACTGAAAGCAGCCAGATGGTTAGAAGAAATATATAGTATATCAACAAACCATGACAATTTGGTCCCATAGTTCTCATTGGCAACTGAAATCAACTTTTTTCAACTTGAAGATCTAAGTACATTGGAAAAAAAGCAGTTTCTTTAGAAGTAACAGCACAATTATTGTTTTTAGCTGTCTTTTCCCCTCCACCTCTCATGAGTACTACTACCTCTAATAGAATAAGTACAAAAATAAGAAGTAATTTAAGTTCCTAAATTGTATCACAATACTACTCTGAAGTTCCTCCTTTCCATTTGAGAGATCTGGCTTCTGTCTGCATACTAAACCATCCGTTTTTTTAAATCTCAAAGTGAAATCGTATGTACCAGGAAATTTTTTTAAATTAACTGAGGCCAGAAGGCACAATAACTGTCATTTAATCTAACATCCATTTTTTTCTCTAACCCACATTCTCCCTAGGATGAGACATGCTGTCCATTAGCATAATAAAAAAGCTCTTTTCACAAAATGCTTAATCTGACTCCACTAAAAGCTATTCTTTGGGTGGAGATATCTTCTGCATGTCTGAACAGCCTTATCAGGATATAAAGCAGGTGAATATCTGGCACAAGGTGTCAGAAGACACCAGTTCACAGACTCTGGATCTGGCTTACAGCTTTAAACATTCTGATGACACACTGGAAGGTAGAAAAGATAGCATGAGCATTAGCTGGACAGCTTACTGTCACACCAAATCATAGGGGGTTTTGCTAAGTAACTCAGTAAATCATTATCCTGCTGCAGTTAAAAAAACTCAATAGTAAGATGAGCCCCATTGTGAGATAGTGCTTCAAAGAAGTGGAGTGGTTCATTGCAGAGATTTACACTGATGGTTTTCATCCAGGATCTTTAATTCAATCACCTCAGACACCTGCTACGAGTACTATGTTTTTTTATTAAAACACTGAGTAATGAGTGAACTGTTGTGGCAATCTTAGTATTTTATTGATGGAAATAGGCAAATTCCATGGGAGATGACATTATTGATTAAGTGGAGACTCAGCTTCAGGGAATCAGGTTTTGATTCCAGTATCTGCTGCAGCCTCCATGTAATGCTGCTATCACTTCGTTAACACGCTAAGTTTTGCTATGGTTGCATCTGACTGAAATCAAAGCCACATCATGCTACACTCAGCACAAATATCCTGGAACAAAGAGCCTCTTCCTCCAAGACTTTCCTGTGCAATTAAACAACAAAAGGGATAAAAAGAAGACAGGGTTGCATAAAGCTGCACAGCAGCAGTACTGAATCGTGAAGCAGCAGTCTCCTGGTACCCAACTCAAGGCTGTTCTACTAGATCATAGTAAAACCAAGATCTGACCCAGGTTTGCTCAAATAAATAGACCACATATCTTTGTTTGCTACCACAGTGAAATCTTAGTTACAGGGGAATCATATGAGCAGTAAATGGTCTCTTGAGGTCCCTTCCAAACTGAATTTTCCTATAATCATAGCATAAGGTTTATCTTGGTTTATTTGTTGCAAGCCTTTAGGGAAAAAATAAAATAGAATGCATTTGCTACATTTTGTGTAGCAGGCAGTACTGAAGAAGGATAATGTCTTTAAAATGGCTTGGCTGTGGAATGGCTGTTAAGCTCTTGCTTGACATATGGAATACAGAGTCAAACCTCAGTCACATGTGCATATACCATTAAATGGACTGATCTGCAAGTATTTGTCCTATACGGTTCATTATTTGGAAGTGTCTTGGATGCCTATCAGGACGCTGCAAATCAGCCTCCAGGAGAATTTTTTTGAATGCTTGGGTGCCAAACTCCCTTCAAGCATTTCACTTTGTGGTGAAACTACTCAATAGCTCCTATTATACTAAAATCAGCCAGCAGGAATTACTCTCCCTTACACTGTTCCGTGCAGGCACTGGAAAAAATATCTAGCACTTGAATACAGCCAGCAGTGCTTACAGATTGGGACCAGAGTGCTGATGTGCCAAGGGTGTAGCAATCCAAAAGACAGATTCATTGCAGATCTAACTTATCCATCAATCTTTATTCAGCAAAGTGCTTAAGCCTTGCTGAACTCTTAAGTACATGCAGATGATTTCATGCTATTCCAAAAGAAGAACCTAATTATGCTTTCTGCTGCAATCATTTAGAGATCATCTTGAAGGAACCCCTCCCGTTTGTCCAAATTCAATGTTCAAACACTAGATATAGGGGGAAATATTGCAAAAGGTCTGTTTTGCTGATACTGGATTAGACAGAGTGGTATGTGATAAAAATGTGGTGTGATACATAAAGCACTTGCATCCCGTACCGCATGTGAATGTATTGCTTAAATGAATATGGTGAATTCATAATGTGATACAATAGCAGCTGAACAGTGCATGAATCTGTTGTTTATGTTCATCTCACACTGGAGCCACGACACATTGGAATTTAGACAGAGAAAAGTGATGGCTACCTGCCAAAATTAGCTATCTTTGTGCGCTTAAAGGAAACGGATCCCCTGCCACGGAGAAGTTGTGGCATTATAGAATGATGTGATTATGAAGAGTGACCTGCCAGACAAGGAGCCCAGTTTCAGGGTAAGGTCTTGCCGTGGGACTTGGCTGGTCAGTGGACTCCTGTCACTCAGACTAGTGTTTGCCTTGAGGCAGTCAGACTCCAAAACATACAACTTTAAATGGAGTAAGGGTTTTATTTGTGATACTTGATGCCTTTAGCAAAATAATGATATAAGGTATTGTCCCAAGAGAAATGAAGCAATCATTTCAGCTGAGGCCCAGCCTTCTACCTTGCAGAGATGTGACTGTAGCATGCCTGCTGCTAGAGTCGGGTTATTTTCATTTAGTCGGGTTGGAATCTTCCCCTTAAGTAAGAACTCCCTCTCTAAGTGGCACTCAAGCTGGCTGTGTGGTGGAGATGACAGCTGGATGCAAGCTGTCAGTCAACTCAAAGACAGGATACTTAAGGACTTAATAAAAAGAAATATTTTAGGAATATTTAGGTCATAGGATTGGGGATCTTGTTGAGCCTAGCAAGGATCTTTAGTGCAGGCATTTTGACTTCAGAACATGCTGATAGAGCCTCTGGTCTGCACCTTACAACAATATGTAGTCCTCCTGTACTGGGAACAGAAATCCTTGGGTAACAGAAACATGCCCTCAGAAAGAGATGCAGGTTTGATCTGAACTTATGTAATGATGCAGCTCCACTCCTGCCCCAATATTTTATTGCAGAAGTTAAATTCCTGTACTGTTAAAAGCTGTACCCTCTTCCATTTGAACCTATCCCCTTTCTGCTCTCAGCTGTTGTCTTTTTACATCTTTCTCCATTAGTTAAATGTATCTTCAATACCTAAACTTTATCCACATTAAGCTACTCCATCCTTAAGTCATCTTTGTTTTGGTAATTTAAGCAGAGTGCACTAATTAAACCTTTTGATGCAAGGTTTTTGTTCATCCTCAACCTACAAAATTCTGCTTCCTCTCCAACTTGCCAGTATCTTTTCAGAAGTCCAAAAATGGCTGCATGTAGTATTTTAGCAGTGGTGTCAGACATGTCCTAGCAAACACTGCTCTTGAATTGCAAGATGCAGAGCTATGCAACAGCTTTAAGGCAAATAGTTTAAGGCATAGCATATGTAGAACACATTTCAAGAATCCTCTGAGGACCCAAAATTGGATCCTTCCACTGGTGACAGTTCCTAAGTGCTCCCACATAATGTCCCTTAAATAAAAGTACTTGCTTGGAACAGTACTTGGCCCATATGCAAACTCACTGGTGGGTGCTGCTGTTGTGATTGACTTACTACAAGGATAAGCCTTACCCTCTCCAGAAATACCAATGAATAAATATGCTGCATAGGCTCTAATTTGTTTGCCAAGAAAGAGGTCAAGAAAAGACAACTTTGCACAGCTTGAGTTTTCCTTTTCCCCTTTTCCTCAGTGAGGTGGACTGGGTTGTCATTTTGGCCGGTATTTTATACAATGGAGATGCACCAGCACAGCTTCTCAGTGTAGGTGTGCTTCTTTCAGTGACAGAGTCGTTTGAGCATTTAGGGTCTGTATTAGTGCTGGGCAGTTTTCTCAGTGGCTGCCAAAGGATTTAGGAGTGCCAGGCTCACCATTTCTCATTTGCACTTCTGCTTGTAACTTCCTTCAGTGCTTTTTCAGAGCTCTACAGCAATACACTCCCATCATGGCAAAGAAGTGAAGCACTGAAAGCAGGACAGAATCTACTGTCTTGCCTTTGTACAAAACAAGCACAGAAATCAGAGATTTTTCAAGACAAGTATCTCAAGTAAAGAAAAATACTGTCATACTGGGAAAGGTGCCTGTTCCTGGAGATACTGTGGTTTTTTAAAAGCTTCTGATTTATCTAGTCTGTTTTACAAGCCACAGGGGACCACACATCATGCTGCAGTTCTGCTTGCTGAGATTGAAGCTCCACCACTCTCTGCTGCTCCTGTCTGCTTGACAGCGTTGCTGGGACCCAGGTTTGGGTTGTGCATTGGGACCACAGAATGGGGTCCTGAGGAAGAGCCTTTTAAGGGAGAAACAGTGTCCAGCCCTGCATCCTTGGCAGCAGCATTTCTTAGGTAAGCAATAAGGTCTATGTGCGGTTTTGTACACATACATCCCTACCTACCCACACATACACAGGCAAACAGAGTGTTTATCACCTCTCAGTTCTTTCTGGCCTTTAAAGCAGGCTGTGAACACCCCCACCAGTCACAGTGTGCTGGGAGCAACTTGTTCATGCCATTACAGAGTCAACGGTTACTCCAACAGTCTGCATCCAGCCTGTGCTGTTTGTTTTGCTGCCAGGAGGAAAGGACAAATCCTTGAATAAAATGCCCCCCTTTAGGGGCATGGTATGTTTTCAGTTCAGCTTGCTGATAGGGCAAGAAGCAAGACCTGTGTTGTATGGATCCATGGAGGCAGAATTTGATCTGTGAAGAAGTATTCAATTCATCCGTTATTTTCTGCCACTAGGCAATCCATGAAAGCTGCCTGTGTGTGTTTGACCCCGGTGCTGGGACAGCACTGTGTCACTTGCATGTGCTGTGTATTTCTTTCCTGACCACAGCCAGGGAATCTCTCCACTGACTTCCTAGACATGTAACACAAATACACCTTCTCCTCATGGCTTGGCTTTTTATCTGTTCGTGCGTTGTCTATGTAGCGCGTGGTCATTTCCTCTTGTCCAGCTCATCCTTTGCTATCCCAGAAGTATCTTGGTGCTTCACTGCTGAATAGACATGGCAAAATTCCTTGGAAAGAAATGCAAACCTTTTTCTTCTTCATTCATAGTATATGCTCTGAAATTCACACCCAGGTGACATACAGGAAAGAGTGAACTCTGATATTCAGTGAGAGAATTGATTGAGAGCTTTGGCACTAAATGCTGTAAAGTAATTAGCAACATGAGGCAAGCAAACTTGCTCATGCTTCCTCCACACAAGCATACACCTGCAAATCTGGAGTTAACACACACAGAAACAATGGCACCTTGTTGATGTAAGAGCAAATTGCTCCTAATGGCATGCCTGATCTTCTGAAACTAGGCTTACTTGGGAGGGAAAAGGCAAACTATGTAAGCAATTCTCAGCTATTTAAGTGCACAATCCAGCTTGAGAACTCATTAGCAGATCGCAGAATGCAATTTGCATGTACTAAGCCAACGATTGCCCAAGCAGTCTAGAACAAACTGACACTGCAGAAGGAAACTTTTACTTTCAGTGATGTCTTACTGTGGATGGCTCGAAGCCAGAAAGTATAGAGCTATCTATTGCAACACAGAAACATGATGGAGATTTTGGAAAGATCTTCCAGGTAGGGAGGGAAAGAGAACTAAACAAATCCATTTATTTATAGATGCTCCAAATGATTCAAGATTACCTGGAGATTGGAACATATTGCCTACAACTAGTAGTGATGGGATCAATATGTTGCTGGTGAGGCCAAAGTAACCATATAGCCTCTCAGAGTCCTGGAACATGAATATCCTCAAAAACAAAAGAAACAGTGTTTCTTCCTGCATGCCTGGTCATCTACTGGATTCCCAGCTTTGCACCAGCCAAAAACATTTGGGAGGAGAGTTTTTCGAAGTCTGTAGCACTTTTGCATGGCAAAGGCATCCATTTGCCTACCTTGACCCAAGTCCTGTTTATATGCTGCACAAAATCCAGTGGTGCTACTGTAATTTTTAATTTTTCTAGGGTAAGAGAAAAACCTCCTTCCCTCAATACTTTCCCATCCACTCGTTATAGCTAGGAAAAATACAGGACTTTGTCCTCTTCTGCATGAAGAGCTCTGAATCCCAAACTTCTTTCCTCATTGGAAAGCATTTCATCATTGGACTGTGATCTCTTCCGGAGTGGATATAGCAATCCCTCCCCTTCTGCATAAACAGTGCATGGAGTAGTTAAGAATCACTGGGTATCATAGAGGGAGAGAAAGCTTGCGTGCCTCTTCACTCTAGGGAATAGAACTGTCTGTGAGGAATAGAAACTGGGATTAGCTATAAGATTTAAATATAGTCATGTGCTTTGAACCTAATGACTAGATCACCCTTCCCCTCAAGCAGATGCTTCTCCTAGAGTTACAACCAGCCTGGACTTTTTAGTCATGGTACAATTCACTGCCACTGAGCTGATCAAATTATCACAGTGTCTGGTTTACAATATCACTGATTAAGTCACAGAGGAGGAAGCTAATTATAGAGGAGCATGCTATTTACACACAGGGATGCTGTAGCAAGCTCTGCAGGAAGCAGACAGAAGTATTTTGAACAAAAACAGGGGGAAAGGCATATGGCAGCAAAACACAATTTTTGTGGGGAATGCTTGCAGCCTCTCTTCTTCCTCTTGACACGTTTCTTCTGTATGGCAGAGATGGTCTGAGGAGCACTCTTAGAGTTTGAGGGTACAACTCCAAAAGGCCACATTAATTTTATTACTGGGCATGTATCGTTATGCCAGAGACCAGAATAGCTCAAACTTGGCTTTAATGTCAACCTATCAGTGTATTCATCACTGAGCAAGAATTATATAATTACACTGAATCACAAGATTAAAATATAAGGGATTGTTGTGGGGTGGGGGGTTATCTTAATACAGAATGATAGAATTTGTATCGATCTTTCTTTCTATAACAAGTTTAATGGTAAGTGTACTTACAAGGCAACCACATCATAAAAACAAGGTCTGCAGTCAAATGGAGGAGAGCTGTGGTACAACCACACTGTAGGTACTTGCTTAGAAAATTCATTGAAGCACATAGAACTGATAACTATCTTCAGTGCACTTTAAATGAAACATTTTAAATGCAAACCAATGTAATATTGTATTTACAACTGACATTTTTTCCTACAATGATCAAAGGTACTGTTGCCTTCCAAATTGACAGTGGGAAGTACAAGTTTCCAGAACGTGAATCTGACATTGCCTTAATTTGTCTCTTGTGTGATGGTTTACAAAGGGAGTGTAATAAAGAACTGCTGATACAACAGCTTTTACACCCATTTAGCATGTGTGTTAAGGCCAGAGAAAGATACAGGGCTGATTAAGGCTAACCTGCTTTATAAATCCTCTGGTATAAAGCTTTCTGACTTGTCACCATAACGTTAAAAAAAAAAAATAATCTATTGACTGGAATTCATGGAAATGCTGCTTTGGCTGTACAGGAAGCCTGCAGTGGAATATAAAGCTATTTTGGTAGGATGGCTGGCAAGCAGTGTTATACAAGCCGAGCTTTTCTAAGGGTGGAGCATGCCAGACCGGGCCCTTACAAAAGTTGGCAGAGAAGAGTTTAGCTTGCAGACTTTCTTATTGGAGCTTAACAGACTGAGGGGCTGAAGGGACTTTCCTATAGGACATATATGAATCCGTATAGTCACATCATTAAGCCCCCAATAGGTCAGCAGAAATGCAGATAGCACAAGCAGAAGGAGCAATCAGATCACTCCACTTTGGCTGGTTCTTGAAGGGCATTTAGCACACCATTTTCAGCTTGAGAGGATCACTTAGCACAGTAGGAAGGGGAGAAGGCCATAATTTCCTCTCTGTGGGAATGACCATTGAGAAATCAGGTGGTAGGAGGGCTGTAAGCATTTACTTTGTGAGGGTGAGCTTTGAAACTAGGGTCATCTATTTTGTCTCTGCTTATAGACAGCCTAAGTAGCAGTCAGCCGGATTCTGAGATATTTTTTTTTGTCCCGAGCCTGGTAGGTAATTTTTAGAAAGAGGAATGGGACAGAGGATTAGGTGATGTTGTGTGAACTACTTCTCTCTGGGGTATCAGTAATACCACTTCTTCCACATCATCACTAAAAGCCTGAGCTATCAGCAGGCAGTTGCTGCTTGCGGTCCAACACCCCTGTCTGGGATGCTGAAGATGAGACAGAGAGACAGGCTGTCAGCACATTTCACACAGAGGAAGGAACAAGCTGCTTGAGAAACATATTTGAGAAAGGAGCTATTTTCCTTCAGCTGGCACAACCCTGGACCCATGTGCAGCTTGGAATCACCTAGTGGGAGCATCCCAGGGCCAGGCTAGTGTCTGGTTCTCAGAGGAGGGAAGATCAGCAGATGGTGTCTAAGCCAGGGAAAGTCACTTTTCCACAGGAAAAAATAAGGGAAAAAAAGTGTCATATATTTGGAAAGACAGAGAGAGGTGATTTGGTGCATTGCAGCACAAAGTTTGAGGTGCACAGAGGATGAACCTAACATTTTTCTAGCTAAAGGTAATTATGTGGGAAACTCCTGGGTTATTCCTGTGGCTGTGTCAGAGAGGAATCCACTGATGCCTGATTTGTGGCATAGGCGATCTGCAGAGTTTTGCCTCTGTGCGAGTTGTTATTCCTGAGGCAGTTTCCCTTCTGCTAGTGCAGGTTTTGCTTGACTGTTACAGTGGTGTTTGCAAGTCCTGATAATGGCCATATGGGCTGCATAGTCTCTGGGGTGATGTGCCCAATAGTGGTGTTCTCTGAAGTTACCTGCGGGGCACTATGGAAAGGATGAAATGCCTTATTGCATTACAACTGCCCCACAAGTGTTAAGTGTTGAGGTAAAATCACTTACCCCTTCCATAAGTAGGTTCAGTATGTATGCCCTGGAGGGATGAGAAAACTGTAAGGAAAAGACTATAACTCATCTTTTCAACATTGTAAAAGCAGAATTCCCTAGTTAGCCTGCTTTGGTGTAGAGTGCCATTTCAAAGAGAAATTAGAAATTCAGCAGTCCTCCACATGAATGTGCAGCCTTGTGCTGTCTCACACCAGCCTGCCCCTGAGAGAGCATGGATTGCCTTACCACTGTGTCTGAGGGAGATCAGTCTGCTGTGCCACAGGGGTAAGAAAAACATGTCATGTCCAGCTGTGGCAAATTCAGCATTCTAATTAGGTGGTAAAATAGTCAGATACCAATTTTCTGCTTGATTCCTTCAGTGGTAAGTTGCAAGACACCTGCAACATAGGCTTGAAAATAAAGCATGTTAGATAATTGTGTCCTAGTATTTACTTTCTCAGCTGGTCTAAGGAGGATGTCTTAATGCTGTGAAACAGGCCTGCTTAAATGTTCATAAGAGTCTCAGTATAAAATCCTAATGAACAATAATCTGTCTCTAATTCCTCTAATGTAGTCTCTGGTCTGAATGATAGCACTTGTATTACTTTCTATGAAACACATTTGCCTCCTGCAATTCATTTGACTGGAATTCTTTTGCAGTTTATATTTAGCAGGGTTTGGTTTAGACTTAACAGTAACTCTATCTAAGCACAGGTACATTTCTTAAAAAAAAGAAACAAAACAAGTTTAAACAGTACCGGAATAAGATTCTTCTAGCTGCACCTGTAATAACATCTCTAATGTTTAACAAGCCACAAGAACTGGAAGAATAGAATAATTTACTTGGCCTATAAAAGTGCAGAGGTAGTTACATAAAATGAACATATCAGTCTGCTGTTATTCCTATTCCACACAGTTCCCTGTGGCTTATTTCATGTTAGGATTTTTTTTTTTTTTTTTTTTTTAGGAAAATTAATTCAATGATGAAACAGTTTCTTCTGGGTCAGAGAGACCAGGTTAGCCAGAAAGAAATGACTTCTCAAAAATAGAAAGATATTACGCTTCCTGGCTTTCAACCCTGTTACTAGGACAATAGATAGATATAAATTTCAACAAATAGAAAACAAGCCCAATTGGAGAGCTACTCCAAGAGGGACTCTGAAATGAGACAAAAACAAATGGGTTTATAGAACTGGAAAACAAAATACTACATTACTTATATCACTTTTCCTGAAGGCATAAAAGATATTAAAAAGTCATTAGCCATGCTAGCTTAGTCAGCTGAGAATCTTTGGGAATGACACTTCAATTCCACTTTCTTAATGACCATGTGGGTTTGTGGAAGTTGAAAGACAACAGAATTAATTCTTCTGGAGGAGTTCTGTGCACGAAAGATAGCAAAGTGTTTCTAGCAGCTCTGAGATAAGGTCCTGCTCCAAACACACATTTAGAGGTCAAGGCCTGTGTCAGATCTAGTCATCATGGCTGATATTTCAGCCTGAGCTAAAGTCTGCAGAGGTAGGGCTTGCAACTTTTGCAGAAGTCTCATTATGTGTCTAGCAACTTTTCCAGTTGTCCAATAGTTTTATGTCTTCTAGTTTTATAAGGCTGTGCATTGTACCTCTCTAATTTTATGCTCTTTTGAGGAACTGCATAGGTTTTAGGGTAGGGTGAAAACTACTCCTTGCTGGCTGATATTATCACTTGGCGATCAGGGGTCTGTCTTCCCAGAAGGGGACACTTGCACTGCATTTAGGAAGAAGTGGGCTTTGGGACCAGATGTCCCATGGCCTCAGTGAGTGGTCTAGTGGCATTACTGGCTTACAGCTAGTATACCTCAGTATTGAGCCCTGTAATTCAGCTGCTATAGACTTGGCTTCTCTGAAGTGCATGGGGCTCTGATTGCTTTCTTTTGTGTCAAACAGTTCTGCTACTTCTCTTGGATGATGTAGGGGAGAAGGGAATTTGTTGTTGTATATTCTACATTTTAGCCCAGCCCTTTGTCCTGTCTTGGTGTAGGGGGAAACAGCAAACTCACGTACAAAGTAATTGCATTCTGTGGCTTGTTGACTGGAAGGAAGAGCACTTGTTTTCCATCAAGTTTATTTGCTAGTGTGCTTTCCAACTTTATGAGTGAAAGATGAGCCCGTGGAATCCAAGTCTATGCTTAAGGCCTATAAAACACATGTTGAGAGAGGGATATGTATGTATATGTGAATTTCCTCTAGGGGGTTTCACAGAGGCCCAGACTGGAGCTGTCAATACTGCAGGGATGTGTTTCCTTAGCCAGAGCGACCAGATGGAAGGTGGTCGCACTACTGGGAGTTAGCACTGCTGGTGCTCTCAGTGCTGGAAATCCTTGAGGCAAAAGGGATTGCTGAGAGCGGCTCTTGCTCTGTTTTGCAAGGCTAGAAGTTTGGTTGTTTTCACATCTTTTGCTTGGCCTCTGCACAGCCCCACTGAGCCTACATTTTTGCTCTGGCTCCAGCTGTTGACATGGTACATATCTACATTATCACAGACCGGAGGATATCAAGGTAATGATAGGGCTAGGAGAATAACCATTAATTCTGAATGTAGACTATCCTGTGCTTAGATCTTACTTGTATTTCTTCTCCTAGTCACTTTTAAGCACTTAATAGCCTGTTGTTGCTGATAATTACCACAGCTGAGAAATCATTGCTAGATAATGTATTATTTCTGAGGGAGACTGAGGGGCAACAAGTGAGGCGAGTTGGTGTTCTGCAGATCATGGCTGTCTCTGTACAGCTTTGCTCAACTGAGGAAAATATTCTGTATTTGCCTCTTGGCTTCTCCCTCTGATTCCCCAGGGCAAGGGTGGAGGGACAGGCCCACGGAAGAGCATGTGCTGGGCCTGGGCACCTAGCAGGGCCATTCCGCAGCTGAGGGACACAGCAGGGTACAGACATCTCCCCTGAGGCGCAGAGGCTGCTCTCCTTGGCCTAGGGGCTTACCCGCTCCTGGCATAACCAAGCACACAGCACTGCTCCAGGCTGCACCAGAGACACCAGAGCAAGATTTTAGGGGGCAAATGGACTGGGGGTCCCCCTCAGGAGCTCTCCCTCCTCAGCCATCAAGGTACACCTCTGGCAGGTGGTGTCTGGGTTATCCCACCCCCAAGCTTTGGCCCTGCCTGTCATTAGCGTGATGTGGCCAAGCTGGGGGCAATGATTCACTCTTCCACCAACACCTGGACCCCCACACTACCCCCCTGAGAGGAGGGCCTGCACCCTCAGCGCACCTGAGGCAAATGCCTCTCTGCAACACAATAAGCAGGGTCTGGGCTGAATATTTCTTTTCTGCTTGCTTTTTTAAAATTGTTTTCTTCCTTCCCAGTTTGCCTTGTGTTTTCTCTTACTTTTAAAAGTGCTTCTGTAAAATTTCGTCTATAAGGCTTGACTTGTGCTTCTTTTTTGCAGCGTGGGAGTGATATTGGGAGTTTTGCAGTGGCTGGAGTGAGGCTGAGCTTAAGATTTGAGCTTTGTGATGTTAGTGAAGGTAAGGTAGAAATAGAGAGCAAAGTTATGGGAGGTGTTTGAGAAACTTGTTGCTGGGTAGAGCTGGTGCAGGGGAGCTGGCTAGGTGGAACCCCTGTTGCAAAATAAGGGCTGCTTTTTTTCCTGTGTTGGTTTATTAACAGATTTTGGGATGTGTAGGACAATAGGGAGCTGTTTCTTGCTTAAATTTGCCCAAGATCTTCATTTTGGACTTTAAACATGCCAGTCATCCAACTGGTTATGCTTTTAATTTGTTGGGGTTTGTTTGTTGTTTTGGGGTTTTTTTTTGTTTTCTTTGTTTTTTTGGTTTGGGTTTGTTTTTGTTGTTTTTTTTTTTTTAAGTTAAGCCATGTCAAAAAGGATTTATGTCATTATTAATAATGGCTGTACTTAGGTATTTAGAAGCTCTGGTGCTCCTAGGAGGACTATGGCTCTGGCAGCAATGGGCTGCCCTGAGAAAACACCAAGCTTTCTTGCTGTCTCCCGGTTTCCTAAAGCGTATGAGTTAAGTGCCTGAAGTTTGTTGGGATGAAACTGGCCTCCAGGGTCAGGTATTATTTCATGCAGGTAAAATCAAGCTTGTATTTATTTTGGGGTGATTTCAGGATGTCTGTTGACACCAAGTGATACTCACAGCCGGGTGTCTCCTGCAGGGCTGTGCAAGCCAGCTCTGTCCATACTGTAGTTTGGTGTTGTAGCTGAAGGGAGAAAAACTACAAAGAATAATCAGGTTGCTGGGGATGGGGAGAAAATCAATGTCCAAGGCAGAATTTTGATCTTGGGAACCAAAAGTCAGCAGTCAGGCAATACTCAAGAGATGGAGAATGGACTGGGGGGGTAGGGTGTAGGTTTTTTTTTTTTTTTTTGTTATTTTTTTTTTTTTATTGTTACTTTGTTTGGGTTTTTTGGTTGGTTTGTTGGGGTTTTTTAATAGCCTTCAAGTTCTGCACCTAATTTGCATAGTGGATTTCACTCCAAATTGATTCTGAAGGTAAGGTTTTATCCAAAAGTTGTATCTGTTGAAAGCAAATGGAAGTGGACTATTTATTATGAGGGCAGTGAGGTGACAAGGCATCATAATTTCACGTTTGGATTCATTTATTTCTGAGAAAACTTGATTACATTTGAGGTTTTGGTGTTGCATGAAGCTGGGGAAAAGAGAGCCCAGCCTAACAGCACTAAATGAGGTAAAGGTGAAATAAATCTATAGAGTAATAGAAAGCTCTTGAGAAATTTGGAGTTTCAGTAATGGGCAATAGCATAAAGGCCAGCATGGCCTGTGGATTCTGAGTAAACTTAAATTTCAAGCAACTTCTTATGCAGTAGCCAGATAAGCTGAAAAGGGAGAGGAGGAGGATACTAGACAATAAGGACTTGTGTCTGAGGGGCAGCTAAGTTCCGAATCAATTGTATGGTGTTCTTGAAATGCCAGTGAATGTTTCCAAGCATTATATTAAAATTTCATGATCAGTAATGCTGAAAGCTGCACTACATGCAGGCTAAAATATCTGCTGACAATTCACCAGTATATGAATTTAATAAAATGTTGTTCACCAGCGTTAGCTGCAATGCACTGTCCAGATTATCCTCTTGATTAGAAATTACCTGTCAAAACAGTCCTTTTTTTGTTAGGTGAGCATAGATCAAAGACAGTATTACTTGTTCTTTTGTGTATTTGCTGCTAGAAATAGGTGGCTGCTTATTCAAACTTGGTCTATCTGCTAAAGGAACATAGCCCTTTTCCCTTCTATAAACATATTATGGTCTGCATCAAAGGAATGCCCGCAGGCCCAGCTGAGTTCAAGACTCCTTCATTCCAGTCAGCAGCAGTCCCTAAAGACTTGAAAGTATGAATAGACAAAAGCCAGTGGGCTGGGAAGTGGGAGCAGGTATCTCAAAAACAGGTCGAATTGTGATTACAAAGGCTTCTTTAGTTATCCTTTGGAAAACCCAAAGGAGTCAGTGTTAAACTTAAGTTCCAAACATGGCTTTATCTGTCCAAGATGCTTCTTAAAATGGGACTTAATTATCCAGGAGCTTCTTTAAAGATCTGTCTGAAGATTAATATTTTTCATTAAAAATAAATGGTGTTTTAGACATATCCATTTGAATATAGTTAGAAGGTTTGTGTCCTATAATACTAAATGGTGAATTACCTAATTTTTGATTGCTAGGTAGTTAAAGTTCCTGTACGATGCTGTGGCTAACACTGTGTTTACTTGCTAGCTCAGTGGTTTGCATCTTTTTTCTTTCCATTTATCTAGCATGTGAGACACATTCAAATCCCTTATCTGTCTGAGAGATTTTGAAAGCAACTATTTCTCAGGTCTCGCAACTATTTGGCTGTCTATGGGATATGCTAGGATGTTCTTACTGGCTTTAATTGAAGCTTTTCCACTTCTTGTGAATGAGCAAGTATTTGGTGGAGTGCAAATAAGGGCAGGACTATCTTTCAGAGTGCTACCTAAGATGGGTGTAACCTGGCTTCTTAGCTATGCTGAATGGACTATTTATATTTTTTCATATTTCAGTATTCTTTGGTAAAGGAATCTGGAGTGCATTGACCCCTCTGCTCAAGGAATTGGTTCCAGAAATGCAGGTATGCTATTTGTTTTAGTTGATAATTAGGTGCATATTATGCCATGTGAAACAGCATAATTTCAAGAATAAAGGATGAGAGTGTTCTGTCACATCCTCTTATGCCTAGAGGCATACTGTTGTTTAATGATGATGTGCTCTCCTGAGATATGGGACAACTGGATTTACATCACTGTTTAAGTTGTTATGCTTAATAAACAAAAAATGAGGGAATGGTTGGGGCATTCCAACACTGCTGTCTTCACAAATTTAACATTCGTATGTCCTTTGAGGCATCTAATCTTTATTGGTGTGTAAGAACTTTCCATAATTCTGCAGCAACTGGCAATTTCTAGATGGTATTGCATGGAGGATGTGGACATAGGCTTGTCTAATATAGGGAATTACAAAATGATGTTTGAGAAATGAAAAGCAATATTACATATTCAGTACTAGGAAAATCTTTCATTAACTCCAAGTTACCCTGACCATTAGAATCTTTAATACACTTCACTAATTAGTCTGCTGAAACCCCCTACTTTGACTAGTTGTTCACAGCTTCAGTGAATTGATTCTTTTCCTTTATAACTGCAGGGGCTGCTGTCCAAACAGTTCTTTTTAATGTACTTTGTGTGTCTTTAAATACTCTGGTGTTTCTTATGTGGCTGGATGTCTGCCCAGGATTTGCTTGGAAGTATGAAACATAAAAAAAATTCTGATTTTATTGTATTTGTCAGGGATATGGTAAACCAAAACAATATAACATATTGTAGGACTACACTAACTCACAGTAATGGCCTTGAAGCCTTCTGTGGGAGACTAGTTATTACAAATTAGCAAGCAAATGTGCATTCACAAATAAGCAGTGCCTCATTCATTTATTTGGACAATTGCTCTTTAAATAATTTATGACAACACTTCACAGTGATCAACTAGTACGGATACTGTAGCATTATGTCTTGCAAGAGTAAAGAGGGAATGGTAATGCACAACTTCCTTACAGAAATTTGCTACTAAATCTTTGTTTGTGAAACAGGCTGAGTCTAGTTGGAATAATTATGCTTGTGGAATATTCAGGATGTGCATGAGTAGTGGTCAATATACCCCAGAGACCCTAACAAACCCCAGAAAACTGGGGAAGACAGGGTGTCCTGCTCCATACAGGGTCCTGGTCCTACCATGCCACTGTTGCAGGGTTTTGCCTTGGTTGATTCCGTTTTTTGTTATTGCAGGCACTGTCAAGGCAACTGGATTCATATTTAAAGTTATGTTTAGCTACGGCTGCTAGGTGTGAAAGATATGCATAGATGCCCTCAGAGCTCGTATTTTATTTTTTAATATAACACTGTTTTGAAAAGTGTCAAGGAGAGGCAGGATGGTGTAGTGCTAAAGTGCTAGTCTGGAAGACAAGTGATGATTTCCTCTGCTACTGTTGAGTTCTGTGAGACGGGGCAGGTGCCAATATTTTTCTGTGCCACACAGTTCACTCAGTATTGTCTTATCTCACCTGACAGGCTGGGAATAATTACAGAAGATACTGTGTGGATGGATAGGCTGTATGTATTTTAGCATAAGTCCAAAACTTGGTGCTAGGGAATTTTGGTTCTGAAGATATTACCAGCTTTGATATCACAAAGGTAGATTCTATCACCTGTGAGAGTCTTTGTCCCCACAAATGTTTGATATTTCATTTCAGAGATCATCTCATTTGACCAAGAGTGGAAAGCAGTCTTGGAAAATTGGTATGCCCAAACAAATGGACTGCTGCTGCAATCAGACCGTACATTTTACAGAACAGACTGTGTGAGAAAGATATTTTAAAAGACAAGCATCTTGCCTGCCATCCCCTTCCTCCCCAAGTCACCAGTACAACTAATTCACAGTTTGGGTTACCTAAGAAACAGTCATTCTAATGATTCAACGCCATTTTTGTCTATTCTTGTTTAATGGTGTGGAAGAAAAGTGCCACTGAGAACTTATTCCAGAATTGGTTTTGGATCAGTTTAGATTTTGCTTTAATATCATCTTCTGATCTCCAGTTTCCACTTTAATAAAAAAAGATTCTGAGCCTTGCTTTGACACTCCAGTAGGCCACAGGAGGTATCTATCCATTTGAGAATCCCCTGTTGGATCAAAGCACCTCAGCACGGCAGGGCAGAACAGTACACCATATGGTTAATGCAGAGGTGTGACACCCATAAAAACCACTGCAGGAGACAGGGTTACATGTTGACGTGTCCTAGCTGTCACTTGCTTATACACAATGACATATATTTGACTATAAATGCAAAAGACTTTAAAGGTTCTCTGAAGAATTTTGCTGTCCTCTAGATGGAGTTGTAGTTGGGTGCTTGTGGCACAAAACGTGCTCTACAGCTCCAGTTTGAATCCTCTGGTAAGAAAGGCAGGTGAGAAATTGGGAAATGCCAGCTACCTCCAGCCAAATGAGCTAAACTTGGCTTATTTTATTCCCTGCTACTCACCACCAGCCTGCCCCACCTCTGCAGAGAAAACACACTCTGAGTACATTTTCTTTTTTTTTTTTTTGATTAATTGCTTGTTCATTTGAAAATGCAGTTTCAGTTGACTAGAACCTCTCCTGTATTAAGTGAATTTGATGTAAATTAGGTTTGGTCAAGTTGTTTGGGTTATTTTGTGTGTTGTGTTTTGGAGGGATGTTTTTGGTTGGTTGACTATTTTTTAAACGTTAAAACCCCTGAACAGTGAACAAGCTTGAAGTTTTCTGGCTCAGTTTACAAGGGGGCAGGTGCCTTGAGGCATCTTTCCTTGACCAGAACACAGAGTATAACTCCTACAGTAATAAAAAGTGATTTCATACAAGCCCAGCTGCAAATTTGTCAGGTTGTAACATAAGAGATGTTAGGTCCTTCTTTTATTTGCTGGTCCAACTGGAAAGCTCCACAACTCCTCTGTTGTCTCTTTGGAAATTCTTGTCATCTCCAATATTTGGTAATTCACAACTGGTCTAATACATGCTTGGGTTTGGGCTATAACTTTGTTTGGATTAAATATCTCTTTTATCCCCAGGATGCTCCCCTGGCAGGTATGCTAAAGAAATCACGTGTTTGGATCTTTTTAAGAGCAATGCTCAGCTTAAGCCCTGACACACCCCCACACACCCCCCCCGCCCTTTTCCTTGTACCTCTTCTGTCAGTTAATTTATCCTAAACTAAAGACTGATTCTGAATTATTGCTGTTAGGAAGGGTCTTGGCCTCAAACCATCTTTCACTCTCCCCTGCTTATTAGTGGTTCACATGATCCATTGGGCATTGATTGCCCTGTGACAATCCTTGTGTGGCATGCAGCAAAACAATCCTAGTCTTAAACAGTACACCGATTATTAATCTGCAATACTTTGGGTAAAATAAAGTTCATTTTTGTGTTAGCCAGTATGGTGGCTGACACTGCTGAGTCAGCACTTGCTCAAGGTTACTATGCTTTGGATAATGGAGGTTTTTGCTCTTTTTTTTATCTTTTTTCTTCCCAGTATGCTAAGAACAGGGATATATCCATGGTAACTGTATGTTATGTCATGGCAAATATTGAATTTCTGTGAGTGTGTGAAACAGTGACAGCTGCATGGTAACATTTCTAAGCATTTTCAGCATATGTGTATTGAGCAGGATAAGAAGGTTACCTCGTACATTACCAACTTTAAAGCATTAGAGGTTCAGTATCCTGTGTTTGTACTTCTCTTCGTGCTTTGCTTTAATCTATAGCAGTGAGGTGCTGGGAAAATAAGCCTTGCCAGCAAACTCTCCAAGCCTGTGAATCTTTGGAGAGTGTAATTAATGTTCTCTGAGACACAAGTGAGGAGAGAAAGAGAGGAGTCAAGATTTACTCTTACTTCTTACTATTTCTGGGCTCAAATGCTCCATGTCCTACTGGTTTTACTCAGAATCAAATGTCACTTCGAAATGCCTAGAATTATTGACAAATTCCAGGTTTCTAAACAGGAGTGTGGCAAGTTCTCAAGCTTTTTTCTCTGAATTTAACTGCTAATAAATCTTAGGGCACATTAACGGCTTGCTTGAGAACTTGGACAATAGTGAAGAGACCATTGATTGAGGAACAGCCATAACCTGTAAGAGCAAAGGTCCATCTTAAGCAGCAGCCTATGAACTGTGTGATATAGAGTGCCATAGAATAGTTTGGGTTGGAAGGGACTTTTGAAGATGATCTAGCCCAGCGGTCCTCAAACTTTTTAAACAGGGGGCCAGCGCATGGATGAAGTGGCAGGAAGCCATCTGCGGCTGCTTGGTTTCCCCCCCCAACCCCTGGCGGGGGGGGGGGGCGGGGGAGTCTGTAAATACCGGCGGCCAGATTGAGGACCCTGGGGGACTGTATCCAGCCTGCGGGCCGTAGTTTGAGGACCCTTGATCTAGTCCAACCCCTCTGCAATGACCAGGGACACTTTCAACTACAGCAGGTTGCTTAGAGCCCCATCCAACCTGACCTTGAATGTTTCCAGGGATGGGGCATCTACCACCTCCCTGGGCAGCATGTTCCAGTGTTTCACCACCCTCATCGTAAAGAATTTCATCCTTATATCTAGTCTAAATTTACCCTCTTTCAGTTTAAAACCATCACCCCCTGTCCTATTGCAACAGGCCCTGCAAAAAAGTTTGTCCTGATCTTTCTTACAAGCCTCCTTTAAGTACTGAAAGGTTGCAATAAGGTCTCCCTGGAACCTTTTCTTCAAGCTTAACAACCCCAACTTGCTCAGCCTGTGCTCATAGGAGAGGTGCTCCAGCTCCCCACTGTTTTTGTGGCCCACCTCTGGACCCACTCCAACAGGTCCATGTCTTTTCTGTGCCAAGGGCTCCAGAGCTGGATATAGCACTCCAGGTGGGGTCTCACCAGTGCAGAGCAGAGGGAGAGAATCTTCTCCCTTGGCCATGCTTCCTTTGATGCAGCCCAGGATTCAGTTGGTTTTCTGGGCTGCGAGCACACATTGCTGGCTCATGTCCAGCTTTTCCTCCACCAGGACCCCCAAGTCCTTCTCCACAGGGCTGCTCTCATTCCCTTCGTTCCCCAGTCTGTACTTATACTGGGGGTTGCCCCAACCCAGGTGGCAGGACCTTGCACTTGGCCTTGTTCAACCTCATGAGGTTCACATGGGCTTGTCCAAGCCCCTCTGGATGGCATCCTGTCCCTCAGGCACATCAGCTGCACCACTCAGCTTGGTGTTGTCTATGAAAGAGTACAGAAAGTACAAAAGGATACAAGGAGGGAGTATTGTGATAACTTGTAAGAGAGTTTACAAATGTTAACTGTTGATATCAGGGTGTGAAAATGCAAGCAGCTAGTCAGCCTGCATGTGCTTTTGAGTTGGATGGGGTCAAGCACTTATTTCTTTGCCTGTCTGGTCCAAGCCAGCATTTCAGCTGAAACAGTTTCTGCCCTGTGAAGAAATAATTACATCAAAATTTGTTTGTCTGTTGGGACATAATCAGTGGGGTTCTAATCTAATACTGGGATCAAAAATCTCATGCTCTGCCAGCCAAGTTATCCAGGTCACCCAGGGCTCTCTCTGTAACAGCAGTATACAAATGCAAAGATGAGCTCTGAAGCAAGAGGCCAGGCTTGCAAGGAGTGCTCCTCAGGGAACTGCCTAATTCGTGGCTGAAGGGTCTCTGATTCTCTTTATAGTGGATATCTCCACAGGGTGGTTCAGCCTCCCAAAGCCTGAGTTTACCTTGCCTTCCCTGGCTGTGTTAGGTGCTCCTAGGCTGACTTGCATCTCAGCTTACGCGTTTAGCAGGTATGTTGTTAGGTAATCTGTACTGGAGACTTTGTAGCAGTGCATGGCTGGAAGCTGAGCTCTTCTGAAACTTCTGTGCTTTGGAGTCCCTCAAAACTCTGGTAGATGAGAAACTGAGACAGCATGTTTGAGAAGGGTGATTCAGTTCCTGCCTGCTGCCTGGCACAGTTCTTTGTGTGTCCACCTTCTCCAGCAGATTTCTTCCAGGCGGTACAGGAAAATTCAAAAGATCTGAGTGTTTTGCTTTGCCTTGAAGGGGGAAAATTGCAATTTCTGGTGATTTTGAAGTCTAAAGGGAGAAAACAACACTTTCTATGGCAAGATGTAGTAATAGGATGGATTAAAGCTATGCTATAACAATTCATTTGCTTTCAACTTGAAATCTTATATAAAAAATACTTTTTAAAATTTGATCGACATTCTTAGTTTTGTCACTGAAGCCCTGTTATAGGGCTGTCTCATTAATATCCTTCTACCTGCTAGTGTTTGGTAGCCAAAAGTCACTAACATATCTTGCAAACTGAAGACAGGTTTTCTATGAAAGTATGAGTATGAATCTGTGAATTCTCAATCTTTGGCTCTAGTGGCTTTCTTCTCTGGGTTGTGCATGTCAGAAATATAATGCCAGTTGATGCTTCCACCAAAGAGAATTTTTTTCTCCCTGGTGATTCAAGTACTAGTAGCAGTACCATTGTCACTGAAGATACTAAAGGTTTTGGGATATGAAGGAATGTGGTAGGCTTTTCTGTGCCCAAGTAATACTAATTAATACTGGTACAATGTTCAGAGCCAGGTATGTAGCTCTTCTGATGTTTTCAAGGACATTGTACATATCCTTTTTAACATTCACTGTGCCTGTTTTCATTCCCATTTATTTGACTGTGGGTTCTGCAAATTTAGCTAGGACTAGAAATCCTTCAAGTTCAATAATAACTACACACATTTCATTACCCATGTTCACGCTTTTTCCCAGCCCAGCATTTAAAACCTAGGCAAGCAATGAATTTAATTATATTGTAAAATATTGGAATTATTTCCAGACATAATATTGAGACTCTAGGGACAGTAACTTTTTGATTCTTGAAATCTAGCATGCCTATTTAGGTCACAATTTCAGTTACAATGTTACTTGTTCCTTGTAACAGATTTCAAGAAGACTCAACTACTTTTAGAGGAGTATTGTACTGTACAGTGTGTTTGATAGATGATTACCCAAACTATATGGGTTCAGAATTTCTTTTTCTGTTTCCAGTGATGTTAATGAATTTACATCTTACTGTGAAAGCAGTGTTTACTTGCTTGCCCAAACAGTGCATTCATATTTTAGTTCTCAAAGAATGATAGCCTGTAATCGGTTAATAACTGTCACTACTTTGGTTAAAGGGAGATGGGTAAAGGCATTCACAAGAGTACTTGGCTTGCTGAAATAAGACAGCTGTTACAACAAACCTCTGGACTGTGCTACTGCCATAGAGAACTGCAGGGGCAGATCTAGGTACCAAATGATTGGATTTTCAGGATTCTTTGTTGAAGTATGTATGCATAAGAAGGCTGCTCTTTGCAATATCACAGCCACAGATTAATTACCTAAGGTAGGTAATGGCCTGCAGCACTGGACACTTCTGTCCCTAGCATTGCCTGGTATCCAGGATGTGACATGCATGAAGTCAATTTGCACACACAAAACAAGTGGGCGAGATTGATGACCGTCTGTTAACTTCAATGCAACTGAATATGAGAAGGATAGATGTGGCATCTGATGCTTTTTATAAGAATGCACTGTTGCCTGTGATTCACTGTAACAGCTGCAACTTTCAAAACAGCCAAATAAGTTAGGACTTGATTTATTTCTTGTTGATTTCTGTGAGAATTAGGGATGTAGATGGGGTTAGCACATGGTGCTCACAAATGTGTCCAAGCCTATACTGTTGCAGCTTTTAGTGGGAGTCAGTAGCATTTTTTCAAAGTTTGTGTGCCTATGATGGACAGGTATGACTTCAGAACTGCTGCTTTCAGCTGAGCTGCAGTGCTTGGCTTTGGCAGTACTCCTGGGCTGCTTCAGCTGTGTTGTAAAACATTTTGAACCATGGCTCAACCTGTTGGTAATAATGGCCAGGTTGTTTGTCTGCACTGGTTATTCAGACCTTGCTACTATGAATTAGTTCTGATCTCTGCCTTTTTGCATAATTTTGTTTGTAGTTACAAGTGCTGTTCTCCTAGGCTGTTGGCAGCTTTCTCTTGCTTCTGATTACACTAAAAGAAAGTTCATGGCTTTTGCAGATTTGGTTTCCTTCTTTCCAGAAATTTTCTTCACATTGTTAATCCAAATGTTAAATGAGGTCATAGCAGGGACCCTTGATGCAGTCTGAGAGGATCTTGTAGCATCAGTATAACTAATAGAGCTAATGGAAGCTAAAACTAGAACTCTACAGCAGAGAAGACAACCAGATAAATGCTTGCAGATCATCTGGTCAGTGATCCTGCCAGTAATAGTATGTTTTGCAAAAGCTTGGTCTGTTCTGCCCTCAGAGTGTTTTAAATCACCTTAACTCTGATCTTTTTTGTTCACCACCATCCTGCCGGAGGAGTATGTAGGAACCTGTGGAGAGTTCAGAGTGTAAAATACTCAAGCCATGTGTTGTCTCTTTTTTTTTTTTTTTTTTTTTTCCCTCCACTGGGGCCAGGAAGGACTGCATTCCAGGTGTTTGCAAAAGAACAAGTAATAGAAGGAAGAGTAAAAGTATGGAGTGGAAGGGAGAACTGCTGGCTGCTACTTGCTACTCATCCTAGGGAATAAAAGCACTACTTTGAACTGCTATAAGAAAACTGAGTGTAAGCTTCTTGAATCTCTTGATGGTTAGGTAAATTATGTGCGTGTGTGTAGATGGGTTATTTAGAATTATACGGTGAATTTAATTTAAATTGATCTTCAAAGGGGTATCAACAAACTGTGTTATTTGTCAGGGGAAATCACCTTTTATTGTTTTTAAATGAGAATGGTAATTAGAAGGAAGTTTGGGTGAAAATTGCTTCTTGGGCTAGCTTGTTACTTCACTATTCACTACATTACCAAAGGGAAATAGCCATGTCCCCATCTAATCTGAAGTCATCAACAAGTGCTCAAAAACGCATGTGGCTTGTTAGTAAATTCTATGACTAAAAGGAGGAAGGGAAATCTCTAGGACTAGAGTGTAGTAGGATCTGAAAAGAGGGTCATCTTTCTCCTTTGCTGTCCATTCCCTCCACGGTGTGCGTGGTCTAGTCCCAACTCGGAACTGCTGCTCTCATTGTAAGTATTGCTTGCCCGTGAAGCAGGAGGTCAAAATGGGAAATATAATCTGAACAAGATTATAAGAAAACTAGTACTGAGTTCTATCAAGTTTAGAAGCGGATACTTTTCCCTAAAGTAACACACAGATTCATCGTGATCAAATAGCAAGGTCACTATTCCCTTAAGTGGATGTTCGTAATTAACAACATGGAAGGGTAAGGGCTAAAATTTAACCTAAAAACTGTGAAGGAATTGGAAATTGTCAGATATTAAGCACTTTAAATTTTGAAAGCAACTGGGCACTTAAAGATAGGAGCATCTAATGTCCTGGCATCTCCAAGATCTTCATCTTCCTTTTTATGTGTTCATAGAGTATGTTGACTCTTCTGGCAACCTTTTTAAGAAAAGCTGCAAATGAATGTATCCCATTTTAGGAGCACATTTCATACCCAGGTTCTCAAGTTTTGAGATGGCCCAAGGTGGTCTCTGTTGGTACGGCTTTGTGGGATAATGAATCGATGTCTTGGGCTTTATTTGATATTCGTGTTCTCAACCATCCCTTGTCTGTTTCCACAGCAGTGTATATACACTTATCTTAAGGAGAATATGGGGTTTTAGTCTTCTGGGTGTTTTAAAGTATGGTTATTCGTGGGATGGGAGAGGAACGTAAGGGTAAAGTATTATCATGGACATCTTAACAGATGACTGTGTTGCAGAGTAATGTTATCTTTCATACACAGTTTCTCAGTCCTGTCAGCAGTGACTGTCTGAATAATACACAGAGGAAAAAACATGTTTGGGTGGGTGTGGATTTCTACCAGAATGCAATTTTTGAAACATTAGTAATAGTCTTAAGGTTTGCATACTCAGCACAACATATTTATTCCTGGTTGCCTCCTTATTCTTTTAGTCAATTAAAGCAATTTATTGGGGCCTGAATAAACAACAAAAGTAACTCTCAAAAGATTTTTTTCCTCCATCTTGGTTATGAATGTAGTCTGCATTTTTTTCCATATGCCATTCCAACTGCTGGCACATGCTTTTTAGTGTTATAATCTTCCACTTCATTTCTAGAATGACTCTAATTAAAGTTATGTACTTTTGTAGGACTGGTGATTTCTTTTGGTTTAAAAATCAAAATAATAATAATATAAAAACAGGGAAGGGGAAAACCCCAAAATAACTTTCTCTATGCATGATTCTAGTATCTGTTGAGGGAGATGTTAGGAAATTTCATACGTATTGTTTCTAAACCCACACGTACCATAATAGGTGCATTTATAGATAGTAGGCAATATTGTGAGTAACTAATGGTGTGGGAATTACCATGGAGATACCTAAGAGTACATCGTGGGGTTTTTTCAATGCTAACAACTAAGTAGAAAGTATAAAAATCTCGGGTTCCTGTTAGCTATAGCATTACATAGCAGTGCTACCAAGATATTTATTTGTTAATGGTGCATTATTTTTTTTGTCTTGTGTCGCAGTTTCCAGTCCCTTGAAATCTTGGAAAGCATGTATAGCAAGTAAGCAGATCTGCTTCATAGAGGCATCTTAAATCAGGTGGAAGTTTAGATCAATTTATATTCTGCTTTTGTTGCTCTTGTAAATTGCTGTGGAGGACTCTGGATATGAGTTTTTGTTGTGAGATTGTGGAATGTAGGTTTTACACTTTTTTAATGTCACCCTGTCAGCATGTGCCTGACTCAAAGAGGACTGGGAATATTGTTTACAGCTGTTGGGCTAGCTAATGAATGGCTACAACTTAAGTCTGTGAAGTGATGCCATTTTACACTTGTCTGTCCAGAGTGGGTGCCCTGGTTGCTGAGTGCTTTTGAGGAAGTAGTGTGCGCTGTAGTGGATCGGGTCCAGTGCCAGCAAGAGGCAGAAGACAATTTAATAATGATGCTGTCCACACAGATTGGCCAGCTGGACGCTTCCAAAGCAGGTGGCAGCGTCTTTGTACTTGAGAGAGAAAAATAAAATGTGAGAACTTTAAATTGGACACATCATCTCCTACTAAAAAGGTATTCAAATTAGAAAACTCTCATTAAATGCAAGCTAGAAGGAACAGCCTCCCCTTATATTTGATCAGATTGCGTGGTTTTGATTCAAATTATTTCATTTTGTACTGAAGATTTACCTTTTTATAAATTAAGTTTAGTTAACTTGAATGTGATGTGAGAGGTCTGTCTCTGGTCCCTAGATAACACTGAAATTATACTAGTTACAATTTTACAAATCTGACAAATCCCTGGTAATCGTTATCTTGGTTGAAATCTAATTAATAGTAGTATAGCATTACAGTCATACCTCCTTTGTGAAATTTAATAGTCACTTGGTGACTTTCAAACACTAGCTACCTAGTAGGCATACATGCTGCAGTGGCAGACTAGGAATATGTAAATCCCAAACACTCAGCAAGATGCAGTTTACTGTGATGTGGAACACTGAAGGAAGTTCCTATTGCACAAGGAGGCATTTGGAAGAGTTTTTTCCCTATATAGGGGTTTTTTTTGTGATTTATTTTTTTTTTTTGGTGGAATATCAGTGTACCTGGGGAAGTGCTCCTCCAAGTTTTGGTTTTGGGGGGTTTGGGGTTTTTTTGCTTTAACTGTCTGCATGTGGCATGCATATAAATTGGAGAGAGCCGATTTATTTTTTCCCTTTTTTATTTCCAGATCCTTGTGAAATAGGTACTGTTCCATATGTTTGCAGGATTATGCTTTGCTATATTGTTTTAAGTTCCTTGGGCGGAATAAGGAATGCTTTTCCTTTAGCATAGCATCTAGTCAGCTGAAGCTAAATATTTCTTTCCTGAATTTAGCTTTTTTTGTGCTTTGGTTCAGAAACAGAGTGAAAGTCAGGTCTAGGGGAGAGCCATGATACAAAACCTATTTGGTTAAAGGTTAGAATTTCACTTGCTCTTCCTCTGAATTTTAGTGTCTAAACCAGCACGGTCTGATCATCAGGTTCTCTACCAAAGCAGTGGGGTCAATCTGAACTCATGCAGTATAGGGAAGGAAAGAAGAAGGTGAGCATTTGACTGTTTTCTGAAAACTCAAGCCCTCTTACAAAGCTTTACACCTTCTAGCCAGTTTCCAATGCAGGCAGTTGAAATTTGTGTTTGTAAAGAACTTCCTCATCCCAACAAACTTGAGTGTGTCTGGATTTCCCTGCAAGCATTGTGCCCAGCTGCACGGGTAGATCGCAGGAGAGTCTAGCTTTGGGGTATGTATGAAGGATAACCTAACAACACAGCAACGTGCTTTATTGGTTAGGTACTATTTATGATCCAAACAGAAGCATGATCCATCTGGAAAAATACAAAGGAAAAAGTGAAAGTCAAGAGGGAGTTTTTCTCCTCCAGAAACTTTCAGTGGCTGCTAGTAGTTGGAGGTTTGGTTAGTGACCCATTCGTTACAGCTGACTGCTAGGAGTAAGCCTATGAGACTGCATCTGTTTCAGACTCTGATATACCCTTTGGCATTCTTTAATTCAGGTCGTGTGGCAGATGGGAATGTGCCACAACTCTACACAATAGGGTAAAAAAACACCCAGAAGCCACTCCAGGAACCACAGCATTGCAATCTCTCAATACAATAAATATAGCTAGTGAGAAAGTATAAGATCTTCTCTCATGACACCTGATCATTTCTCAGCTGATCAGTTGTTGCACATTCAAACTCTGATTGCTGCTACCATGGAGTGTTCTGTTCACTGGGCAGGCCACACAACACTGAATGTGGTATCTGGAAGGCTACCTGCTCTTTCTTGTCCCTTGTGTGCTTGCATTTTTTGAGATGGTAGGAGTTGATTTGGTGACAGACATCTTCAGTTAATGCAGATGTATATTTGGGTGCTGGAATACTGATAACCAAAGGAAATACTTCCATGCTTTACAGATAAGCAAGTTTTACATTAGATGGAAGACCGAATAGCATAATTACTCACGATAGTACCTTTCACTTAAGTAATTGCATCTGTCCCATTGACAGTTCAGCCCATATCAGATACCAACAGTGCCCCTGGAATTGCCTCTCCTATATATATATCAGCGTTGGGCTACAGAAGCAGCAGCATTTTCACAAAGATCTTAGTAGGTTAGTTTTCATTTTAGTCCTGATGAAGGTGAGCCTGAAGCAAAACTGTAGGAAGGGAGGAAGTAAACAGTAAAAAGCACAACCTCTTTGAAAAAACCTAGAAGACTTTTAAAAGATAGAAAACCAAAGAAAACTAGAGAAAGCCTACAGGCAAACCGAACTTGTCTCTAACACATCTAGTCTGGAATTTCATCGTACCTCTGATTGAGGAAAGAAGGACCAATTATCCCAGGGAAACATGGATTGTATTACATATGCATTCACTGCTAAAGGGGGAGAATGTTGATTACTTAACACAAAAGTGCTGAAGCCATTAGTACAGCCTTTTAGAGTTGAAATAAACATGTGTATTATATGCCTGTAAATCCCAGTAGACAGCACAACTGGTGTCGTATTCCACAGTGGATCCATTAGCAACATAATGTCATCTAACCACAGGCCATGCTAATGGTTTAAATTAGAATGTGTGGGGATTTCTTAATTTATAAAAGACACTGCTGCCTGATTAGAATAAACCTCTTCAGCATAAAGCTGCTGCTCTTGTATGAAAACCCTTGTGATACATCACTTCAATCAGTATCAATGAGTGGGAAGGTGTGAAACTAAGCTTTCTGAGCATGCGAGAACTAAGTGTTGAACAAAACCAAATGCATCCGTGTGGTATCTGATAGATCAGTAAAAAGGGCTGGGATGTCTTTAAAAGCAACTGAAATCCAGCGTGGGGCAGGTGACAAAGGATGTACAATGGTATGTTTGTGCAAACCCATTATATAGCTGAAGATAATTGGTTCCACCATACTATGGGCAACAATGTCCCACTGGCAGTAGTGGTACTAATTGCTTGGGGTAGAGAAATAGGCAATTGTTGTGAGTCTAATGCAGAAAAGAATCTGTGTAAAGCAAAACTTTCAAAATCAAACCCATGACCTCAGCACAGAAAGCAGAAGGACGTGTGAACTTGGAGGCTGCTGCCCTTCTGTCATGATTGCTTTAAGTGCCTCTGCCAGCGGTATGGAGGCTACTGCTGGGGCTTCAGATCTTTTCAGAAAACACAGCACTCATACTATACAGCTTCCCACATAATTTCTCTGTGAAAGCATTTCACCAGAAGGCTGTGTTACAGTAGGACACCAGTAATTCATGCTGTCCTATAGAGCTGGAGGGCAGACTGCTAACCTTGATATTTTACGGCTAACTAACAGTATTACTAGCAGTACTCCCCTTTAAGTCTTCTATCTAAATACTACTCTTTGTTTCAGAAAATGCAGATGTGTTTTCCCTCCTTATCCTCTGTATTGCTTACGGGCCTAGAAATTCAGATTCCAATTAAGAGAATTGGTTAAGCACGATAAATAAAGAGCTGCTTACAAAGCATGTCTCACGCAGTTTGGTTGGGGGAGAAGAGAAGAATGGAAATCACCTCTCTTCTGATGAGTAGAGAAGCAGGATGGGGAGCTTATGCTCATAAAACTTATCTATAACATTTCTCCCTTCTTTTAAATGAGATGCTAACTCTGCCAGAGACAGAGTTGCTCCCCTAAGGTACTGGAGTATGACAGTCAGCTCAATTCTGATACCTTACGAGCACTCATTCTCACTGCAAAGGTGGTTTGATCACAATTAGAAAGGCCTCTGGTCTAAATGCAGTAGTGCTCTTACCTTGGACTGGCTGGACTACTGGAGAGTGTGAGCAAAGCTCACAAGCTACTTAGTGGACCACATGACAGCCCAAGCTTCCTTCCCTGCTGCACTGAGACACACAACTTTTTCTTTCTCAGTAAAACCATTGTGAAGTGACAGTACCTGTTTTCTGGATGGTTTTGCATGGGTCAGCTACTAGAGTGGGACAAACCCATGCTGTGGCTCGCACAAATCAGAAAGTATAAGTACCATGTCTCTGAGAGAAGGAGGAAAACTGTAATCCAATTTGTTGCATGGAGATGACAGCAGAAGTTCAGGCAGAAGGAAAGCAGGGTGAAGTGTGGTGGGAAGGTCTTTCTCTTCAATCAGTATTGGAAAAGAGAGCAAAACAGCCTTCAGGGAGGTAAATGATGTTAGTATTTCTGAAGTGAAATAAGCTCTAGACAGATAAATCCTAACTCCTCGCCGTACAGTATCCCTCTCCAGGAAAAACTCTGTTGTGTTTTGTTCCACCAAAAGGATTTCTGAATTCCATTGGCTGCTCACATTTTATGTACATGTCTATGCATATCTTAAGAGCACCATTCAAGGAAATGTTTTAATTTCCTAGTGGTGTGCAGTTAGACCTCCCACACATTACTGTTTATATATGCCCTTTGGTGAAAGCCAAATACATTCTAGGAATTTGATCTGTTGCCTGTAGCTGAAATACTGGCCTCTGACTACAATATGGAAGGTGATATTTGCTTCTTTTTAAACACTTAAAGCTGAAACCAGCTCTCAGATTGTTTCTTTTTTCCTTGACAGAGCTAAAGGAAGCTGAAATGTTTGTTTGGTTCTCTTCAGCACAAAGGTTGGATGCTTTCTATGAGAACTGAAAATACAGGCATTTTAAAAACTACCTGTAGCTGATGCCCAGCACTGTGTGATTTCTTTTGGACAGGTGAAGAGGGTTAAATTGCAGCCTGAAGTAGAGCTGTGGTACTGTACCTGTGACTCCTAGCTGTGGAGATAACTGTTCCCTGTTGGGGTTGGCTGACAGGACTGGAGGGGACTTCACCAGCCCCATAGGCAAATCAACACAGCTCTGCCCCTGGTCTGCAGGACTGCTGTGTGACGTACCCTCCCATGTGGCACCTGTTTAGCATTAGCTTAGCACACAGAGTGGAACTCACCAATCCCCCTGTATATACAAGCTTGAAAAAGAATACTTTTACAACTAGCCTTGGTTACTGCACTGGTAGAAGACACCTCTAACCATGTTCCTAAGTCTGTTGTCTGCTTTCAGGTGCTGGGCTGTAGGCTTTTGCTGTAAAGATGCTTGCACCTACCTTCCTGGTCTGTTCATTCACTAAGAAGCATGCCTTTTTTCTTCTAAGAAATGTGTGAAATAAAGTAGGAGATAACAAAAAATGAGTTATTCGCTACCATCTCTGATCCCCCCAAAGAAGGCAGCATGGGTTTGCTTTGCATTACAGCACATCATGCCTCACTGGTATCTCGCTTTAGCTGAGGGGGGAGGTCTGTTAATGTGTTGGTTGGATTGGGATGTCCAAAGTCAAGGTAACAGTGGTTAGATAGAACCTCTCTATGCTGAATGTGAAGAGAGTTGACTGGTTTTGAGCTGTGCAGGAAAAAACTATATTCCTTTTGTGATTTCTGAGCAGTGGTTTTTGAAAGCTCTTGCTGAGCCCACTTTAGCTTATAGTGAATGCCCCAACGTTGCTTTCTTGATCCTTGAAAGTTTCTGTTAGAGTAAAAGGCCATTCCATGTGACTTACACCAATCTTTTTGCTGGTGAGCTAGCTTGCTACCTTCAGAATCTTGAATTTTGTTTTTTCAAATGCTGGGAAGTGCAAACATGCACAAGCACTATTAACGTCCTCTGTAAGAGAAATTGTTAAGTTAGCTGAATGCAAGTCTTGTTTCCCATTTGCTGTTGTGGGATTTATCAGATGACTGTTCACAGTCTCACGTAATAGATCTTGTTTTATAATATTACCTACCACATACTTTCTGCTGCAGAACCTTAAAATCTGCTTGAAATTTTCAAAATTACCAAAGGGAGCTGTGTAGGAATTAGGCACTGGACACTGACTTCTTGAAATGCTTAAAAAAATAAATAAGACTGCTGCATGTTCTGAGGTATATTGGGTATATAAGGAGCAGGCTCTGAGTTTTCCATGAGTCTGGATTCCCATCTTTAAGTGAAGAATTCTCAAAACTTCACTGCACCTTTTCCTAAAGAGGCTTCTTTGCTATTAGTAAAGCAGCTAAACCCCTTTGCTCCTTCTGACCTCAGCATATAATTGGCATTCAGTGTTGCTTGGAGCCTTTAACTGAGCCAGGAAATCAGTCTTACAGTTCACGTTTGTATGAGAATGCTTAAAAAATGCATGTTACTGTTTTTTTCCTTAATTCAACAAAAGTTAAAATTGAATTTGCATTTTCCCAGTAAAGGAATTTGTTTTCAGTTGGGGTAAGAAGATAAAAACTTCAAAAACTGTGTTCAAAAATAAGAATGCAAAATAAAAATTGGCAGCATGGCATAATTTGCTCATCATATTTTTCAATATCAGACATTAATTTGTAATGTAACAGAGGTGAAAATAAAACACTCAGAGTGAACATTTGGTGTTGAAATGTAGTCGAGATAACTCTGAACAATCTTTTCTGTAGTTGTCATGTTTTTGCAGATTGTTTGAACATTCCCTCCTCAGGGGGGAAGCTGATCCAACAGAGAAGTTTGCGATAGGTTGTAATAAAAGCAAACGCCAAGTGGTTTTGTTTTGAGAAACCCTAGTTTGCCATTTCTGCCAGTTCTGATCTTTTCATGGGAGTCGTGTTCAAAATGCCTGCGTAACTCTCCCCAAAATGTACATCTCAAGCGGAAATCCTTGGCATGGAATAATTGGATATGGATCTTTCTCTCTCTCTCTCTCTCTCTCTCCCCCCTCGTATGTGATGTGGATAACTGGTTAAACACAGCTAGTGTTCTTCACACACCAATACCGTCTATAAGAGGCAAATTGAGCATGTATTTGGCTGGAAATATCAAAATCAGTCACTGAAGTAAATCTAGAAAGGCAGTAAAATTTTCTCCTCTTTGAGGGAATGAGTCATCTTTTATCAGATGTCTTCTTTGGCACTTATGGCAACAGATACTTGAGGGACTTGGCCTGTGCAAAGCAACAAGGAGAAACAGGGTAGCCAGGGGAACTGAAACTTTGAAAGTGCAGTGAGGGCCTAGTGTGGAGGGGGGTTGGAGTGTGAAGCTGATGTGTTCCATTGTGTTCACTTGAGGGCAAAGAAGAAAGTAAACTTTTGAGAAGCTTGGAAAGCTTCAGAACAAATTTTATTCTTTGGTTTTCATCATAGTGTGGACTGATTCAGAGAAGCCTTCAGAGACTTCACTTCATTGTTTTTGATAACCCACTAAGGTTGTTAGGGTTGGGTTGCCTTAGCTACAACTGAGCACAATAAAAAATGAGATCATCTGTATTATTTTTTAGCATTTATCTTGATTACTTGGCTTCAATAGTGATACGTGTGACTTTCTGTTCCACAGTAGATTCCTTCCAGCATCTGACTTGGAAAGCCATCAGTATCAGTGCCCTCACTGTAGCTTTCACTAGAGAGCCAACTTAGCAGAGACATCTCAGTTTCAAATGACATGATAGACTGCTATGGTGACAGTTCTGTTATGCAAAACTGCTAGCAGGAGTGGGTTAGACTTAAATTAAGTGAATTAAAATACATGAAACCGGTGCGTTGTCTTAGTTTCACGCTTATGAGTGATGGAGTAGTTTATTTTTTCAGCCCAATTCTATTGAAAATTGGTCCCAAGAATTCTACCATTGTAAAGCCAAGAGTTTTATGTCTCACTAAGGGGTCTTTATCATGTTTGTGCTTTCTGTTTTGAGCTAAGGTGCAACTTCAGAAGCACATCCAGTGAGCCTTTGATTAGTTATCAAAATAGTATGTGATCAAAAATGAAATGGTGTATTTTAATTTCTAAGCTGGAATTGTCAGTTTTCAGTTTCTAGACTTTTGTTTATTCATTGAGAATTTCTTTCCTCAGGGATCTCTTCATGCAGACATTTAGGAGAGACTGTTTCTTATTTTTTTTCAGCTTTTTTAGACCTTAGTTTATTTATGTGGCTTTCTTCTAAAATTCTTCTGATATAGTACCTCTTGTCTCTCCCTTCACCTTGAGTAAGGACATTTGGACTAAACAGAGCATTTCAGGTAATTGTCTGGCCACTTTCTCAATCCTGCCTTGTGTGTCTCCTGCTTGAAGACTTTGCAGTCAGATTAAACCTCTGCTGTACCATGGGGAAGCCTTAACTATAGAGAATTTCTGTTTCCCTTTCTGTCTTACGGTCCTTAGTCATTCACTCTGTGGCACTGTATTTCAGAATTTCACATCCTTCCCCTATCTTACAAGCACAGCTTTACATCCAAGATATTTTGTCATGTATCCAATTTATTTAACATTCAAATGAATCATTTTATTCTGAGATCCAGTTCATCTGTGAAACAGACCTATTTTCATTATTATTTGTAAGTCTTCCAGTTTTCAGTATTGTGTGAATCTTACTTGCAATAATTTAATAACGATCTAAAGGAAAATGATACTGTATCATTGAATGTTTCCCACTTCAAATTTTTCTGTGCTCTACTGCTGCAGTAGTTACTGGCTTACAAGTTGCAAAGGTATGTATTTTTCTGTATTTCTGTGTGAGGCTAAATCAAATATTTGAGAGTTCTTACTGGCTGTAGAAAAATATCAACAATATGACTGTATCTTTTATCTCGCTGACTTTTTCATACCAGTTTCTACTACATTTAAATCAATGTTAAGCTTACCAGCCTAGGGATCGCCTGGATATTGGCTGGAATTTCATAGGGAGGTGCAAAACATTTAAGAACACATTGCTAGTACCCATCGAATAAAGGCACTAATATATGAATGAAGGACTACTGATACACTAAAATGTGTTAATACCTGTCTTCCTCCTTATGAACCTATATCCTAATCCATCCCATCCACTGAAGGGATGCCACAAAAAAATTAAAAGGACAGAAAGGACCCAACCCCCACTCAAAATAATTCTGAGTATAACAGAACTGGAACAGCATAATGAGTATGGTCTGTCATATGCATGGGATGTGTTTGTTTTGTTTAAAAGGAAAATGACATTAGGTGAGGAAAAGATAGCTGAAATAGTCCCAATCTCTGTTTTACCTGTGCAGCAACGGTGCCAGCTATGCTGTCGCACATGTAGATGTGACCGAAGCACATGTCGTGTTGTTCTCCTAAATGCTGCTAGCCAAATGAATTCAGATAAATTTCAACCGAGCTCTGGTGGATTCAAGATTGTCAGGAGGACCATAAATGGCAAAAAGCAATGTACTGTGTGTGATGAAGGCAGGAGAAATAGTCAGAGGCTGCTGAGGGGTGAGGTGTTCCTCAGCTTTCATTAATGACCCATGAGAAGAAGTAAACAAAATGTGACTTGGTTTCACAGATGCCGCTCTGTTCTGAAGGACTGAGAATGCCGTTTAGAGTACAAACACAGTGCAGAGGGGAATGAGTGGGAATAGAAACAAGGAGAGAAGATGCAGTCCAAAAATCTATTCTGTGCCTAGAAGGCAAGAGCATAAAAAACATGAGTTTGTATACAAACATAGATTTTGTTAGAGGAAAAACTTCCTTAAACAGGAATGTTTAAGGAAATGTCTATCCTCTGACCAAACTGAAAAGGCTGTTGCAGTGTAATATGGCCAGTCATGCTAAAGTCTGTGCAAATGCGGAAGCATCGTTACACATACAGTGGGCAGCAGAGTGTGTGTTTCCAAGTAATGTGTAAAATAAGCTGTCTTTATGGGAAAGGGGTTCTTTAATCAGCAGGTCTGTTCTGTAGGGAAGGAGGTGGGATTGTCTCAGTCTTTACCTGCCTACATATGACATAGCTTTTCTGATGCCAGCCATTTGGCCAACAATTTCAGTAATGGGAAAACCAGCTTCCCAGCCTCAACTACTGGCTGATCTGGCCTCTGCAGGCTCCCTAACACCCCTGTGAGCAGGGCTTCATAGCAGAGAAACTTTGGAAGCACAATGGCTCCTTTGTGAGGCTGCCACTTGAGGTGCAAGTGTAAGGTGATAGGGAGATTCAGGACTGTATTATGCATAGCTGTAGAACCACCTCCTATTTGCTTTTCATTCTAGCACCTCTGGGTTTCCCCAGTGTCCCCCTAGTATCTTTATTGGGAGCGATGCTATGAACAATATTTTTTTTCCTTATTTGTCTTTGATTGTTTTCTCCAAACCTCTGATAATTTCCCTCCATTCCCTCATCCTCTTTGCCAGGCTGAAGGGTCCTACTCTGAGTATTCTTTGCATAGAAGCTCTTCTGTTACCTTTTGTTGCCTTTCTTGGCTTTTTTTATTAGCCTAAGAATACTTAGGGATTTTTTGAAGGGAGAGAGAGAAATGGAATTTCCACAAAATGTTTATTTACTGTTTCTTATCAGTGCAAATTTAGGTTTCTGAAAATTGCCTAGATAGAAGATTAGAGAAGAGATGGCCAATTTCTATATCCTGCAGGCTGAGTACCCAAAAGCTCATTTGGCCAAGCAGTGCAAAATCTGAACAGTAAGAAACAAGGGCAGAGGGGAACTGAGGAGGTGGTTCCAAGTGGGTGTCCTGCTGCTTCCAAGGGCTTCATCTCTCCCCTTACAATAAGGGAGGTAGGTAATTGCTTTGCAGCAGGTTCTTGCACCAGCCTTTGATTGTTGGCCTCACAGATGCTCTTGGGTCACTTTTACTTACAGATAGGGATCGAGATTCCCTGCACACCAGTGTTGCAGAAGTGGCACTTCACATTCTGCCATCTCTTGTACTGGGCTGTGTTTTTAAGGGATATCAGAGTTCTGGTTTCTAACAGTGACTCTACAGCACACCAGATTTATACTCTGTGTGCTCAGATGCAAGCATGTGTGGCATACTAAGATATTGCTCCTACATTGCCTATGTTTAAGATTATTAAAAATCATAAAGTGCTTCAACTAAGACAACTTATTTTTGCTCTCTATTTTGCCATCTACTGAAAATATATTTGGCAAACCTGCTAATCAATGTTGACTGGTCTGCTGTGTGCTGTCTTATCTGTGTTTGACTATCTTGTCGGTTATGATTTGTTGAATACAATTTTGTTTTGTTATAGCCTAAATTTTGATGAAAATTCTCAACATGTCTGCTCACTCAGAATGAGATTTACTGAGGGTGATGGAAGAACACTTCTAATGTGCAGTGTGCTGAATGAAAATACACTCATAATTGCATTTGTTTTACATCTGCATTGGTAAAAGATTGCAAAGAGTTCGAATTAAGGAAAGAGAACTGCCAAAAAGAGGACAGGATGCATACTATGAAGGGATAGGGAAAATTTTCTTTTCCTTTGCCTTATTTGACTCAAGACAGTATTTTATCTCCAAGCTACACAGTATTTATGGGGCTTCTTCTGAACTCCTTTTTGTAAAGAAAACTAGTTCATATGTCAGTCAAGCTCCTGAGATTTGAGCCCCAAACAGAGCACCAGTTTTGCCTGCTCTTGCTTCCAGTCGTAGGTAGCTGCTTCCTGGGCTGCAGGTAGAAGAAGGGGCTTTGGGGGGAGGGATGCGATTGCATCAGCATCATGGTGCTGCTGGGCAGTGCTGATGAGGAGAGGCTGTACCACAATCCTGTCTTATCGTCAGCCTTCCCTTCCCTACCAGCACATTCCTCACTCGTTTTCTCTCCCGTGGTTGTGATATCTGAAGCAGAGATTCTCTTCCTATGTGTAGGTCTGGTACAATGAAATTTTGAAGTAGAAGTATTGGTATCTAATAAGGGTAAACAGAGAGCATGGAAGAGCATGGAAGAGCTCTGGCCTTGATTCTGTCTGGCAGCCCTGAGGCCTGGAGTTACCCATGATCTATTAAGGTCTTGCTGGTACTCAAAAGCCATGAAATAATGACAATTACCTTTTTCTACGCCAAAATATTTTGGTGTAATTATGGTCCTTTCCCCCCCCCCCCCCTTATGGCTACTGCATGACTGTTAACTGTTACTCTTAAAAGTCTGGCAGATTTTCAATATAGGTAGCAAGTTTCAAGTTTCCTGCACTTTTGTCTATGATTCAAGACAGGTAAGAAGAATCCTAATCTTAAAAAAACACAACAAGACAAAAGCACACCGCAAAAAACCCTGAGCCCTCCTCAACAATATTCTTGTCACTTTGCTTTAATTTCTTTCATAGCACTAACTGGGATAATCCTAAAACTTCACTGTAGCTCTGTCATCAAGCCATGTAACACCGAAAGGCAGAAAGGTCGTAGTATGTGAGATACGTCAAACAAAACAGAAACATGGAAAATGGCCTCACTTGGTCACTTCAAAATCATCATCTTTCTTGCTGTACACTGTGTGCAGCACCCGGCACCGTGCGTGTCCTGCAGCAGCATCCCTATCTCGTGTGTTTGCAAAGCACCATTCAGTGAGGGTACCCATGCTGTAAAAAACACGTATTCAGGGAAAATGGCATACTTTCTGCATAATTCTAGAATTTAGAAAAAGTTGCTTCATTTTTTTTTCCTCCTTATTAGTTAGAAATAGAAAAAAAAAATCTACATATCTTCTCTCTGGTAAGTTCAGGATAAATAGTCACGGGGACTGTTCTCCAGGAAGGGTGACGTTGGGGCCAGTGAATGGCATATTGGTTCTGCTTCAGGCTCACTGATCTGCTGGATAACCTTAGGGGAGTGGATCTAGCACTACATGGGTTTATCCTGTCAACTACTTCTTGGGGTTGTGATTGATTTTTGCTACCTGTTTGCATAATTGTTGCTGTTTGCATTCTTGTCTGTAAAAGCACTTTCTTTCCCTTATTACAACAATGACGTTGTCATCTGTATTATCCAGAAGCAGGCCGGCTGTGGCTTCTCCCTCCTGACCCAAGGCAAGGCCTTGCTAAAATGCCTTGTATCTAGTAATATGGTTAAGGAGTCAGCAACCTGATGATACATAAGGTAAAACCTGCGGAGACTGTACTTCCTTGCCCAAGTCTATTCAAGTGAAAGAACAGAAGGCTTACAGCCTAAAGCTTAATTAAACAAGTGGATTTTCACCTAATGTACTGAGAGAGGAACTGCTGTGTGTAAATGATAATAAGAGACTTCCTTGTTTAAAAAACAAAAGAGAAAAAGAAAAAACTAATGAAAATAACCATCAAATTATCCTGAAAGCTACTGGTTTACGTGTCAGCCAGAGGATCTTGCTGCTCCTGGCAACAGCCTTTACTGACACAAGATTAGAAACTGCTTTTTCAACTGTCAGCCAGGACTGTACAAGTAATTGATTTTTAGGTTCAGCTGCCAAACTAAAAATAACAGTAATAATAAAAAATGGCTTAGCATGGATCACATGTAAGACTTCCCCGCCCATCCAAATGGAAAACCGGCATTATTTTACGTGAATAAAAGATTACATTCTGGTTATTTTTTAATAAAAGTGAAATAACCAAATTGATGGATTCCTCTTATGGGTGTATTAATTTGTTTCTGTTTGGATATGGCCAAGATAGGGGTTTTAAAATATTTCATGCTGGATTTGAATATGTCATAATATCAATTATCTGTAGGGGGTTTTTTTCACATAAAGGGTCACATTTTGAAACCCCTATGTATTGTTCTCAAAGGACGCAACTTGATCATCTGATAACATTTGATTGCATGTTCATAAGATTCATAAGGAGAAAGACTGTGATGTAAAAGCTGCCTTTGAGATTTGAATTATCATTTTCCCTTAAAGTTATCAAGTACCCGAAGCCTCTAACATAACAAAATGCAAGAGAAAGTGTACAACTCCCTTTCATCTCCTTGCAGATAGGTAGGTCCAAATAGTATCTTGTGACAACATGGTGAAATCAAAGGTGTCATTTGTCGTCAGGATGTATTAAGGTGCCTTTTGAAATCAGCAGGGAGTTGTCCAGCTGTTGGCACCCCAGACTCACAAGCCCCTGTGATCCAAGGTGCTTCCCAGCTGCTGGCACTGCAGACTTCCATACAGACACATGCACACAGAGAAGAGGATCCCTCACCCAGCAAAAATAGAAATGGAAATTGATAAGAAAACAGGACAGGCTGTGCTGATCAGGTTCAAGGTGTTGTCAGACAAGCATATAGAGCAGCCCTGTTAACAGAATATTGGTCCTCTTTATCCCCTTATCCCCCTCTATTTTCCCCCAGTTGTTCCTTTCCAAGTCATCTAGATCCATTCTTTTCCCTGCCTTTGATTCCACTCCTAAACATCTCATAATAAGTCCCGTGCAATCCCCAAATGCTCTTTGTCTGTGCATCCTGCCATTGTGTGCTCCTTTATGTGTGTACAGACAGGCTTTTATCACATAACCTAATGCTGTTATCTTGGCTTATTTTTTCAGTCAGTTCATATGTTTAAGGGGGTTATGCTGCCTCAAGGGCCATGTGCATTCTCTCTTCCATGAAAGTCTGGAGGTTTTTTTTTGCTGAATACAGTACAGCCTTCAATAGCACTGAGCTGCGTTTCAAGAAAACCAGCCCTGGGAGTGTGTTGTCTGAGCTTTTACTTTCCCTGAGACTCTGGTCTAGGAAAGACTGAGATCAAGAGGTGGCTGAGTTTATGGGCAAATGGAGTTTAATGTCAAAGAGGATTAAATATTTTGCCACCAGTAAACTGGAATTCTGTTCACAACTGAGAAGTGTCAACACTTGTTCTATGTCTGGAAGAAAAGATTGGGATTTGGAAACTTTTTTTTCATTTGTTTTTGGGTTGCTTTTTTTTTTAACTCAGCACTATTATCCAGTTCTTAGTCCTTGTGACTATGTAACTTCTGGTTACTGCTTATCAACTGCAGGTGCAAGAAAGCCCTTAGATACGTTGCCTCCATTCTGACAGATCCATCTTCTAACAACTTTATGCTACACCTCTTAATACAACAAAATCTACATTAAACTCAGTCAGTTAGTAGTAAAAGGGCTCTGGTAGAAGAGTCTGCTGAAAAGTAGGCCCTCAGACTCTGTGCCGTTGTTAGAAGAATATATATATTTTTTTTAATCCTTTATCAAGACTCCAGACACTGGAGTTCTTTGCAACACACTGGGTTTCCATAAATAATACTTGGGGAGCTCAGCTCTCCTAGTTTTTTTCTGTTGCCAGTAGTACTGGAGACAGAAATTAATTTATTTCTGCAGCTACCACAAAGTGACCATGCTATAGAGTAGTGGAAATTGCATGAAGTCAGTCTAGGGAACCTTTCTTCTTTCTGACCAGAATCCAGTGACTGGTATTGGCTATTGCTGTTGGCAAGCAGGAGACGTGAAAAGAAGCTATCTGTTCAGAAATAACCTGGTCCAAGGGAAAGAGTCTTTCTAGTCATTTTGGCAAACCTACCTTTCCAGTTGTTATGTTCTTGGAAGTAGCTGTGGATATTCCTTTTGTGCCAAAGCAGCTAACCCCTCTGTGCACTGGCTGCACTCCCAACCTGGATGGCTGTAGCTGTACAGAGAAGACTTACTTCTGCTTTCATGCTGTCTGGAGATATATCTACAAGGAACAAGGACTAGCAAATACAAAACAACAGAAGATCAGGAAAGAGATAGGAAAAATAAGCAGCAAATGTTAATCACTGGGATGCTAGTGAAGCAGTGCTTAAAAATGCTTTTGGATGCATTCTATATTCATTAGCTTGATTTTTCTCTTGGGTTTGCATAGCCAGATTTGGAGATAATGATTTTCAAACCTTCCCGGGTGACTTCGGTGCATGCCTTGTAATCTAAGGGAGAAAGGTCTTTTATCTTCCTATGTACCTCAGATGTGAGATGGGCTTTATAGTAGAGTTTGCTTACCTTTGTCTAAATAAGCCATGTGTGATAGCACTGCCTGAGAGCTCTGTTCTTTTCCCTTGCCACATGGCAGTGTTCACACCTCAGCTGTTCCCTGCCGATACATATTCAGGAGGAAGTTGCAAGAGCGTGGAATTTTTTATTAATACAAAAAATATTTTCATTGTCCCTGTGTAAATGTGTACATTTTGTTATAGCTGCAGTTGGACTTTTTGTATGTAAACACAGGAATCCAGCAGTAGGAGACTTAAGAAAAATGGAAAGTATCGTAAGGATCTCAGTCAAGCTCAAAATGATTTTTTTGAAACATATGCTGAAATAAGATGTTTTTTGTCATGTGGACATACTTGAGCATGGACTTGCCATAGGGGAAGGGAAGACTTTAGTGTAATGTGTAAATGTCTCACTCAGTGATAAGGATATTATATAGGACACAACTGCAATTTGCTATGCACATGTGCACTTGCTGCAAGTCCTGCCAATGTTTCTGTTTTGTACAGTGTGTATAATTTCTTCCGTGATAGGTGACAGCTTGTGTCAGATCATTTCTGAATAAAGGGCACTTTCTCTGAGACTCTGTCAGATCTCATCTCCTTGCAGAGAAAAATCAGAAACTTCCCAAGGTTTTCCACCTGAGTTGCATGGGCTTCTCTCCCACCTTGACCCTCTGCTGCTTTTTCTTCAGGATGATTTCTGGTTGTTACCTAACATGAACTCACCTTGGCTGCTGTTCAGTGCTAAACAAAACAGCTTTGAAGGAAACAGCACAAAGGAGAGATTCCAGTGACTTTGTCTAGTCTCTGAAGAAAAAGCTCGTGTGTGTAAGACCTTTTCTTATGTTCCATAGCAGGAGCTAATAAATATGGTATTGCCAGAGGCATAATTGATTATCTCCACAGCAGCTGAAAACCATCTCAGAGAACCTTTCACAAGGCAGAGCTGGGAGGCTAACGTGTGTAGTGCCATGAGAGCCCCCTGTTGCTAACAGGAATCTTTCTGTGGAGCCCACCAGCAGCAGATGAGGCTCTCATCTGTCTGCTTAGCGTATCTGACAGTGCAGAGCTCCAGGCAGCGTGGTGTGGATGTGGAAGGGTACAGCTGCTCTGCGATGTGAAACTTGGTGTGGAGTGTGCAGAACTAATGGAGGAGAAAAACCTGCTATCCCTTCCCTGCAGGTCCCCTTCTTTCCTTCCGAGTCTGTCCTATACAGTCTGAACATCTCCTGCACTAATAAATTAACTTTGTTTCCTGCAAGGTCCTGTGAAAACACAGACTTGAGGAGAGCCGGATATTTTAAATTTGCTTCACAGTACTTTTATTTTTTCTAAATAAGGAGAAAGAAACTAGAAATATAGAGCATCTGGGTAAGAGTAGAGGTATGGGCTACCAACTGTGGGGATAGAGGCTCCCAGATATGTGGCAGGTAACAGAGGGCCATTGGAGCTTCTGTTTCCTCTCCACCTCAAGTAGTGGCAAGGCTTGTCCTTCATCCCAACCCTTGGCAGCCCCTCCATGAGACCAGTGACTTACAGACAAGGACCCAAGTAGGTTCAGCGTTGCCACCTGTTGCATGACTCTCTGTATAGTCTCCAGGGCTCCCTGGTGTCTTAGCAGGCAAGCTGCTGGAGACCAGTACAGCCCCATTGTAAACTCTGACAGTGCTTCAGCTGTCCTAACACATGCAATTTGCATGAAACGCTCTGGGTTTGATGAATTGGTCTCCCTTTACTCCCACCAAATGCTTTCTCACCTCCTCTAGCTGAAGGTATTGTGTTGTTCATAGTACAAATCCTAGGAGCTGTCCTGTGACAATGGCAGTGTCTGAGAGCACAATGTTTGCCATTTCTTCTGTGGATAAAGGCAGAGAGCAAGGGCTTATTGAAATACAGAAGTCTGTTCGACTTCAGTTGCAGTGACTCTGTCTTGGCCTTCTGCCTTGCACCTGTAACTTGCTATTCTAGAGGGCTGAAAAGTAAAGTGGTGCCACACTGGTGTCACTTGTACTATGGGTAAATGGAAGCAGTTGAAAACCTCAGATACAAATTTGTCTGCTCTCGACTCTGCAACATGGATAACACTTGGTGTTTTTTACAAAGATGGTTCTAAAAAACTGAACCCTAAAATTAAAGATTATTAACAGTTAAGGAATGTTCCTGAAAATTGTGTTCTTGCAAGCTCTTCTATTGTTATACCACTGGAAACATATACCTAGTCTTGTGTCCCAATCCTTATTTTCAAGAAACTTAAGGGAGCTGGTAATTCAGTTTGGAGCCTTGTCTGTTACCTCACCTAATTCTGTTCTCTCACCTTCTCAGACTTCTTTCAAAATGGTATTTGAGGTTCTTTGCCTCTGTTTTGGTGCCCAGGGTTAGATCTGCAAGTTAAAACTTCCCTTGACCTTCAGTCAGCAACATTAGGCAGTCACCTAGACGTTGCTGGTTGCCTCAAACTTTAGTTTCTAATTCATCTGATATAAGGACAAAGTTAGTTCCCTAGTGTTGGGGTTAACTTGACAGAACGAGAGGATACCACATCACTTAAAATAGTTTACCACACTTAGTGGTGAACGGTGTGGCTGGGAACAACTCCACCATAGTTTTTATTCTAGCGGTGGGCGTACTCCTAAGCTTTCTGGAGATTATTTCTCCCAGTCCCTCCAACAGCAGTAAGGAAAAATTAAAGTCAGGAGAGGGTCACTGCCACTGAGTTGCTGTGCCAGGCTGAAAGTCTAGTCCATTAAATGTGAAAATCCATTCATTGTTTAAGTTTTATTATATCTTTCTTTCTGACCAAGGACAGCATAGCCATAGCAACATAAATAGGTGGATCACATAATTTGCAGGGTGTTGCTAACTGTGGAAAATTTTGTTGGAAATGTGTGATTAACGCCTTCAATTATTATCTCTAATTAAACAGACATGGAAAGGGCCCACTTTTTAAGCCCTGATAAGCCTACTGCACAGCTGTAAGAGTATTATTACGACCTGGTGGGATCGAACTGTATTGCATTTTGTTTTTTCTAAGTATAGCATGTTGTTGAAGCCTAGCAGAAAAATATGAATGATTGTTGAAATTCCATTCCTGTAATCAGATGAGTACTGATGTCTGAGAAGACAGAAAGGCTGTTTAGCAAATAGGCCCTCGCATTGTCATTAGTATTAAGTAATGGGACTTTAATATATTTAGATCATAATAATCTATCAGTTTAATATCAAGTAGTCAGCATGAAATTCTCAACCACAGCCCTATCTCCTCTTCTTCATTTATCAACAAACTCAACAAACAGAAGCCTGTAATAGTGTAAATACAGTACTTGTTGCAGGACAGAAGGAGCTTGCAGGCCATATCTTTTTAATCATTGATATATGGGGAAGTTTTCAGATGAAAATGCAAGTTTAGAGGCCAAACCTTATTTTTCCCCTTAAAAAGTGGTTTTGATGCAATTCTGTCACTTTTCCATTTGGAAAGTTATGATTAAAATTGTAGTCCTGCTTTATCTCATAGGGTACCTACTTCCCCTCTCTCCTCCCCCCAGCCCCCCACTTTTTAAATCTGGAACCAACATGCCAGAAAAAAATTTCTTTTGAATACTGTAGACTGAAGAGAGAAATCTTTTTTGCTAAATCTTTATCTGTGTACAGTGGGGAGATAATTTTTCAGGCATGTCTCAATGACTTGCTTGTATTTGTAAAGCAATGGCGAGGCTGGAATTAGAAATCATGTCTGCTGAACCTCAGCTCCGCATTTCTAATGCAGTTAGTGTTTCTCCCAAGGTGGGTGCTTTTAACATGATGGCACAATCACTGAAATCTGAGATGTTGTGAAAAAGGAAAACACAGTATTTTTGCAAAACCTTGATAGAGCATTGGGGCAGATGGCAGTAGGAGAGAGATGAAAAGCAGTCCCTTGTGTAAATAAAATATGCTATATGCAGTTCACTTTGGTTATGGAGCACATTGCACTGAATTTCATGGCACAGTGTTATCATGTAAAAAGCATGTGACTAGGAGTCCATGTTGTTGCACTTGCCAGCACTTGGGAAAGGCAACAACCTCCCTGCCTGCCACCCACCCATATGAGGAAGCAAGCAGAAAACCACCAAAGGGCCATTATTAACAGGAAGGTTTGGAACTAGGAGCACTTATTTCATCGGGCTATCATGACCACCTATTGTGGTTGGTGCTACACTTTCAGCTGAGGTCTCTGTGGGTTTCCTAGAGATGCTGACTGGGGCTGTGATTATGGAGTTAGGACTAGAATAGTAGGGAACTGGGGTGAGAAACTTCAGAGAAACTTGGATAGGACCAGTACTTTAGCTTCAACATTAGCATGTTACTACATATTTCTGCAAGTGTAAAATCACTTAGACACATGTTGCGCTGGTAGTATAAGTTGAGTGGTGATATAGGTATTTTTTATGTGGGGGGCTGGGATGCAGACAGCACTCTAATTTGCTCTCTTGGCCAATGGCAGCAGAAAGGATTTTAATTTACATGGTAAAAGAGATAATGGTCCAAACATTAGGACTGCCAAATCCTGGGCCTCTTAAGTATGATTGGAGAAAACAAATTTGCATGAGTGCAATTAATTACTTCAGTCCTGGTTGAAGGCTGTATACCTGCACCTTCTGGTGCTATGAAACAAGGCATGTGCTGGCCTGACTTAGCAAAGCATGTGGGGTTCCAGCTTGCAGTAGTGCAACACAGGAAGGTAGCTGTTCCCAACAGGTAGTTACAACTCCGCAGAAAACATCAATGCAAAGAAAAGTGTGGTCTGGAGAAAACCTCTGCTGGCAGTCCATTTAGCGCTAGTACTCCCTGTCTTGAGTCTGAACAAGTTAGACCTAAATTTCAGACCAACAATGAGAAAGTATGAGATGATATACTCTGTTCTTCTAAACATGCAAAGTGAGAGGGAACCCTCTTGTGTTTTGTCTTCACTTATACAAGCCTACCCTAAATAACATACATCTGTTGTTGTGCCTTAGGTTCTTCTTCGCTAGTCATGCTTCCTTGTGTGGGATTTGTTCTGGAAAGAAAGCTGATTTTCCTGTCTAAAAAGGGCTGTATAAGCATGAGGTGTTGTAATATGTCCATGTGTATTGGGTTTCTGTGGCAAGATTTTGGTAGTGGGGGTGCTACAAGTATGCCTTCTGTGAGAAGCTCCTAGAAGCTTCCCATATGTCCCATACAGCCAATGCCAGCCGGCTCCAAGACATACCTGTTGCTGGCCAAGGCCAAGGCCATCAGCAGTGGTGGTAGTGCCTCCGGGATGATGTATTTAAGAAGGGGGGAAAGCTGCTGTGCAATAGCAACAGCAGTTGGAGAGAAGAGTGAGAATATGTGAGAGCAACAACTCTGCAGGTCAGTGAGGAAGGAGGGGAGGAGATGCTCCAGGTGCCACATCAGAGGTTCCCCTGCAGCCCCTGGTGAAGACCATGGTGAGGCAGGCTGTCCCCTGCAGCCCATGGAGGTTAACGGTGGAGCAGACACCCCCCTGCAGCCCACGGAGGACCCCACGCCAGAGCAGGTGGATGCCTGAAGGAGGCTGTGACCCCGTGGGAAACCCACTGTGAGGCAGACTCCTGGCAGGCCCCGTGGCCCCGTGGAGAGAGGAGCCCAGGCTGGAGCAGGTTTGCTGGCTGGGCCTGTGACCCCATGGGGGACCCACGCTGGAGCAGTCTGCTGCTGAAGGGCTGCACCCCGTGGAAGGGAGACATGCTGGAGCAGTTGGTGAAGAACTGTAGTCCATGGGAAGGACTTACACTGGAGAAGTTAATGGAGAACTTTCTCCTTTGGGAGGGACCCCACACTGGTGCAGGGGAAGAGTGTGAGGAGTCCTGCCGCTGAGGAGGAAGGAGCAGCAAAGACAATGTGTGATGAACTGGCTGCAACCCCCATTCACCATCCCCCTGTGCTGCTGGAGGGAGGAGGCAGACAAAATTGGGAGTAAAGTTAAGCCAGGGAAGACGGGAGGTGTGGTGGGAAGGTGTTTTTAAGGTTTGCATTTATTTCTCACTATCCTACTCTGATTTGATTGGTAATAAATTAATTTTTCTCCAAGTTGAGCCTGTTTTGCCCATGACAGGAATTGGTGAATGATCTCCCTGTCCTTATCTTGACCCACAAGCCTTTTGTTGTATTTTCTTTTCCCTGTCCAGCTGAGAAGGGGAGTGATAGAGTAGCTTTGGTGGGCATGTGGCATCCAGCCAGGGTCAACCCATCACACCATGGAATAAGCTGCTGAGGTTCGCAATTATCTCAACAGAGGTAGCACACTAGGTCCTGCTTGAATGCTGCTGACTTGGGGGTGGTGTTGGTCCAGCAGGAATATACCAGCCTGGCTTTTGAGCTAGTAGGATTTTCTTTGTTGCTCATTACGTTTGAGCTCCACGAAAATGTAATTTCCCAGGGGTCTGGCAGTTCAGTCAAGACTCTGTTTCTGAACAAAAGAATGACTTTAGTATTTAGAGATCACGTAAGTACTTCCTTATAGTGGTGGCCCTGCAGGAGATGAAAGCTATGTTTCAAGTGTCAATTCATTAATAGAAGGCCTTTATGCCAAACTATAGCTACTTGAATGGATTTCCTGTAGATTTTTCACCATGTGCTGGAATCACAGCATGAAACTTATTAGTTGTGACCTTGTCAGAGGGGAGAGAAAGGTGAGAAAAGGTGATAGAATCATGAAATCAATTTGGACGTGCACAGCTGATATTTAGAGAGTGAATTTTCTTTACATGTTCCCCATTTTTAATAAGCCTCCTTTATGGAAGAAACTTTTCTTCTGCCTTGCCTCCCAGGGTTTGTCTTTTAAGAACTAGCATTCAATTGCAAAAAAAAAAAAGTAAAGCAATAAGCTATTTTATTTGGTGAACCACTGACTTTTTCCATACCACTCTCTGGTAATAAATGACTTCAAAATGGGAAGAGAGATCAAAGACTTCTGCTTGCTGCAGGGCAGGTGAGGTTTTGGCAGAATGTCTCAAGTCTTTTTCTCTGTCTGCACCCAGTGGTAGATACCCCACATAGTGATTAGCTGTGTGTCTTCCCCTCCTGTGTCCCCCCTGTCCCCCACCATTAATCTCAAGTGAGAGGCACAGCAGGACTGCTTCAGGAACTAAGGTAATCACACTTTTACTCCAAAAGGCAAAACACTTTCTACTATGTGTAACAGTCCAAGTAACTCCTTCCTTTGCACCAGTTTAGCTCTAGCCAGGATGTCTAGTATGCCTGGGAAGGTCTTGCAATTGAGCCTTTAACCGTGTCTTGTTATACTTGCCTCCTGCACGCTCTTTCATGGGACTGTGGCTCGTTCTTGTTTGTGTAGTGCTCATATGCATGGTTTCAACTGCCTTTCTACAGCTGTACAGCAGCAAACAAGTCTTTGTATGCTCTTGGTTTGCATGGAGAAATTTAGCTCCATTTTGTTCCCTGTAGTCTGTTTCTTTTTAAGTGCACCCTCCATGAAAGAAATATCCCAGTCTGAAATTCACCTGTGGCAATGTGTGTAGCAACTCACAAAATTATCCCCTTGAATTAACAGATCTGTCTAAATTGGTTTAACAAAGAGGTAGGAACTAGGGGGCATTGGAAGAGGTAGGTAGGTATGTAATAAGCGAGAGGAGATGGCTCTTCATTGAAGTTTATCAGTGGAGCCACTTGCCACATAATACAGTGGTTGCCATTTATTGTTGATAAAAGCTCTCACTGTTTCAGCAGGAGTCTTGAGCTTTATTGAAAATAAATTGATTGAAACATGCTAAATACATAAAAACAACATCTGACTCAAAGTCCTGGAGTCCACAAATGGTTGGATGTTGGAAGAGGATTATGGTGAAGGTATCATTCTTGCTTGTTAACCTGTTCTTAATGGATGCCTAAGATCAAGGGTGGGGGTTGGCTTCTGTACAAGAGTGTCTATGGGGCTAGGCATACCCTCGTTCTGACCAAGTATGACCATTCCTATCTGACAATTCCTATCCTTTTTGCTGTTCTGAACACTGTGAAACTTGTATTGAAAGGAGTCTATCTAGCTAAAGAAAAGACTCTGCTAATCTGCTTTTTGAGGTTGTCCTTCAACAAGTTCAGCAATTTATTCTTTCTATGTTTGTTAGAGAGCATGTGCAAATGTGAGTCAAATCATGGAATCATTTCTAACAAGCAAGAGCTGGAAAAAATTTAATCCTTTCTTACTCCCCCAAACTTTAAACTGTAAAAGGGGAAAAATACAGTTATGTCATGATTTTGTTTCTTGTCTCCTGTACTATTTTTTCCTAATTTAAAAAGTGTAACAATAAATCTTAATTGGCTAAAAAGGGGAGGAGAAAAATGAGCTTTATTTCCCTAAACTTAAGCATGGTCTTCTGTGGTGTTAAACTTACCATTGTTTTGCCCGATTTTGTTCACCTTTCCTGGGTTACTCTGTTTTACACAGGCTGGAAGCAGTACTGTATCCAAGTGAATTTTGTGTATTGCATTCAGGGGCCTTGTGGTTGTTAAGGCCTATGTGTAGCAAGCAATGGAAACATTTGCATTTTGTGCTTGGAGCAGTTTAACACGGAGACACAAAAAAGGTGACTCAACATGAGTGATATTCATCTTCATTGTATTGATCTCACATTTTAATGACAGAGGAAACCTGTTCGCTTGATGATAGTTCATTTCCAGTTAATCCTAATGGGAAAGGTTCTAAAGAAAATTTAATTTTAAATACTTAATCTCTTTAGCAATTAGGTGGAAATAATGTGGTGTGTGCAGGATTTTGGCTTTCAAATACTGTAAAAGGTTGCAATTTACAACTTAAATAATGTAGTTTGTGGTTACTCTGAGTCAGGAAAATGAATCCTGTGAAGGATTTAATAGAAGTTGTAAGATGATGGAAAACGTAATATCTTTATGATTAAAGTGCTCCAAATTTTGTGTTTTGGTGACTTGATTCTAAAAACACCACTAATTGCAAAATCAGGCTGGAGATGGATCTTGAAAAAGACCTGAAGAGCTGGAATGCTATGCCAACTATGCATCTCAGGAAAGGAAAAAAGCTGTCTGGATTTCTTGCCATGTATTTAAAGATAGAGAATCTGGTGGGCAGGAACACAAAACAGAACACTCTTCTTCAGGACTTTATTCATTCTGTTATCTCCAACCCTAAACGGAGAAGAATTCATAGAATCATAGAATCTTTTAAGTTGGAAGGGACCCATAAGGATCATTGAGTCCAACTCCCTGCTCCTTGCATGACTACCTAACACTAACTCATATGACTATGGGATGGCAGAGCTCAGAGGGTTGTGATCAAAGGCAGAGTCTGGCTGGAGGCCTTTAGCTCGTGGTGTTCCCCAGAAGTCAGTACTGGGTCTGGTCCTGTTCAACTTATTCATCAGTGACCTGGATGAAGGGACTGAGTGTACCCTCAGCAAGTTTGCTGATGATACAAAACTAGGAGGAGTGGCTGATATACCAGAAGGCTGGACAGGCTAGAGAGTTGGATGAACAGGAACCTAATGAAGTTCAATAAAGGCAAGTGTAAGGTCTTCCACCTAGGGAGAAACAACCCCCTGCACCAGCATAGACTAGGGGCTGACCTGCTGGAAGGCAGCTCTGTGGAGAAGGACCTGGCAGTTCTGGTGGACAGCAAGCTGCCCATGAGGCAGCTGTGTGCCCCTGTGGCCAAGAAGGGGATCCTGGGGTGCATTAGGAGGAGCGTGGCCAGCAGGTTGAGGGAGCTTATCTTCCCCCTCTACTCCTCTGCTCTGCAATGGTGAGGTCTCATCTGGAGTGCTGTGTCCAGTTGTGGGCTCTCCAGTTCAAGAGAGACAGGGAACTACTGGAAAGGGCCCAGCAGAGGGCTACAAAGATGATCAGGGGACTGCAGCATCTCCCTTCTGAGGAAAGGCTGAGGGGGCTGGGCCTGTTTATCCTGGAGAACAGAAGACAGAGGAGATCTTAGCAATGCATGCAAATATCTTAAGGGCAAGTGTCGAGAGGATGGGGCCAGGCTCTTGTCAGGTATGCTCAGTTACAGGAGAAGGGGCAATGTGCACAAAGTGAAACACAGGAGATTCCACCTGAATATGAGGATCTTTACCTTGAGGGTGACAGAGCACTGGAACAGGCTGCCCACAGATGTGGAGTCTCCTTCTCTGGAGACATTCAAAACCTGCCTTAGATTCAAACTCTGTGCAACCTGCCTTAGATGAACCTGCTTTAGCAGGGCAGTTGGACTAGCTGATCTCCAGAGGTCCCTTTCAACCCTGACCAGTCTGTGGTTCTGTGACTACATTTACTAGTAAGTGCTGCAAACAAGGGCTACAGAAATGCTAATTGATTTTTTTTTGTGATCTTGCATGAACTTCAAAAGTAAAACTACTCCAGTAAATGCTGGTATCAATACAACTTATGTTATCTAATTAGTCACTGGTAGTTACTACTCCCAACTTTTGACAGTCAGGATCCAAACACAATCCATTAAGCAGGTACCAGAACTCTGAGGAGAGCAAATTCTTCCCTTCCTCAATATTTTCTGTCTCCACTTTCAGAAGCTCAAGGGTCTCTCCAGACTGGGAGACTACAACTGCCTCTGCAGTCACAGTTATGAGAAGTAGCAATAACTTCCTCTGTGTCTGTCTTAATGGGGGAATGGCTGCTCCACAGGCATGCAGGTTGGTAATGCTAGAGCTGCTCCATGGCATAGCAGGATAAATGGAAAAAGCAACTGCGTGATTTCTTTCAGGGCAAAACTAATTTCTCATTGAAAAACAGTACAATGCCATGACTGCTGGATATTCTGGTAACAAAAATTGATTGGTTTTGATAAACAGCTGAAAATGCAACAGACTTTCATGTTTTGTCTAAAATGTTTGATGAGAGCCAATTATGCATAAAGAAGAGAGATGTATTTTTGCTTTTCTTACACCTCCCCCACCCCCCAGCTTACTCAAGAGGAGTTTTTGACAGAAAAGCAAGTTTTCATTTGCAGTGGGAGATGTTTCCACTAGTAAATGATGGAGTGAGGACACTAAGGTCCTCAAGAAGGAGAGTAAATCAAATACAGGATGCTGGGATCTGTGTGATGTAGTGCTTAGCAAGGACCTGAGCGACTTAACATTGTTACTGTGTCGCATGTTGCAAGGCAGATGAGCTTGGCAATGTGGACTCAGAAGGAGTATGTCAGCTGAGGATCAGCTCTGCTGAGGCTCAGAACTGCGAACTGGGTCTGACTGTGGTTTGGAGACACGGATTTAAGTGCAATACTGTACCTCCTTTTACAACAAAGCCAAGATGCAAGTAATCATACAGCAGTGAATGTTGTAATTTTATTAACCATAAGCTTAAATAGGCTGTGAGACTGAGTTAAATGGAAGTTACAGTATTTAATTTTGTTTGAATGAAGGGGGATTTATACTGATTAAGAAGGCTATTGCAATTGTGGAGCTGTTTCCTGTGCAGACACTTTCACTGGTCAATTGGAAGTTTCTGTAGCTAGAACTGTGTGGTGTAAGAGGGGATGATGCATCATTCCAGAGCTGTGGAATCTGAAGTGGTATGTGGCATTTCCAAGTGCTCCTGCTGAACGAGGCAGCAATGAGTCTGCTCTATCTCAGGCAGGCCTGGTGGAACAAGGAACAGGATTAACATGACCAGTCTCTGTTTGGCTCAACAAAATGGAGTGCAACTTCGTCAGGCAGGAAGGTAAAATAAATCATTTCAATTGAGAAATTGTTTAATAAAAATGAAACAGCATTTTTTCTGAACTCTTTCATTCTGAAGAAAAAAAAAAGGTTAATGCTTTCTTGTAAGCACTTCTATTTTCTCCTACACAGAAGAAAAAAGATTGAATTACTAGAATTTCCCATTCAATAGAAATGTTGATTTCTGCATGCCCCCTTCCCTCTGCCCCGTGAGGCAGAAGATTATTTATGAAACTGGTAATGAAAGACCAGAAATGGAACTCTCCATTACAGTGGAGAGCGACACACTTGTGTCAATATTGCCATTTAAACATGGATGATGTCGAACACGAATTTTTTTCCAGCAGAGGTTTGCTCCTGCAGTTCCTGGTTAGCCATTGATGCTGAAATATATTTCTGAAATATATATATATATATTAGATTTCTCTAATATCTTCTATTAAGATCTGTTTGCTGTGCTGGGCCAATCTGAAAACGTCACCTTTTCATACACACAGTTAATGGAGAATTTCACTTTTTTGAAACACTGGTAGGGGTCATGGGTGCTGAAAGCTTTTCAGAAACCTGGACTATAAAGGTTCAAGAAACTTAATTTTGACTTGGGAAAGGAGGTAACAGTGGAGGGAATAAGTGGAGGTGAAGGATTAGGTAATAGTGAACTGAGTAAGTCATGCATGGCAAAGCTCAATTCATTGAATTAATGCTTGCTTTGTCAGCTGGGATGTTTTGTAGGCCTAGAAGCAGAATTGAGATCTGCAGATGACTGGAGAAGTAGTTCTCAGAGCCCTTCCCTCTGCACATGAGAAAAAGGAAAAGAGATTGTAGATGAGAAGCTGATGGGTTGGGTCATCCTTTAAAGCAAGAGTTCAGGAAGAGGTAGGAAGGAAACTGGCCCTGATCTGAAGTGGGATGGACATAGACCTGGGACCAAAGGAAAGAATGATGCTTCTCCAAAGTCCAAGGGTGCTTAGACCCATATGGATGGGGTGGGGTCAGAACACCCTCTCCATTGCTCGGTTTGGTAGCACACATGTATAGTGTGCTGGCTTAATAAATGAGGCTTGTATGGGATTTGGCAGACTTGGCAGCTCCTTTACTGTCATGGCCTATCTGCAGTATCTGGTCATCCTACTCATTGACGGAGTGCAAGGCAGAGAGATGGAGAGACTGTAATCAAGACTTACCTGTCTGCAGTGATCTATTGAGTTCCTTTCAGGATGTTTCAGTGTTTTTTCCTCTCTAGTGCAAATGTGAAGTCTGAAATTCATATGAACACACACTTCTTTTAGCTAAGCATTTGTGCAGGCAGTTTCTGAATAGATAAATCAGAGGCTTCTGTTGCTTAGGTATCTTAAAGGGTAATATCTTAGAACTGCAAGGTAATAGCATTCTCCTGCTATAATTTCTCTAGCCCATTAGTTTGGAGAGTGATTTACACTTGGAGGAATTAAGAGAGTTGTCCAGCCCAGACAGAATGCTGGGGCTAAGGTGGTACAGATATATCTGTAATGCAGCTCCCTATGGTGGTTTCTCATCAGCTCTGAATGAGGTGGAGGTCAAACCAGGAGAGGTTCAGGATTTGCTGCGAGGTTCTACTTTATATTAGTGATATGCCTGCTTAAAAAAGGTTGAACAAAAGTAATAACTCTTGCAAGTATCTTGCAGACATAAATGATAGAATGTGCAACAGCAGTGGCAATATTACAGATATACCCGATGTACTCAGGAAGTTTACTCCAGCCACCCGCCCTGAGCAGGGCCTACAGCACATTCAGATCAGGTTGCTCAGGACAGATTCCTGACTGCTCTGGGCAAGCTGTTCCCATGCTTTATTATCTCCCAAATGAAATCAGAAAATAGCCAAGAGGAAAAAATAATTTCTTGTTTTCAAATGTTGTTGGTTTTGTTATTTTGTTTTTAAACCAGCCCCTCTCCCTATTTTTCTATATTTTTATGGCTTGAAGGATGTCAGATTCCCTTTTCTGTCTTCTTTTAATTCACATTTTTTAAAACTGAAAAGCAGTGGAGAGTAAAAACAAATGCATAGGGAAGAATTTTCAGTTTCTTTCTTTAAAGTACTTTTCTATCTGTGCAGAGGATAGAGCAGGACTGGAGGAGATCACCTACTGTTTCTGACATAATCCTTTGGGATTTGAAGATGTGAGAGTGGAGTCTATTTCTGTTCTTTGTTGCCTTCAGCAGCAAAGGCAGCTCTTGGAACTGAAGGACTGAGGCTCAGTCCCTGGTTGTATTGAAACAGATGCAGTTTACTTTCCTGTATCAAACTAATTTCTAATAGAAACTATAGCCCAGTGAGAAACATACCCCCAGCGCTGGGAGTATGGGCAAGTGTATCACCAGTGAACACTTGTGCTGTGGTGGAGTGCTGTACTATGATAGCCAAAAATGGACTCCTGGATTGCTAGGTTCCTTCCTCTGAACCAAAATGTTACTGCCTTGGACTACCACCAGAATGCTTGGCCTGGGCCCAGCTACACCCACCTTCCAGTCAATAGGTATTTAAAATTTGCTGTGTACAAGACAGCTTTTATGCTGCTGCTGGACAAGTGAGCTGTCAGGGGGACAAGTCTATTGGAAGAACTTTAGCCAGGCTCCCAAAGCTGAGCTGCTATAGACTATGCTAATAAAGATAAGAAAGCAATCAAAAAAAACCCAGTTGCAGAGCCAGCTTCTTGCACAGAAGGAAATGCAGTGGGGAGCAAACCAGTGTTTGCCAAGTGGGGAAAAGGATGCTGACTGGCAAGGAGAAGTGTTAGTTGCTGGTTTGAGGGACAAGCAAGTAGAAAAAAAACAAATCACTGCCTATTCATCAGAAGGGGAAGACGTGGAAATTAGAGGTGGCAGTTTGTAGCTGGCATTTTGTAATGACAGGTCTCTTTAAACTTAGTGATAATGCCCACAGTTTTTTCCAGCCAAGCTTGGAACGACTTTGTCTTTGCCTCCGCACTTTCTGAAAGATCTGTGTGAAGCCCAGTGATGATGGACAGATTGTTAATTTCAATCATCAGTCCAATGGGATCAGGGAAGCGTGACAACAATAATCGAAAATGGATGCTCAGAGTAAGGAGGCTAACAAAGTAGTAGGAGCAAATATTGGCAAATATTAGCAAATATTTGTTAGTACCACTGCTGTTATACAGTGCAACGTGAGTTCCAGCTGGTGTTAGAGAGTTTAGAGCTCTGCTGGAACAAATCATAAAGCAGTAATAGAAATTTTGGGACCCAGCTGTTGGGAAACAGCTGGAACTTTCTGACAAGCTGAATTACAGTAGGATCAGGGTGTCTGACATCTTGGATCCCATGAAAAATCCCATTCTAAGATGTTGCTTTCTGCTTTGCATCAATTCTGCAGGTAGTTTGTCTGTGTTCTGCCTCTGCTCTCACCAGTGGGAGCTTTGCCACATGCTTTCAGTGGGTCTGTGCTTTCACTTTGCCAGCTTTATTTGCCAGATCTGCTTTTTATTCTGCAAATGCTGAACCAATTCATTTGGCAGATTTCTGGACTAGCCTCAGACCAGTTATGGTTTAATATGGAAAATGGAAAAGTGGATTTCAAGTACTGCACATTCTAGTATCTCTGCCAGTAAAAGAGTATATGGAGAGACAGAGCAAGTATCAACTGAAATCCAATTTGTGACTGCTTTATCAGTGAAGGCCTAAAGTTTCTGTGATTTCCCCAAAGGGACCATCAAAGTTCACAGACATTAAGTATCGAATTAAGTTATTGAATTCAGAGATATTCCCGGCACACTATACTCAGATCCTCTCACATATTTAGCACCAAATATTGGATAAATCCTTTATACATCAAGGATAGTTTTAAAAAAATTCCAAAGAATATGGGTTTACCAGAAGTGTTCTGAGGAGTAGCACGGGTGGTATTTCAATTTTTTAGTATAATTAACTTCTTTGATTAATAAGAGAATTAACTTAAGATTTGATTTGTTGCTTTGGGTATGAGAATATTGAGGTGCTGTTGTACCTTTCTCTCCTCCATCCCCTGTACAGTGGTGGATGTACAGGAAAGGAGAAAGCTTGCTGAAGATTTTGAAAAGATCCCTGCAGTAGAGCAGACTGGCTCAACAACAGCTTCCAGAGTTTCAAAACAAGTTTGAGAATTTGCACTTGTTTTGAAAACCAGGTACTTCTAAATGTTTTCATGATACTACATAGTACCAATTGTTGTGCCTTCAACTTACAAGCCTTTCTCCTAAGAAAAGACAGCCCTAGATCTGAGAGGTCTTTCTTTGTGAAAAGAAGAAAAAAAAAATATTGTGGAGGCACCTTTAATATTATTTGTTATTTTGAAAACAGTTTCTGGAAAAATACTCACCTTAGCAAAACATTTTCCATCCAGTTCTTCTCAGGACTCATTGTGTCTAAGGATGGATCTTGAAACTATTTCAGAAAAGATGTGATGTGTGTCTTTCACACAGGTGTCAGTGTTAGCATTTAAATAAAGATTGCTACAATCAGTTAAAATATACAAACAGAAATTATGCAGGTAATACAAATAATAAAATGTACAAATTTTCTTTTGCAAATAACACTTCTGAGTTGCATCTGCAATCCTAATTTCTTATTTTGGTTGAAAAGGATGACAACTTTGGAATATTTACAGAGTGAGATATGCTAATCATCTCTCCTTAGCTGCTGTAAGGTCAGATTTGGAGGTTACAATTTAGACACTCACACGGAAATGCAGAAGCCCTAATATTTCATTACCAAGAGCTTTCTCAGTTCATTTAAACTAGGGTAAAATAACTACTTTGATTTGTTAGTGCAGTAAACCTGTTTTGTACTAGCATAAATTAGAATGTCAGATGTGAAACAGTAAAGTGAGGATTAGAGATCTGGATTTCTCCATGGAAAGTGAACACTAGTAAAAAAATACTAGAGCTGAATGTGGAGGGTACGGTAAGAGGTTGTTCTCACACCGGGTTTTAATTATGGTAGTATCAAGCCTGAGAAACTCCACTGAACTCTTCAGTTTTGCTGTACTGTATTTGAGCAGGATTTTATTAGTTATGGCTTGCATCTTTACTGTAGTAGTTAATTTATAATAGACATGTCCTGGCTAAGCAGCACTAAAGGGCTAAAATGAAGTAGATGCTTACTATAAACAGAAACATTTGTCAGTCCTTCAAATGAGAAGTGAGAGAAAAGTTCTCACTTGCTGCTATAAATTCCTCTCTAGAGAGGTTTTGAAATGTTTTCTTCTGCTTCTCCAAATCCCTTCCTGCAGTTTTTCTTTTTCCTTTTGGTTTTGAAGAACTCGCTGCTCTTCTGAACCTAGCATACGTCAGATGGATTTTTCCTGTTTTGCAAAAAGGAATGCAAATTATTGTGAGTGCTTGACAACTGTTTAAACACAGTTGCTTATATACAAAAGGAGTGCAGTTTTCTTCAGCTTTGGCTGTTTAGACTCTTTCATGGATGATGTGAACCCAGAGTGTCTGTTGAACAAATGGTTGCTCAGAGAAAAACTCCCAGGGATTTTATTGAAATCAAAACAAGGGATGCAGCATTTGGATGGAGATCAGGGAAATAACTCACACATAGCAATGACAACTCTTTGACACGTACCACTGACTTCAGTTTTAACTCCCAGGTGCAGAAATGCCTGGAGAAGTTTTGCTACTTTGCTTAGCTTTTCCCCATTTGTGTCTCTGCTCTGCATACCATGGGCACCCAGGTCTTTGGCTGGGCTCCTTCTGGAGCACAATATAGGATGTGTTTCAATCTTAGTCTTTGCTCAAGTGTGGTTACTGAAGGAGATTGGATCTGATGCATACGACCCTGCTGTTGCTCAGCTCTCTTCTCCTAATGGTTTCATCTAAGAACCCTGAACATCTCACCAAGCTCCTCTTCAGCTGTTGTGCCTTCTCTGCTCATCAGGCATCCAGAGGAGGGGACTACAGTAAATCATACTCCTGGATAGCAGGCACAGGACTCCAGAAAAAGCCAGCAGGTGCAGACCCCAAGGAGAAAGCTATGAGAGGGGTTTCGGACTAGGAAGACTGGTGCAGAGCAGGGACTACTTGGAAAAGGATGGTCTGGGCAAAGACTGAGGAGAAAAAGGGAAATCTGGGTGTGTGATGGCTGTTGTAGAGAAAGGATCCCAGAGAAGATAAGAGGTGCTGAAAAAGTAGAAAAAATAGCCTGAGACGACCTCCTCTTCACTAGATGGGAAATGTGGTTGTGACAAAAAAGCCTGTAAGGAAACCAGCTAATACAATACAGAAATATGAAGAGAGAGCACTTAATTGTATGCTTATGCCAGCATATGCCCAAGTGCCTTTTTGTATCAGGGTCCTGCTGCTGCAAAAGAACAAGACAACTGGGTTTATCACTGTTTACTATTATTCAATTACTATTTATTATTTACTGTCTCTATTTACTAACTCTGTTTACTGTTTGTCACCTTTCCCTCACTCAGCAAAGAAATGTGTAAAGAATAAGCCTAATTTCAGTAGAATCAAGGGAAGTATTATTTGAGATTGTCAGAGGCCAAAACATTAGTTTCTTGTTCAGCTTGTCATTGAAGGCATCCTCCCCAGAAATCATCTTATGAATCTGTTCACCTTCCCAGACTTGTGGTTTTGTTTGCACAGTAAACTAAATTAATTTATTAAGCCAAGTAGTCATAAATAGAAGCTAAATTAAAACTGATCTTGGATGATATTCTAATTGGCCCTAGCCTCTTGAGGCAATGTGCTGTGAAGAAGCTTGCCATTTTTCAGATGCATTGCAGCAACTCCTCTTTGCCTTCATGCTTCGCATGACAAAGACCTGCTATCAGCCACAACGTCGACCTGCCTATATGCAAGGTTACCCGAGCTAATCAGGATGTGGGAGAGGGAAAACAGTGGGTGCGTGGGTGGGTTATGTAACAAAGAAAGGTAAAATGGGAGCAGGAGCTTTCTTCCAGATTGTTTATAAAGATTCACAAGATTGATCCTTGTTTCCCTAAAATCAGGGAAAAAATCTCCAGTGACTGCCTGCCCTTCTGAGTTTTAGTATGCAGCCCACCTACACACAGCCCTTTCTTCTGCAGAAGCTGGCTGTACAGCCTGTCTTGATTAGATCCCCATAGCTTTGGCATTTTTTCAAATTTTTTTGATACCTATCTTGTCAAATCTGTCAATTCATTGTTAAAATACTAACAAAACACGGAAGACAAGGTAATGTGTCTAGCCTGGTATTTAAAGCTTTATTTGTATTTGATGTGCTATTACTCCTCATTTTTCTCCCTGTGAGAGACACAAAAGAGAAAGAATAGATACCAGATCAACAACGACATTACAAGGGCTACTTTTTAGCAGGCCATGCTGTCATGATTCAGTGTAATCAACTGCAGTACTCCCAGTGCAAGAAAGGAATTGAGATAACTTGATAAAGTACCTCTACTGTATCTAGGCTTCAGCTGGCCCAACCTTTTACTTAATTAATACTTCAGGTCGCACTAGGACATAACCTTCTTAAAAGAGATCAGCTGGGGATGCATTCTCATGGCTGCAGTTTCATGGTAGTAGTGTAACGGGTTAATATATGTAATCATTTTTTAGTAGAGTTGTTCCACAGAGAGGCTTCAAGCCTTATCTGACTTTGGGAGAGCATAATTAGCAAAGGAATAATGTTAAAGAAAATAATTATGGTCTTCCACGTTTATCATTGGTTGTGTGTGCCTGTGGAGGAGCTTTGGGTAACATCAGACCATGCACACAGCGTATGTGATCGTGTGATAGCGGAAGTGAAATGCAGATGTAAAGGCTGGGCGAGAAAGCTGCAGTGGCTCTGGGTGGCTGAGTGACCAGTACTGCCTATAAACGTATACAAGAAAAATGTCTTTTTGGGCCTGAACTTTGCAGAAGCAGCAGTGAAACACCGATAGCGATAGCGCTAGCTCCTAGCAGATGTAATTCTAGGACTTAGTCCTGCAGAGTCCATACAAACTCCTTGGCTTCTGGGCTCTGCACCTCTTCAGGAGGCTGAGGGTTTGTGTTACATGCTGTAATGACAGTCAAAGGCTTCTTCCCAGAGCACGTGGCTTGCAGAGAGGGAAATGAAGAACCTCACCTGGCTTCTCTTTAGCTGAATGGGACTGCTGTGTCAAAAGCTTCCCTCCCTTTTCATCATCTCTTCTAAAGTGTGCATGTATGCAGAGATGAACTAGCAGTGAAAAAAACTTATGGTGGCTTGTTCCAAAGTGGAAGAGGTTTTATGGCTGGAATGACATTTCTGTGCTTCTATGAAAAAAGCAGTGTAGCTTTAAGAGCCCATGAGACCTGATTAAGTGTCTTATTTTTTTACATACATCATAAGTAAAACTTCAAAGGTTTGAAAGTGAGGAAGGGGGATGAGAGCACATTCTCCCATTCACTAGAAACGATTTTGCCTGCCAGAACCATTTAGTGAATCTGCTAAACAGCTTTGTTAGGGTGTTTATCCCACCAAGACAGTTCATAGCTGTGGGCATTCACGGGTATAGAAACGAATTCAGGCTATGCCAAGCATACAGGACAATGTTTCTGAGCCCGACACAATATAGTGGCTCATCTGCATAATCCCTCCATCCTGCTTGAGATGGAGGAGAATGGAAAAGCAGTAGATACTGTATGTCAATCCTGACAGCTTTATTAAAACTGGAGTCTGCTCTTTTGGTCTTGCTACTTTCTCCTTGCCAGCATTCAGCCTGTAGAGAGAGGACTACATTGCCCTCTTTGGCGAGTTTGGAAAAACCTGGAAGGGTGAGAAGGATGCGGGGTTTTCTCCTTATACTCTCCCCCACTGTATCTGAAGATGCTGCAGGTTGTCTTTGTCACTCCACAGATAATGACATAGAAGAGAGAACGTATGGCTGTGTGGGCTGGCCTGTGTAAGGTAGAGTGCGTAGTGTGTGAGTAGGGGAAGCCAAGGGCAGGTTTCCAAACCCGCCAGCTCTCATTTAGGCATGTCCATGAAGTGGCTGGATTTTCAATAAGCTACTGGTCTCAGCAGGAGTTACTGGGTACTGAGCCCTTCTGAAAATTTGGCTTCTTGACAGTACGATGCATCACTTGGTTGAAAAGATTTCTTTCAGCATCCTGTGAATAATCCATTCTATTTGAGTGTAAATAATATCTCTAATATTTCCTTTTTGGCTTTTACGTAATATTGTGGAATTTTTTTTCCTCTGAAAAAGCAAAGAGAGGCTATCTGTATTTATTGCATTTGAGTGAATAACTTGCAACAAATAATTTATTCAGGGAATCAAGTCTTTTTTCTGCTTGCAAAAATCTCCATTCTTCAATTACTCAAATGTGTGTGATAATTTTTTTTACTGATAATGTCTTTTCTGCCACCTTCACCCCCCCACCCCACCTATCCCTTCTCTCGGACTTGGGACAAGTTCTGTTCAGGATCTTGTTGCTCAAAAATGTTGCATAGTGTGGCAGCAGCTCTTTGGTCAGGTGATTATGTGTGTCTGTCATGCAGGCGTTTAAAATAGTATTGTTTCTAATAAGAATTTGGGGGAATATAGATGAATTGTTCGTGCTTTGCAGAAAGTACCTCCAAAAGGGAGAATGGAATAATTAACTGAAAAATTTCTATGACTGAGCACTGACCTCAAAAAATGTTCAAGTGTTAGACTACTGTATGTTGTGTGAACCTACTATATAAGCAGTGATGTAGGCAAAAGGCAGAAAAGAAATGAGGAAAAAGGTATCAGACCTATGGGTCTTAGTCACTCGCAGTGTTCAACCAAACCATTTGCCTACCAACTGGTTGCCTCATGTCTTAGCCCATGCACACACCCTCACAGCCTAGGGTTTCCGAAGTTTTGCTCATAGAAAACTACATAACAGGTGGGACACCAGGTAAGAAGAGTGGTCATCTGCTGTGCAATAATGTTATGTCCACTAGGCAAAAATTTTATAAAATCCCATTGAGGGCTGCACAGTACCTGAACGCAGCAAATAAGTGACTTCTTTATTTTGGGTGGCATCTGTCCTGGTGCTGTAGTTGAACATTCAAACCAAGGCTTGAAGGGACACTACCCTTTTCCATGCTATTACCAGCCTGCTGCATGAACCCTAGTTGGTTTGGTTTGTGTAATTTCTCGATGTAGATTGTAAAGCCTTCACAACAGGGACTCTCTCTTATCAAGTAAATGTGCAGGAGGCAAAGCAGTGGGATGGAAAGACTTCTCTGCCCTGTGGACTTCAGGGGACAGGATCAGATTTAACAATATTTTCAACTCCTTTAATTTCATTGAGCTACTTAGTGTGTAAAGCACAAGGTCTTTAGTAGCAGAATTAGTCAAAAGACTGAGATGAGATGAGCAAAAGGGACATCTCTGTCAAACGTTGACATGGAACCAGCAGCCTGACGTGTTCTCTGGGGCACCCTCTGACAGTCTGATCAGTTGAATAATTTTGGCGCCTATATTAAGTGGCTAAAATGAGATGGTGTGAGTATGTGCCTTCAATACAATTTCAAGCAAAATTGATTGGAGATGCATCCCACTTTCTTTCTCCGGTCAGTAGATACCTACGGTATGAAGGCTTTTAACAGGTAATTGAGTTGTGGTCATGCAGTGAGCTACATGATGCTGTCTACAGGTCCTGTCTGAATCTGTTCAGTGATCAGTACAGCATTGTCCCAGATTGCAGGGCACCTATGCAGCTAATGTTGGCACCATGTCTCTAGTACAGGTGAAAATCAAATCAAGCAGAGTGTAAAGGCTCTGTGGACACCTGGAGAACACCTTAAATTTGTTTAAATTTTTAAATAAAATTTAAACCTTACAGAAGTTATGTGAAGGTTAATTTTCCTTAGTGTTCTTTTGTCTGCTTGAAGCCAGTTGCCTGTTCTAGCTTATCTGTGCTGTCTTTCTTACTGCTGGCAGGAGGATTAGTACTTTTGAGGATTGTTCTCCTCCAGGGAGAGCAATGCTTTTCTTTAATAGACAAATCTTTGTCAGAGAAACTAAGTACTGAAGTTTATGCAAGCATTTTCCATGAATTAATGCTAACTAAATCAACAGCAAGCCGAGCCTGCTCCTCTTATTTCCTTCTATATATATGTGTGTGAGCAAATGCTGACATAATACGTGCTAACTGCACAAATAGCACAGACCAGTGGAGTGTGTCCCTAGGACGAAAGCCACAAGCAATTGGGAAGTGTGGCCATCAGTGAGTTTTGGGACCAGGCCTGTAGTGAAAGAAGGGCATGACAAGGGCATTCTGGCAGATGCTGGATCAGATGACGTGTCTCACCATGTTTTATGTACCCATAATTCCCAGCAGCCTGCCCTTCAACTTCCCCTTTTAAAATGTTCCAAAGTTTTTAATTTGAACAAAGAACTGTACACATGAGGTGGCAGAATAAATTGCTTTACTTAAAGCATCCCATGTTGCTCTTAAATTCCCTCTTGAATTTTGGTTTGTGACTAGCTGGTATCAAAGACCTTCATGTGCTTAGACAGTTAGCAGAAATCCTGTGGAAGCTGAAGGAGTGGCTTGCATCTGCCCCAGTGACTGTGGCCATGCCTCTTAGCCAGACCAGACTCCATGCCTGCGTGCTGAGGCTGTTAGTCCTTCCCTACATCCCAGTAGAATGATGAGTTAAAGGCCCTTCTAACATGTGAAATGCTCTGATTCAAAAGTATTGAGGCCCCTCAATAAAAAACAGTAAGAGAGAAAATTTGCTGATGTAAAATAACCATGTTGTTATAAATAATCTTCTGTGAAAATGTTATACTTTTTTTCGGGGGGGGGGGGGGGGGGGGGGGGGCGGGAAGGACAGAAAGAAATTCCTGAGGGAGAAAGATAGTATATGATAAGTGAAATTAGTCATAACTTGGGAAAAATATATGGTAAAATATGAAAGCAAGATGTTATGAAATAATTTTGTAAGACTTTTTAGAATAATTTATGTTTTCTAGGTCATGGTTTTCTTGGATAAGAGATTGTTAGTGTTTATAAAACATTGTAATCCACTAATTGCTTACTAAGCCTTTTCAAGCTATTTGGATGTGGAAGTGTTTCAGAGAGAGAAAACTACTCTGCTAAATATTGCTCAGTGCAGGAAGTGAAAAATGTCTAGTCAGAGACACCAAAGCCAAGACAGTAAGCTTAAAAATCATGGCAGAAACTTGATTCTAACTAGATAAAATGCTGCTTGAATCCCTCTATAAATTAAGCCCCAAGGGTGCAAACTACATTTTTATGAGATGGTTCCCCAAACACCAGTTTTGTAACTGTGTATAACCTGAGTGTGCATTTCCACAGAGTTTCTGTAGCAATTTGTATGAGGTTTATTGTATCACATGGATACAATACTAAAAATAACATTTTAGTTAGAAAATGTTATGAGGCACTGGGAAACAAAAGAGAAGGGACCTGTGGGGAAGCCTATTTATTTGTATTTGGTGTTTGCATTTCTTGCAGTAAATGTTTAATACATGCCTCTTGTTTCAGATGGCATGAGCCATTAATTTGGGTTATCCAGCACCATCTGTAGTCACCAGACTACAGAAAGAGGACAGGCAATGCTCTGGCTGTTGTAATAGATAAATCAATTTTTGTTATCATTTTTACACACACATTACATAGGTGCATAAAATTAGGGGCCAGATTCTCTGCCAGCGGTCTTTACCAATAAGTAGTTGTGGACCATTGGGGACTATCAGGTACCAGAAAGTTGTCCATGGTCAAAGCTACTGAACAAAGCAAACCAACAGCCAGGAACACTCTCACTTCCCCAGAAAAGCAAATAAAAGCTAGAAGTTGAAAGTATCTTCATTTCTTGTTTGTTTTAAATGAAAACCATTAGGGAATTAGTGTACAGAACAGCCCAGGGTCGTGGGTAGTTTCCTTAAAAATTGAGTTACATGAATTAATAACACTGACAAGTACTGCTGCAGAGTAGTGAATACAGTGTGGGTACCTGGACCAGCAGAAGGTAAGCACAGGTTATTGTCATTCTGATCTGGTATACGTACCTGATGTGGGCTTTGAAAGAAAGCCAGTTCTTTGTTTCAAAGACCTTGACTCTGGCATAGAAATGAGAGGAGAATGAAGACATGGAGGTTCACAGGGTGTCAAAGAACTGAGAATTTTGTTGGGAACTTTGGTAAATTGTCTCACAGACACTCTGGATGTGTCTGCAGAAGACAGAAATAAGAAAAGTATTTTCAATGCTTTGGAGACCAAAAGACCCAAAGAAATCTCCTCCTACTCTCACAATTAATGCAAAGGTAATCGGCAAAAAGTCCAAACCAAAAAATAATTAAGCAAAAATAATTCAGAAAAAAAAAAAAAGAAAAAAGAAATCTCCTACAGAATTGGTTCTGCCGGAAATATATTTGTAATATCCCACTAGTGGCCAGCAAAGGAAATGGAAAGCAAAAAGTCATGCCAAGATAACATATTCACAGTTCTGCCTACTATGTTCTCAGTGCCTAGAAGCATGAAGTTCTGAAACAACATCATTTTTAACATTAAACTAACTCTTGTCGTGTGGAAGGCGAGCTAGACCTAAGATAAATATAGCCCTTCTGCTACAGAAAAGAAAGTTGGATTCTAAAGATCAGATACACTTGTAGGGCAGGCAGCAAGAAACCCATGCAAGGCTGACCCCTGGCACGTTGCTAGTGGCTCAGCTGCTTCGTTGTCCCAGCTAAGAACAGATAAAGTAGGGAGCAAGCTGTGTGTACTGCTAAAGCTGCAGTGCACACCAGTTGTTTAAATGGAAATCCAGCACATGATTTTTGGCTTGCCAAGGGCTGGGGAAGGCATAGCAAATGACAGGGGATCGTGGGTAGGTCTGAGATTGCCGTAGGGCATGGCACCTCCCCCTGCCAGTGGTCAGGCTGTATAAGAAGCAAAGCCTCTGCAGTGGGAACGGCAGTGTAATGGTGGTTTGGGTGAGCCGCCCTGCACACCTGCGGGTGAGTAGGAACTTCTTGTAGTAATACCCAGGAGTGAAGTTTGTTTCCTCACTGCACCATAAGGGCTCTGAATGAGCTATTACAGTCTATAAGGCAAATATGTATTTATTTAGGCAATTTTTAAAAAATTGATTTTTGATCCAGTACGTGGTAAAAGCTCCTGAGGAACCAGCTATGTAAATCCTTCCTTAGCTGTATAAATACTCTTTTTATTCTCTCTGTAGTTAACTTTCATGCGATGGCACGAATAATGAATGATGATTAGCTGGAATCAGTGCTCGGGAAAGAGGGAGAACAGGGAAATGGATTCTATTTCATAAATTTTCTTATGAGACTCTAGTAATTAAACACTTTGCAAGGTGGGTAATAACCAGTAGCCTTTATTCACCATGGTATTTATCCTGGATCTGTCATTCAGGTTGGCCCAGTCGTATCAGCTCCATTTCCTCATCTGTACAACGGGAATAAAAGTATTGACCTTCTTAATAACATCTCTCCGAGACAGAGAGAGAGCAAATGCTCTGGAAGATCTGCATAATTATTGTTAACTTCAAGCTATGAGCAAATCCCTTGGAGTCGATGGGACTGCTCACATGTGGGGTTAGTTACAGTACTGGGAGCCACTGATGGCTGCAAATCATGGAAAACTGGCTTTCTGATGGATCATAAATCTGCTTCTGGAGAGCTGTTTTTGCTTTCCATATGGGCTGGGACTTCCAGTGATGCTTCAACAAGTTATGTGCCTGGGAGTTGGATGCCTAACTCCTTCAGGCTCTTTTCATAGAAACCTTTAAGTTGGAAAGGACCTTTAAAATTGAATCCAACTGTTAATCTTCTGCATCTTAAATCTTAACTTGTAGCATTGCCAGAATTTATTTTCTCTCCTCATTGATTTTGAAACTCTTCAGATATCTTGCCCCCTTTAAAAGTTGGGAAGCAACACATATGAAAGCTGCACTGGCTTCAAAAGATCCTCATCACAGCCAGACAGTGCTCTCAAAGCCTGCGAATTTCTAAGGATACCTAAAACACTTCAAAAAGCTACAGCTTTCCTGGAAAGCAGGAGTTTGCTGTTGGAATTGTAGTCTAAAATATTTTGCTATTTTCACATAAGTATAAACATTTTATAGGAAAATGGACACAGCTGAGTGGGGGGGAATTCTGAAGTACAAATCATATCAGAAAACTCATGCTTCCTTTTTTTCTTCATTGGATTTGTCTTAAAATTCCTATTTCGATGGACTGAAATACCAAAATAAGTAACCTGGTTTTCAACACTGCTCTGAGCAGTCTCCATTAAAAAGAAAAGAAACGGCTGTAGCCACCTACTTTTGAAAACCTCCACCAGTGCTTTTCATTGATGCCACTTGCTTTCCTTTATTTATGTCAGTACCAGAGAATCATCTCACTTGAGCCATGATTTCTCTTCCATTTTAAGTGGGTAATATCCATATGCAAATCTTCTAGAAAGGTCTCTTGGCAAATGCAGGCAAAAAAAAAAAAAACCAAACCCAGCAAAACTTCTTAGCAACAGCTGGGAAGAACATCAAGAAGGAATCTTTTTTTTCCCAGCCTTGGAAACATGTTGGCATTCACATCTCTGCTCAGCAGTCTGCTTGAGCTGTGTGCTTATTAGCGCTCTTAGAGCGCAGACACACTGCACTGATTCAGTATATATTCTTGTCCCACGTGCTTTGTTGTTATTTTAAGACAAAAGTCTCTATAGGTGCACGCTACAAGGAAAGTGAGTCCTTGTTGACATCTGCGTGTCTTTACTTAGCACCTTCTTCCCTCAAAGTCCCTAAATCCCTGTGCTGTGTCCCTCTGCAAGAGGCATTGAATGATCCAGAATGTCTTTGTGCTTATATTTCAAATGCTTGCTACCTGTGTGTGGTCTGGGCAAGGAATAAGTCCTGTGGCCTTTCTGGGGAACTGTTGCAAAAAATAGTTTGCAAGTGGAGTGACAAGCAGGCATGGGATACTTTGTTCTTTAATTGCTTTTAACTTCAGTGTGGTGCAGGGATATTGAGGGGGCTATCGCTAGGATCGGGCTGCAATGAGGACAACGATGGCAGGATTTTTTTCAGCCTGAAATATGAAATGTGTGTTCTTCTTTTAAGCAAAAACACCCAGGAAGATGGCCCTTGTAATTACTGGAAATCGGCAATCTGTCTGCTGTCATTCAATTTAACCCATGCAGACTTGCCATGTGCGATGGATCCACTCAGTGGGTGTGATTTCAGAGGAGGAATAGTCCATCTGGTTTATCCAAATGCTGCTTTAAAGGAAGGTGACTGACAGGGTTTTTCAGACCCAAAGTGCAGCAGACTGCCTGGAAGCTGGTTACTTACCAGCTTGGATACAAAAGATCTCTATATTAAGCATGCTGTCAAAGTAATAGGAACTGATAGGATTAGCAGAACCAGGCAAGTAGGCAGTGGGAACATTGTGGCTGAGCAGGTGAGCCAGAGCTCAGCAAACTGTTTGTAATGTGAGGTGACTCACGTCCATGGAAGAAGAAAGGCTCACCTCTTCTGGATGGACAGTGATTTTTGTAAATAGCTCTAATTTGTAAAGCCTGCAGTGAAGTTTGAGGATGTGCCTTACACAAAAGAGATTCAAAGGCGTTGCAAAAAAGAAGAATAATCATAAGTACAACTGCATCCTCATTTTGCCTCCTGGATATGGTGCTTCTGTTCTGATCTAGCTGTTCCAGTGTTACGTTTCAGAATAATTAAAAGACAATTGCACCTATTTTGTTTATTCAAAGTTCCCAGAGCTGCTGCTAAATATGTTGTCTTGCATATTTGTCTGTTTAATTTGTACCTTGAGATGCTTTCTCTTTATTTTTCTTTCCCTCTTTGAGATTTCAGATTACTGGTCTGGAGAAAATGGGCAGTTTGCCTTTACATTATATGAATAGCAGAATAGGATCCTGTCACAGATGAAAGTACTGTATTTATGACTCATTATAATCCATTCATTGCTTCACGGACCCAGAGCCCTCCAGGGAGTGCCACAAACCTACATAATTTTCCCAAGTGCTACATTTTGCATTTGGATCTTTGGTTTAGCTGACAGATATGAAAAAGGAAGAAAGAAGTGCAGGAAGGCAGAGAGTCCATGCGATTGTGCATGTACAGATGCTGAGCAGTGATAGCAGCAGTTTCACCTCAGACCCATCCATCTCATCATGCTCTTGCTCCCTGTTCCCTCTGATGCCGTCACAACCACGAGGGGCAGGGGTGAGCTTCAGGAACTGGCAGAGATTGGCATGCCTTGAATGATAGCAGGCCCACAGCAGCAGGTGAGTGTTGGCACGACCAGTTTCTGTTGTGCTGGAGCAGGCTAACAGTGGTAAATCACTGGAACATGTTGCCCAGGGAGGTGGTAGATGCCCCATCCCTGGAAACATTTAAGGTCAGGCTGGACGGGGTTCTGAACAACCTGAACTAGACCTGAAGATTCCCTGCTTATTGCAGGGGGGTTGGACTAGATGACCTTTAAAGGTCCCTTCCAACCCAAACTATTCTACGATCTTGCTGCAGAAAGCAGCTCAAAGTCCTGTGCAGGAAATCTATTGCACCAGCTTTTCACAGTGATGTCTTTCAGTATTTGGAATTGCCAAAAAAATGCAACTTCTGATATTTATGCCTGCAGTGCCCCAGAATGCACTGATCTGGTATTATGGAACAGATTTCCTAGGCAGAAATCGATAGTTCTCAGACAGGTGCTTTTATTGCAGGTATTTTGGGCAATGGTGATACAGACCAGGTGCTTTGGATGTGCCTTGCATATAAGCTGATTGCTACTCTAGTCAACAGCTTTCTGATTGCTGTGCTCAGCTGGTGTGCCGTTGTGGTGTCTGCATGGTGCTGGTGGGACTGTCCAGCTTTAGTAGTAGTGTGGTAGAGCAGGGCTGGCTTTGAGGGTCACTTGTATCTGAAAGTCTTTTGCTGGCTTGGTGTTACATAGACAATGTTTGTCTCTCTTCTTGGTGTAGGAAATAGCTTCTGAGCCATATTTACCTTGGTCAGGTTCAGAAAGTGCTGCAGTGGTTTGGGGAAGATTTTTTTTACTCTGATGACGTTATTCTGTGTATTAATATTCTTTTTCATTTGCGGCATGTGTAGTATTTCCAGAGCTGTCCGTTTCTAAGCGGAAATCTGGCTACACTGATGCCAGCCCTACTCTGTCAGTAACCCTCTGAATGTCTTCATGTGAGGGAATGTAATTGTGGATGTTTGTAACTGGGAGCGTGGGGATCTCTGTTAACTGGAGATGCCTTCATTGGGGTCAAAGTGTCACTTCTACCAATGAGGCAGATAAGGAGAACAGAGGTAGCAAGGTGCAAGAGGCCAAATTCAGGCCTTTGAGGAGATAAAGATTGGTTGGGGTAAATAACTGAGGGGTTCAGATTTTTTACTTCGACATACAAAATCTATTTCTTGCCTTTTCTCACGTGATTTGCAATCCCATTGCCTGGTTTTGTATGGAGTCTGAGGAATTCCTTGCAGTCTCCTCTTTGTCTGGTGCCTTCCACAGTTATTGTTCCTGCTTCATGATTCCTCTCCTCTTTTTTCCCTCCAAATCTTTTTTTTTTTTTTTTAATAGCCAAGAGGAGACAGTGAGTCACTTCTGATTGCTTTGTGGCACCTGTTAATTTTCTGCTGTTGCTTAATGGAGCACTTCACAGAAATATGCTCCATTTCATTCTTGCACCACTGTGAAATACTGCCAGGCTGTGTGAGATGATTAGGGCAAAGATGAGGAAAATATGATATCTCTTTCTCTAAGAAATTCATTGCAAAGTAGCAGAGATTCTGTATCTGCCATGAAGCAAAGGTTGTGTAGGGTACCTGGGGAGCACCCTGCTGTCTGATGTTGAGTGACTGCAAGAGCAATGTTTACCCTAGATTCACTGAGGAGGGATTGCCCTTAAACCTGACAGCTTTGAAAGCAGAGCAAGTCTTCCAATGGCACTTCAAACCCTGTGGCTCCACAGGTTTCTGTGGGAAGTCACCTGCTGAGCCTTTAAAGAAATGTCTTAATATGATTGATTTGATCTGGGTAAGATTTGATTTAGAGAGCTATTCAGGAATTCAGGACATTTACGCACTGAGTAAGTATGGATTTAATAGCTTAATTTAAAGCATCCATGTTTTAAAATGTTAGACTTGGGGTTGTAATGTTTCATATGAATACTCAGAAGTGGTTAAAATCAATCAGGATCTGTCCCTTTGCTCTGCAGGCAGGATGGTAGCTGCTAGCTAGAACACAGCATTGTCCATATGCATGCAAATACTGCATATGGTATTCACCTGTAATCAGAATAGAAAGTAATAACGATAGCTGAGCCATGTCAGCAATGTAGTTCTGGCTGATGCTTTTGACAAGTACATTTCTATGTACAAATCATGGAGGCCTCTCTGAAATGCTTCTACCTCTGGGGAAACACAACTGCAGTTACATTCATGGCAAATGAGGTTGTAGAATCAAAAAATCTTCATCCTAATCTTCTCCACTTGACCAGCTTTATGCATTGTGATCACTATAAAAGAAAGCTTTTAGATGTATGCTTAACCAGATATCTTCAGTGAGTGCGAACTGGAGTTCCTTTCATCAACTCCGCAGTTCTCATAAAAGTGAAAGTCTGTAGATATGTATTTGTATGCTTGAGTTTTGAAAGCAAGAGTCCATTATATTTTAATCCTACTTAAACTGTGAGCAGAAAAACCTCCAAGTGGCATGGCTACCCAAGCTCTTACTTGCACTTTTGATGCTTCAGTGACTGCAGATGTACTCAGACCTCCTTCTGTAGCATTTGCAATTGCATATATAAAGAATTTTGACTAATATAGAAACGTATAATATATGTTAACTGGGACTTCCTGTGTAGTAGGCATAATATTTAAATGTTTTCAAGAGGAATTTTCACAAGTGACAGTGAATAATGGCCCTGCAGTGCTGTTATTGTGCCTTTCATAAACATGGCTAGGTAAAAATATAATCTCTCATTAAAATATATATATATATACACCCGGTTGGTATTCCTCTTAATTTTGCAGGATTTTATTTAAAGCATTTTAATATACTTTTTCTGCAATATAATGCCAGAACATGGTTAATAACAGTTACACTTAACTGAACCATTCTGAGAAACTAAAATACGCACATTTGCTTTTTGTTGGGCAGGTTTGGAATGATGTGGTTTTGTGAGGTGTTGACGGCTAGGGTTTCTCAAAAGAAGCAGCTATTCACAACAAATCATATTTGCTGTTGATCTCCCTGGGTTGTTTCATGACTGCATTAATAGGAGTTAGTTGTCATTGTTTCAAACATTAATTACCGCTCTTAAGCAAAACTTAAGCTTTACTTACACAGGCAATTTCTTTCAGAGGAAACCCTTCCTACATAAACCAGGCTTCTGTCAGATGACCAAAACTATCCATTAGGTTGTGATGAATCAAATAATTTGATCTAGAGAAATGACACAAAAAAATACCAAGTTTTTAACATTTGGAACTCTGTTTTGACTGTTTTGGAAATAAAACATTAAGTGCAGCTTCAGCAAGAATTGAAAGCTTTCAGTCCTTGGCAAAGCAGCCCAGTTCCTTGCAGGGCTGAGGCTGCAGGTGGTACCACTGTGAGAGCAGACTCAGAGGGGTCTGCAAGAAGCAGATTGCTTTTGTGCTAGCAGCAGAAACGAGTATGGCAGAGTGGTGGATGCTTGTGAGGCGTGTGGCTCTTTATAGCTCTGTCCCCTGTAGCTTTTCTGTTGTCTACTAAGTGCATGTGGTTAAACTCATACATATAGAGCTTCTTCCTCTTTGAGCACTGACTTGGGTCTCTCACCTCCCTCTGGAGCTGTTCCCAACAGCTGCAAGAAAAACTTATCTTTGAGATGTCCATCTTTCTGCCAAATGTAATTAAGTTGGATTAAAAAGTTCAGAAGTTTTGATGGAGGATTATTAGACAGAAACAAAGAGAACATGCCTCCAGTTTCTTTAGGAAAGCACAATATTCCTAACTAGAGAGAATTACTGCCTCTTAAAGCAATCTGGCTCAATAAACATATTGCTGAAATTTGCCTAAAAACTAAGCAATTCATAGAAAATGAGATTCTGCGTTGGCATATGCCAACATATTTCTGATGAGCTTGGCTAACTGACTACCCTTCTGGAGTTATTTATTTAGCCCTTCTCAAATTATTTAGATGTTTAATTAGAAGCTTGGTGGCATTGAGTTTTGGCAACTTGATAGCAGAAGTAACTACATCTTCTTTAAGGAAACAGCTTTCCAATTGACATAACCCTGTGTGAAATGGAGGGGGGAGGAGGTGGGAACAGCCTTTCCCATAGTATCCCAGGAAGAAAACAACTTCATGGATTAGGAGCTTAATTAGGACTGAAATCCATAGCAATAAGTGGTGAACAAATATAGTTAATTTGATTAAGCCTCAGAGTGAATGAGTTGCACACTGCATTGATTACTTTAAAACAAATAACAAAGGCAAGGCTGTTTACTTTATGGTACTATTACTGCAAATGAAATCAGTGTCAGACAGGTTGCTGGGGAGTGTAGCTAAGACAACCCCATAACCTCATCTGCTGATAAATGAATTTTTGGCTAATCAGTAGACTCAGCATGGAGGCTACTCCAGCAGACTGTCAGTGAGTCACAGCAAGGCAGGCACCCTCCTAAACAAGAAGGTTAAGAAATAAACAGGCCCTGGATGTGCAGTAAAGGTCAAGCAGTCTTTGTGTTTGAGAGAATTCTTCAGAAAAATACAAGTGCTATCTCAGGGAGGGCGAGAAGGAATGGTATTGATTATGCCCAATGCAAAACAGCAATTTGTAGGGCTTTTTCAGAGAATTTACTTCAACAAACAGGCACCAGAATAATCTACTTCAAACAAAATCCTAGGAGTTTTACTGCTGACATGAGAAGGGAGATGGTTTCATTGAACCAATGTGGAAGAACAGGAGCGAGCAATCTTTCTGAGGGTTCAACACAATATCAGTTCTCTCCAACTCACTGTGGTCCTCTGTGGGGCTAGCTGGCTGGAGGTGTCTTGGAGTGCCCATACCTCTGCAGGTGGTGTTACCCAGAAGAGAAAGCAGGGCAGCTCTTCCTCTTCCCCCTCTGCTTCACGTTAATATACTGAGTCTGCATGTATTCAGCAACAGAGAAATCAGCATGCTCAATTGCTTAAAGTTTACATTGATCAAATGCTGTGCTGAGAGTAGTCTGTAGGAAGAGTGAAGGCAGCACTGCTCCTAAGCTCCTTTTGCTGGAGTGGGTACTTCAGTACAGAACGGTGGTCCTTAACACACTGTGTTGGCTTTTAATTAGCACAGAGCAGATCCTAACTGCACAGCATTCCCTGAGGAGGTTAAGTGCTCCCTGCAAAGTTTGTGGGTATGTGCATGTGAACAGTCCCCATAGAGCTTTCTGCACCTGGTATTAGCACAGGAGAAATAGCCGCCCTCCCACCCACTATAGATAATTGTATTGCTCCTGCATGTCTGAAAATATGATAGTTGACTGCTTGAAATTTGGAGACAGGAATTCTTCAAAAGCCCCTGCATCTGTTCTCAGTCCAAGCAAGCACTCTCAAGAGGCCAACTTCCCATAGGCCATCATGCATAATGTGGATGAAACCTCTTGAATTATTGATCTTGCAGAGGCATATAATTGTAGCTTACACAGTGTGTTTACTCTCAGTGCTTTGATTTATCAGATCTTATAATAATGTTCTCACTTTTGGCGCTCGTAAAATGCAACTGGCTTGCAGTTTAATAAATATTGACTTCTAGCCATTTGCTGCTTTGTGATTATTCCTCCTAAAGAACAAACTGATTGCTTCCTTCATTCAGCTCCACTGCAAATGGTGCAGGAATGGAACATTTTTAATATTGCGTTTTCCTACCAGAGGAAGACTGGGCTCAGCAGTACCCTTCCATGCTTCCAAGGTCAGGGTACTGTTTCTCTAACTGATGGGCACCTGAAGGTATTTGACTTCCCCCTAGGGGTCAGCAGGCATGTCTCCTCCCTAGAGAGCCCCTTTTCCCAGCCCTTTTCTTGTGCTGTTCATCACTTTTAACAAATCAAACTGTTCCCTGTTACTCTGATTAGAATGAGGAGAATCCCTGTGCTTTACTTGGTAGATCTTGTGTTCGATGTTCTCATCATCAAATTGTTGGTGTGTGCAGGACAGCGGGCTGGGACTGCCTGGGGAACTCCTGTCAGAGGGGAGGACAGTCTCAGTGGGTATTTGCTTTAAGCACAACACATAATCCAGCCTTTTTCTGCTGTTGCCATACCAATGCTGGTGACATATCTTGAAGATCACTTTAAGTCATACCTTGTCTCTAACCTGAGCTGCTCATTTTCCAGTTTACATCTATGCAGTTTATCTCTGTTAGGTGTTATCACATAACCACGCTCCTTCTATGACTGACAATAATCATAACATTCAACTGATTACACGGTGGAAATATATAGCAATTGACAGTCATGACACCTTTCCAAGAATGCCAAATACTCAGGTTTTGGATGTAAAACCAAGAGGATAATGAATTTTTATCATTTGAGGGGTTCCTGCTGTCCTAGAGGCTTTTTCCTAGGTTGGAGGCTCTTGGTGTTGGGTGGAATAGAGACACAGTGGGAGCTTGTCAGTCACTCTGTTTGCAGCTCAATAAACTGGAGAGCAGGAGTGGAAAAAAGACGCAGATGATATCCTAGGTTCACAGTTTGATTAAATGGCTTTCCCTTGGCTCTTGCAGCAGGTCCACGGCATATCCATACAATGAATCTACATTTCTTGGTTGTCAGTCCCATATTATGACCCACAAGCTCACCCAGTTACACCTGTCAGCATGGGAGCTGGAATGAAGACTAACATTTTTAGCCAAGCCAGCAGAATCACAAAATGTTATGGGTTGCATTTGCAACGCTGCCAGCACTGAGTTCCCCTGGCCGTCTTCCTGTTAATTGACAGTAATACCAGAACAGTCAGTTCGAGGAAAAATTACTCATTCTGCCCTCTTCGTGGAGCATCCTCTATCTATTTTGTCAGTAGATGCTGCAAGACTGCTCTTTGGATTCGATTATATTTTGAAATTAGTTTTATTTAATTTAATTTATTTAATGAAGAGATATAAATTAGAAAAGATGAAAATAAAACATTAGCTATTTTTTTCTAATTGGATTTATTTTTGTGCTTAATCATGTATTTCCTTTCTCTTTGCCCACTGCTGAAAAGTAGATACATTCATCCCAGAAAATATCAAGCTAGATCCTCTCTTATTAGTGGAGTTTTCATTACACCGGGTCAGGATTTGGCCTATAACTACATAACCCACTTTGTGTTAGCAAATAGCAGCATGTTTCTGTGAGCCTTTAATTCTCATGAATGGTTTGCCAAGCTGTAGCTAGTGAGCACTGGTAGCTGAGTTCTGGTGAGGAAACGTTTCCCTGCAAGCTCTTCTGCCTCTTGCCCTGACAGTTCCCCAGCAGGCACTTGCAGGCAGGGTTGAAGCGCATGGGAGGGATACATGGCAGGAAAACCTAGTGTTACCTCAACCTGTCTTCCAGCTATCTGCTCCAGCTTCTGGCTACATGTGGAAAATGCTAAGGGTGGCCTAAACGCATTTACATTTTCTCTTGGTGTCCTGATTTCCCTTCCTGAGATCTCCTTCTCCTCTTGCTTCCCCCAGGTTAGTGGGAAGAGGATGCTGAGCAGGTGAGAGGCAGCCCTAAGTGCTGTGCTCCAGGAGCACTGCCTAGCGCCAGTATGAGAACTGCTTCATTCATCTGGGTCTCCCTCGATGCCGATATACTCTGGGATGATGAAATTGTGACCAGTCCTGAGACTTTTCCCTCCTTTTGCATTCTGGCTGTAAACTTGCCATAATTTAGAACATAAGGTACAGAAGTAGACAGACCTTGAAAAGAGGGAAATGAATGTTTGACCATCACCAGTTTGGAAATCTCCCCTGGTAGCTGTGAAATTGGTGTCAGTTTCTGTTATTGGTATAACAGGGCCAATGTGTTCTCTCGGCAAACGTGGGATCTCCACATCTGCTTTATCCACTAGACGGATGACATAAAGCAGCTTGCTTTACAGTGAATACTTTATGCCATCTTTAATCTGAAGTGTATTTCTGTAGTCTGCCAAAACACTTCGGTGTGAATTTCTTGTTAGGTCAAATGTATGTTTGGAAGCCTTGATCAGTGCTGCAGAGAAAGATTTGTCTCCGCTAGGAAGATTGGTGCAGACAGACATTGATATAATTGTATTAGCAGTCTCATACTTCTCAGCACGTGTGCGCAATGTGTAACTACAGGACAGCTGAGAAACTCGATAGCATGAGGACTGGAGAGGGTAGTTGATTTTATTGTCTGTATCTGTATCTATCATCTGCCTGCCTGCCTGCAGTATTTCCAAGATGTGATATCCAGCCTCTGTAACTGAGACCTTTAGCATCGGCTAATGGATCTGAAAGCTTCCACCCCCAGCAACTTTAATGGGAATGGGGCACTGAGATCTTTTTTAGAATTGCTGCATTTTCCTCTGAGGATTCGCCTGACCGTGTCCATCCACATGGGTGCAATTTCCTTAAGCTGATGCAGTCTTGTAGTTTTATATTGTTAAACATTGCCTCAGGAGAGTCTCTGAAGGTTAGTTCTGTCATCTCTGGGTGAGTAACGTTTTGCAAATATACCATATCAAATTAGAGTAGTCTTTCCATGTGATGGTCCCTGTTCATCAGCAAAATAGTAACCTGGACTACAGTGTTTCTTCCTTCTTTCCTCTGGCTGCAGGGTAGTCACCGCCTTTTTTTTTTTTTCTTCTCTGCCTCGTACTTTTGTAAGAAATACCAGCTGCATATTAGCAGCAAATTCTTCTTTATTGATTTTGAACAGAGATGTCTGCAAGCTCAGAAAATTTTAGTAGCTTTTTGAAGAGTTAGGCAGGATTACATAGGTGACGTTATAAACATGAGCATACTAAGCCTTACGCATCCCTGGGAAGGGTAGGAGGTAGTCTCCTGATCTTATACAGAGGGAAACCGAGGAACAAAGATGTTCGTCAGAAGTCATAAAGGATGCCAGTGGCTGGGCTGCCTGGACAGCTTCCTCTTGAATCCTTCCTTCCAACTAAAGCACAAAGACTGCATGCCCTCCCTTCTTTCCTCTGGAAAAAGACGTATAGTGTAGAAATTCATTTCACAGAATTGTATGTCCTTAATAAAATTCAGCTCTAGTTATGACCCTGTGAGATGATTAGTGAATTAGAGTTCTTAATTAGCATTTTGCATAATTCATGGCAATTACAACATTCTCATGGATATGATTGTCAAGGTGCAGATGTGCAAACGTGCAGCTATAATTTTCTCATCTAAATAACTCTTTTGGTGAAACCTCTAATCTTTTACAACTCTATTGTGTAAGGGCTATTATTCCTGTTGTTATTTTTAAGGCATTAGAAAATGGATGTGAATCTCACTTCAGCTTCAATCACTGCAACCAGCGGTTTTTCAGAAGCTTTAAAAACTGTCATAAAAGTTTGCTCCTGGGTGAGAATTAGGCATTTGAATTTTCCGAAGGACCTGTACTACCCAGTTTTTAGCATCCCACAGAGAATTGTATTTCAGTTTTTCACTTACAATGGTAAAACAAAAGCTAAATCCAGAATGTGTACTAGCCAAGATTTATATGGCGGGACTGTTAATGGAATTGAGCTCCTACTCCTTCTTCAGCTGGAGATAGATTTCAAAGTCCTTTGTGCTATGAAGATCCTTTCCTTTTGCCAGAAATGTATAAAGTATTACGCATCTGAGGTTATTAGGACCAGCTTTTTGGATACAGGAAAATCTGGAGTTACATAGGATGCGTGGCAGCTAAATAGAGGAGGAAGAAGATAGTGGCAGAGTTAGGACCACCTAACTTTCTGTGGTGGTTTGACCTTGGCTAGATGCCAGGTGCCCACCAGGCTGCTCTATCACTCCCCTCCTCAACAGGACAAGGTGGAACAAAATAAGATGAAGAAAATCCTCATGGGTCAAGAGAAAGGCAGTGGAATAAAACAAAAGCAAAGATTGCATGCAGAAGCAAAGGAAAACAAAAGATGATGTTCTCTACTTCCCATCAGCAGGCGATGTTTGGCCGCTTCCTGGGAAGCAGGGCTTCAGTACACATAGCGGTTCCTCCAGAAGACAAACATCATAAATAACAAATGTCTCCTCTTCCCTCCTCTCTCGTAGCTTTTGTATCTGAGCAGATATCATATAGTATGGAATGTTCCTTTGGTCACTTCGGGTCAGCTGTCCTGCCTATGTCCCCTCCCAAGATCTTGCCCACCCCCACCCTACTGGTGAGGCAAGGGGAATGTTGGAGAGCCAGCCTTGATGCTGCCACCCCTGCTCAGCAGTGGCCAGAGCACTGGTGTGTTATCACCACCTTTCCAGCTACCAACACCAGCACAGTGCTGGGAGGGCTGCTATGAGGAAAATTAACTCCATCTCAGCCAAACTCAAACCACTTTCCAAAATACTATCCTTCAGAAATCAAATGCAATAGCACAGAAATCAATGACCCAGGTGATCAAAATACAGTTACACCCAACTCAACACTTCCAGGTACAGCTTGTATTTTAAGAAAATTACTGACAAAAAGTGACAAATTTGAATTTCTAGTACCTTCATTAAGTACCTACACAGACATTATTAAATGTAATTAATTTTACTTTCGTAATTATAATCTAATATGTAAATCCATTTACAGTATTCCATTCTATTAAAGGTACAAATCAAAACAATAATTCCTAAACAAAATTATGAATTTCCTTAAATGAAAGCCATTTGCAATTTCCCACAGGAAATTTTAATCACTTTCGAATTTGTAGTCACGGAACACATAGGAGGTTCATGCTGTTGAGATTTAACAGAGGGAAACTGCAACCCCTATATTCTTATTAGAGGCAAAAAGCACTTGGAGGAACCTGGACATACATGTTTGGATATACATGGTTTTCAGCACCTGATCCCTCTTTCCAGCATCCCCCAAAGGGACCAGCTTGCAGAAGCTTACCAGTCATTTCTAATGGGAGTTCTCCAAATGAGGATTACTCTCCTCTCTGGCTCTCTGCCTGTTGAACTTGAAGGTAAAGCAGTTGTCCTGATCAGCTGGAGATGGATTGCCCCCTTACAGTAGCACTTTCTTACCCCATTTATATTGTCCCCTGGAAATGTATGTCTGTGATTTAGGTCCCTGTCTTTCCATGCTCAAATTCTACAAAGCAGTGGTACAGGAATGAAGAATCAGATCCAAAAAAAGTAATACCTAGCTTTTTCAAAGAGAAATGCTGAAGAAGCTTCTTATCTATTTTTAACACCTTTTTTTTAATGTCTTTGTTGCTTAGAGCACTCTGATATTGCTTAGAGCAGCTTACTCCCTAAATGTCATTAGTACAACTGTTACCTCCAGCAGGTTTATTCCCTTCCTTTCCCTCTGTAACAATTTTCTTAGTCCTAACAATGTGTGAAAGTGCATGGTGCTGTCCACGTATTTATCTGTTTGCTAGTTTGTGAATTCTGAGTGTCCCCACCCAATATATTAGGAAAGGTCTTCATGGATTTTAAGCATGTATCTTAAATTGTCCCCTACTGCAATCTTGGGGGGGGGGGGGGGGGGGGGGGTGGTGGAGAGAAAAAAGCCACCAAAACCCCCCAGTGAAATTAAGCACTTTGCTCGCCAGCATAACAGGAAAAATGAGTGTGGATTACTAAACTTGGAGGAGAGTCAGAGGACACAGGAACCCATCTTTTGTCCCAGTGAACATGATGACAGTTTTGCCTCTGGCTAGAAATAAGGAAACATTCAAACAAAACTTCTCTTTTTTTAATGTCTTTTTTTTTTTTTTTCCTGACAGTAATACCTTGTTCATGTTAGCCAAAAGCATTTATGAATTTGGGTCAAATAGTTTCAGCCGAGGGAGGATAAGGTTGATAAGAATTTGGGAAAACCTTGAAATATTTCAGGTTCTCTTATCTGAATGACATTTCACTGAAGTTAATTTCTAAATTTTAAAGGGACGGAAAGACCTTCTCCCACAGAGGAAAGGTCTATTTTCAACCCAGTGAAATATTTTGACAAATCAAGAGTGTATTATACTTTCTCCCAAAATGAGGGGAGGGGAACCAGAAGAAAGGGGAATTGGTTTCTGTTGAAGACAAATGTTACAGTTTTGGTTTTGTCAGCCAGAGAACTATTCCTTGCACTTCAGTACTTACTGCAGGAGTGGGCTAGACATATATAGCCATGGAAAAAGTATTTGAAACACTGAATTATACAGTGATTTGATGCAGTTTCTGTCTGTAACCTTAAAAAATCTTATCACAACCAAACAGTTAAATAAATAAATATGCGATGGTTTCCAACTGAAAAATCTATCACTTCCAACTAAAATCTATCACTCAGGATTGATCAGAGTGGTCCACTGGCTTGCTTCAGCCTCTGTTCAGGTCCTCTCTGAGCCAAAATACACTGGGGGAAATTTTCAATGTCACAGGGGACAGTGCAGTATCTAGTTCACACGTATGGCAAATGGGAGCCTGGGAGCTGAGCTGATCCTCCTTGAAATTAAACTGCTCTTGACCTATCTCTTCTTCAGTCAGCAGAGTAGCATGGCAAGGTGTTCTTTTGTCTGTATTGCCAGATCCCGAACAGTCCTGGCTTTATCCACAAGAAAGCTCAGGACTGTGGCCCCGACAGCAGGTTCCCCAAGGGAGTGCCTCTCCCCTGTGGCTTTGTGAGATTGTAGGAATCCTGGCCACTCCTAGGATATAATCACGTGGCTGTGAAATATATCTCTTGGACCATCTGACTCATGAAAATAGCACCATCTTTCCCATGCTGAAATAACATGTATCTGAGGACAGTCTGTGTGACAAGTTTTCACCTGATGTATTCCTCAGCTGGAGGAAGAAACTATAGTGCCGTGCTCGCTTTCTTTTTGTTTATAGTATTGCAGATATTGTCTTCTGTGCTGTAAGTGTTTGGTCTGCTATATGTTAGCGGGGTCTTTTGTGGCCACTGGCATGTATGGGTGGCAAAGGTAGCATGGAGCATTTTGGATTTAGCATCTTGTCATAGTTTCTTCCACTGAGATGATGACAGTTTGATGACTTTGGAAGTCCAGTTTAGTGATTCCAAAATTCTGGTTTCCTTCCAAAATTGCCAATATATCAAACTCCTTTTGTCAAATTAATTTCAGAAGCTGCAGTTCAATGAAGGCCGCTCAACTGAGTCATTTGACCTTCCAGATCTGATAAGGATACACCTGGGTTTTTACTATATTTGCCAATGTAGAAAGAGCCAAGAGATTAATCATGAGACCAAGGATTCAGAAGCTATTTGACCCATCTAAGTTTTGAAGACATTGGCAACCAGTGGCTGTATGCCAGAGTCCCTGTCAATCCCCCCCTGCCAGTCCTCTGGAGATCTTTGCTCAGATGTGTCTCCCTCAAGGCAGAAAATAAAGAGGCAGCTGACAGTGATGAAATGTAGAGAGCGTATATGTATGGAACAGCTGAATGGTAGAGCAAGATACGTGTATGCTGTTATGTAGGATGATGGGAGAGTTAACAAATGGGTAAGGGAGCAGAGCAGGGTGAAGGACAACTTGAACACAGATGGAAGTGTGATAGATGGACATGGCAACAAACCCACGAGCAGAAGGATAGTGGATCTGAAAAGAAATGACAAAGGGCAGAAATGAGCAAGAAGCTACAGAGAGCTAATTTTATGTCTACCAGGAGCTCTTCATAAGCAGTGTAAATTTTATTGACCTGTCCATGAATCTTAAGGCAGCTCTCAATTTTCATACTTTTAAGGCATTGCAATCATTGGGCCCGACCTCTCAGGTGGTACAGACTATTGAATTTTAGCCTTTGATTATTGCATCAAATTTTATACTTTTCTTTCCTAGCTTCAAAAGTAAACTTGTTTTCATAAGCCTCCCCTTAGAGGCAACATGTTCAATTCACCTATCCCCTTTGAACCATTTCCTGTATTGCTTTTCTCTCCATGGGCTTCTTGCAGACAAGACAGAGTGCCAGGGACAAAATCAGAGGCTGGAGGGTGAAACAAAAAATGAAGAGGGTTTAATCAGTGCAAGCCTGTTAATTGGTCAGGCTGCGAGCATGCTTTGGCAGTATAACACATCTACCCTGTACCAGAGTGTGTGGATGTACCAGTGTAGTTACAGCAGGTTTACAGCACAGACAATGTTATTTTGACATTTTGAAGTCAATCTGCTTAGGGAAGACCTTTTGGTTGCAGTAGGCTGAGTGGGTATGTCTGGTTGCAAAGCCCGCATATGAAAGCCTCTCTATGTGTACCTGTCTCGGTCATTCTGATACTGCCAGCATCCCTCCAGGCAAGCAAGATGGTGATCTGCCCAATCACTGCAGATGTGACTGCATAAGGAACAATAAACTATTTTTCGTGGAGAAGAATGTTATAGTGCAGCTCTTAGAAATAAATCTCATTGAAACCTACCTGGTTTATAATCATTTAATGTCATTTGCATGTCTCCAGTAGTATTTAGTGGGTGTGCAGTTGTGATATACTTGATTTATTTCATCTTTTTGGGTGTCTCACAGCAGCAGACAGTGGGAAGGGCTCACATCTGCAAGAATGCACTGACTCCAGTCAGATCCAAAATGCATCTTATGTTAGACCAAAATATAATGGTGAAAATGAAGCTGATGGTGGCATTGCTCATAGAATGAGATGCTACTTCTTGTGGAGACAGCAGGATCTTTGCAGAGGTAATACTTTTACAATGCTTTGAATGGGCAAGATCATTTGACTGCAGTTTCCATCTAGTCTTAATTTAATTTGATTCCACTAGCAGTTCACTGTAAGCAAAGTTGTGCATGTTTTCTGTAACGTAGAAAATAATATTCATGTGAAGTAAAATGTGAGTTATACATCAGCAAGCTTGGAGTATATCCTCAAAATGGTAGGGAAGAAGTTTTAAAAGAAGCTAAGGAAAAATGTATTCTCCATAAAAGGGAAGGCATCTGTGGTTGGAAAAAAAAAATATAAGAAGCTTTAAAGACTGCTTAAAGTGCAAGCAAAGAGAAAGGACGAAAACTGTTTCATAGTCTAGAAATTGAATAATAGAGGACCCTTCAGGCTTTAATTAAATGTAAAGGAAGTGTTCAGTGCTCAAGTTAAAGGCCTGGCAAATATCTTGGAGAAGAGAGGGGTCTGTGTTCTGAAAACAGCACACAAACTTGGAAGGATCTGGTTAGATCAGCAAGCCAGGTGATGTGTATGTTCAGGGATCACTCAAATGAACAAACTTTATTATGGTCAAGATGTTTATCATATTCAGTTACTGAGCAGGAGTGGTGTTTTCAGACCCCCAGTAACAGATTTATGCTCTTCTTACACGTAGAGTGCAACCAGTTGTACACTAAGGGTCTGAGTCTCCAAACACTTAAACGCATGCTTAAGTTTAAGCAGCCACAAAGTTCCACTGAAACGATGGCCTGTACTTTCAAAGGGGATGGAGCAGTATACATGAAGTCAGCTCTTTTATGAGCAACGTCATATTATTTTGTCCCACAGTCTTGTAACTGGGCTGAAAAAGCTGCCTAAGAAAATGCAGAAAAGCTGAGAATGGGGGCATGTTCCTCCACAGTGCTCTGTGAAAGCATTGCAAGTTCTTCTAAAGGCCTTTTCAGTAACACCTGGTCATCTTCTAAGTTGATGTTGTTCTCGTCTATTAAGTCTGTTGGTGGGTGGGTTCTGTTGGGATTTTTTTTTGTTTTGGGTTTTTTTTTTTAAATAATTTATTAAGCTGTATTTATAATTTTGAAAATTAGTTACTTGAGAAGGTGCTTTGGCAGTCCAGACCAAGTCCAGGCCAACCATTCCAGATTATTTTCCTGAAAGATTTACAGAAAATATCTCTGTACACAATCACTTTTCAAAAGCACAGGTTGCCCATCCCTGCACAGGTACTTTGCAAGTATAGGAGGAAATTTTGCAGGAGAATCCCATTGCACAATGTGAGCAGCTCATTCTGGAGCAAAAATGTAGCAGGTCTGATCCTTCCTTTTTGCAAAAGAGCTCCTATTTGCACCTCTGCCTTTATGCCTAGAAATAGAAGTGCTGCTATAAAACCATGAGTGTTACACTGCTGATAGCAAATATGTGCTTGTACTTGAGTTATTACAGCACAAAAAGACATAGATGTTCCCTTTTCCTTTGGAAAAGTAAGCTGTGCAAGCTCTGATGACAGTAATGAGAAAAAAGCCTTCTAGAAAGCAGAATGGTGGTCTGTATACAAACAAGCTTTCAAATATACCTGAGCCATTTTACACACAATATACCTTTCCCAAATAACACTGCTGTGCTTGTATATAAACACTCAGCCCTCTGCAGCCCCTTTGCTGTACTGTCCTTGTAAATCCTTGCACAGATTACCAAAATCCATGGTCCCAGTATACATTGACACATACAGCTCAGTCCTATATAAGATTTGAGGCCCTAATAGATCCGAATATTGTCAGAGCTGAGCATTTTTTTGCAGTGCATTTGTACAATACACACTTGAAAGAGGATCCTGTTGTGTATTTGTAATGTGGACATGACTATTAGAATCATGAAGTGCGTTTTCACTTTGAAGAAATTGACATATGACAAAGTCAGAAGTTTTGACTTTATAGTTTTTAAATCTTCTTTACAGTTTACCTACTTGGAAGATTTACAGCACAAGATCCTACTCTCCTTCATGCTTTGGTCATAATTATTTTATTGCTTGCCAGCCTCCAGCCTCATTGATCAGTATGTTAGAGTGAAATTTTCCTCCTCCTCTTCTCAGCAATGAGCCTCAGTGCCCTGACCAGCATTTGTTATTTATTTAATGAATCTGTGTGTCAGGCTGTTCTTTCGGTGCAGGGAAAGGGGCAAAGAGAGCACTGCTAGCAGTGGCAGCAGGTTGATTTAGCAGGAAACTACAGGAGTGACTGAACAGCACTGTATTTTCCACTAGCTGCATGTTCCAAGAGAGCTAAACGCTGTCCTCTTTCTGCATGGCTGCTAATGCATACACCAGGGCTGCTGTCTCTGGCAGCCCTTGAGTGCCACTCAACTTGGCCAGCATGACATCTTTGGCATGTAATTAATTTTGACTGAAAGCTTTGACAAATAGAAACACTGGATTTGTTTGGGTGTCTCTTCAGAGATCTCTCATTTTTTAATGTTCTGAGAGTCAGGTGGGTACCAATTTAATGAAAACACTTGTCAAGTCCAAAAGCTGCTTGGATTTGGAGCACAAAGCATCACTCCTATCCTTCATGCTGAGATACTTAAAGAAACTCAATGTTGTCTTCGCTGAGTCATTCCAGCAACCATGATGTTTGGAAACAAGTGTGTGAGGCTAATGTCTTGTAAGGACCCAGGACATCCTTCTGTGCACTGACCACTGGGTGGTCTGAGAACAGAGCTCTTACATGCCATTCCTCTAATGTTAATCATGTTATTAAGTACTCCAGAGACTGTCTGTGTCCAGTGGTCAGCAAACAGTGGGTAGACATCTTATGGTCTGAAACTTATTTCTGAAATACAGGCTTGTACCCAGAGGAGTATGTTCTAAAAAAATCAGGATTGTTTTGCAAACTATGTGCTGTTTCATGGCTGAACATGTGATAGATGGTCACCCAGCCTCACTGACAGTTTGAGTGAAGCTGTTAGAACTACTTAGACCATTGCACATATGTGCCTTGCTGGAAGATTGCACTGTATCTGGTAGCTGTTAGCTATGCTTTTTGCAGGCATAACTGTCCAAATGTTCTCTAGCTACTAGAAGTTTATGCTGCTGTTAATAAAGGGATTCTCCACTAGACAAGCATTTGATCTGAGCCAAGAACATTACAGCATGGCTACTTTTGGTTTGCTCAGTAAATCAGTGTTTGCTTTTACATCCCACCACTGAACTATTTACACAGACTGTATTCACTGTGGGGCTTTCAGTACAGAAAATTTTCTCTAATACACAACCAGAGCACTTTTGCTAAATTCCACTGGTCTAGGCTATAAAGCCCATACATCTACTGCTAAAAATATGGCTTTGATGTGCCAGATACCCTCTGGCATTCACAAGCCTCCAATGTGTTATTATTATTATTTGGAAGAGAGATGGTGAACTCTAATTATGCTTAATCACAACAACCCAGAAAGATATCAGTGGAGGGGCATGTTTTACCCTAAAGTGCTATTTGAACTCTTTGGAAAATGTTGAATTACCCTTACAGCTATTGCCGATTAACTACTTAATGAAGCATCTGCAACTGCTGGCATGTCCCAGCCATGTCACTGTGATGCTTGAAGGACGATGGAGATTAACTAAAAGATTGATCACGGTGATTTCTTATGTAGCAGCCAATCAAATCTAATAAGGGGCACTTGGAATTGAAACGTGCTTTGGAAAAACATTATTTCACTATTATATAAACACCTCTTTTTAGACCTACCCTGTTTATATTGCTTGAAAGGTACCTATTCCTGCTTCAGCAATGTTAGCCCTCACCACATGGACAATCACTTTTTATTTACAGCCACTATTTCTGTCTCTTTTTTCCATTTGCTTCTGTACAAATATAGAGCAACAAGATTTGATGTGTGAATTTATCAGAATTATAGACAGAAATTTCATCAAGATATAAATGCCATATCTGATACATTAACAGAAGTGAATATGAAGCCCCATATGTCTTTATACATGTGCAGTTTATATACATATGTATGCATATGACCATATACAGAAAGGTATGGTTTAGATGTATGCCCACAGATTATACATATAATATTTTAAGGATTTAAAACCTTTAACTTATTTAAAGATGTAGAAGGAAAATATGCATGCATGGATTTATTTTTGTGATGTCTCAAATATTATTTTGCAATAATTCACAGTATTTCCCTGAATATTCACTGTAATTTTAGCATCAAATGCTTTCAATGTAAACCTTATTGCATCTGGAAACACTAGCGTTTAAATCAAGGCAATCTGTTGTTTCCAGAAGAGCTGTTCTTGTGTTGAAATGGAGCCTGGCTCATGTAGCAGCTGGACTTTCTGATACAGAGTGAGCTTAAGATTATATTGGGCATGGCATTCGCCTAGCAAGAGCAAGGGTGTGCTCCCTTCAAACATTGCTACGGGTCTCTGCTCAGGGAGAAGAGGTTGACGCATTTTCTGCTGTGAGGTTTTCTGCCCCGCCAAGTTTTACTGTAGGATTAAAGATCCTGGTTTGTTCTCAAATGAGTGGGAACGGACAATCACAAAGATGCATTTATAACATCCTGTGATCACCTAGGGCTCATGTGGCCTTCAGGGGATCTGGTTTATTCTGAGCTCAGCTCCACCTGGTTGAACAGCACTCCCACAGTTTCCTGTTATGGATATTCTCTGACCTCCACTGTGAAGAGAACTGTGTGGAGTATTAACGTGGTGAAAATAGCCAGGGTTTTTTTTTTGCTTAGATTATAAACCAGTATTCCTCCTTTTGGCTGATGTAGTATATCCTGTGGTAATAATGCATCAGTGACTTAATCTCCCATCAAAATTTCCTGGTCTTCTACAGCACCTGTGCTTCTCTGGCAGCAATCATATTCTCTGTAGCTTTGGCTGGACGTATTGGGGGTACCTGGGAGATTCTGTTGGTCTCAGGCTGTAGGAAGGAGCTGAGAGCTTCTCCAGCTATGAGTCACACTTGAAGCTTAAGAGAGCAATCAGGGCCATTGAGGCTGGGCAGAGATGATCAAAGGTTTTTAGGGAAGAACATGTCTCATGTGAATCTCATCTGGGGCTTGCTCTCCCTTGAGGAAAGCAGAATTTCTGTCTTTTACTCACCTATTATGGTCTCAGCTGGACCAGGCAGGATTTGCTTTTGCTTGGAAGAGTGCAAGGTACTGCAAGTGCTTAGGCAGAAGAGTAGTCTCCTCATGGATGCTGCTGGAGTGACTAGTTGAGGGAGAGGCAGAAATGACAATACCTAGGTTTTTAGGAAGCCAGCCCTGTAGGTATGTGGTGACACAGCTGGACATCAGTGGATTTCTTAGGGAAAGGTTGGAAAGCAAGTCCTGGACTGGATATTTTTACGCACATTAAAGAGTGTTTTCTGAGCACCATAATTTTATTGCTATAGACAGCACTGGCTGCAGTTGCAGTCAGATATATGTTTTATGGTATCTCAGGTTGGCTTGCTTTTCATATCTGAGATAAGAAGTTCAAAAAGCCTTGAAAAAATGCAGTGTTTCTGTAACAAGCTATAGTCTGCTCTGTAGAACAACAGAGCTGTCTTTGTTTCATAAAAAAATCACCAAAACACCTGTTCAGAGAAGACTTCCCATGATTTATCATGCTTCTGCTCCCTGCTGCTCACTAAAGATTTGCATGATTTATACACAGTCATCATAGAATGTTTTTAATTCCAAGAATCGTGTTTTAACTTTGTGTATTTGGGGAAAAAAAAACCAACCTGAAATGTTAATGTTTGTGTTGGTTGCCCTTGACCTCTGGTTAAGACAAGAATAAGAAAGATTCCCGTACTACAAAAATCTAAATATGCCCTTCCTAGCCAAGTCACAGTGATGTCAGTGCTCTCGTCTTCCCTGGAAGATGGCTGACCTTGGGGCCAGCCCAGCTTCCCTTTCATGCATTAAAGCAGCGTTGCTCTTCAAACAGGGTTCAATCTTTCACCACAGATGCACTGTTCCTAGTCAGTCACTGTGGGCGCAGACTGAGACTGCCTTTTGTCTTTCCTCCTGGTGTGAAATCAAATTGCTCAGAACTGTTTGTTCAGGACCTACACAGTGAGTCCTCATCTCAAGGAAGGCTCTAGGTACAGTTTAGTTTGGGAATGATTGCTGGAGATAGTGACAGAGAGCTGGGGAAAAGGCAAATTAAGCAAGATGCACATGGCAGTAGAGCTAATGCAGGCAATATTGCCTTAGCCTTGAAACTTCAGCAGTGATTACAGAAAATAGCATGTATCTTGGGGCATGCATGAGGATCTGCATCTTCACCCAGGTGAGAGAGATGAAGTGGCAGAGCAGATCTCCAGTATCACCCTCCTTGATGCTGCTGCTTGAGGAACTGACACTGAGCCAGGTTTGCTCCTACTGGCTGCACCATACTGCTTTCTTGCCTGACCCCAGTCTGTGCTATCTCTGCCCAGACATCCTTGCTGCTTGGGGAAGAAACCATGCAGGTAGAGGGGTCGGCCAAGCCATTGGGGTGGGAGTGAGAGGCCTGGAAGCTAGCCGGTACCTGCTTTGGTGCAGCTGTAGCCAATATTGGCAAGGAAAAGAAAGAGCAAATTTTCCTTCCTCTCTCCAGTCACCTGTTTTCTGTGCATTGGTCAAGATCACACAATGCTTACCACATTTCTATACCCTCTCGTATTTGTACCTTTTGCCACGCTAGCTCCCAAGCATAGTGACTCCATTTGTTCTCACAAAGGTTGCTGGCTCAAGTGTCATGAGGCTTTTGGCTTCTTCCATTTTCTGAGTGTCAGGCAATGCGAATACACAACTCCTGACAGATCTGGGATGTAGCTGTCTTTTTGGTACCTTTACCTGTTACAAATGGACATGATTTTTTAAGAAACCCACAACACTGAGATATCAAACAGATCCCACTTCCCCTTCAGGCACAGTGGAATCTTTATGTTTAAATCCCCCAAGCTACTGAAAATTCAAGTCTAAATCCCCCACGCTGCTGAATTAGCTCACCTTCATTATTCCCTGTGTAGTATTTTTATTACATTCTTTTTTGCTATGCCACATGGTCACAAGAATGTTTTACCTGTCTGTCCTCTCTCATTGTGTCACTGTCTTACTGTTCATTTCATTCATAAAGGTGAATGAGCAGCCTCCCCAGGCTGCTGTGAAGTCAAGATTTCGGTACCTGGAGGCTGTATAGATGCAAACAGCTCTGAATCAATTTCCTTCATCCTCACCTGCTTCTTGTGGTTTGTCATAAGTAGACACAGCTTTGTGTAATAATAATATGCTTTTATCCACCACAAACAGTTACCAGTGCCCTCACAGGAAGCATAGACTTTCAGAAAACCATTCTAGGAACATCTCCGTTTGTCTGTTATTACAAGTTTTATTTCTCTGTCAATTCACCTGGCTCAGGTCACAGCTTTTAATTTCTACGATATTCACATTTTCAGAGCAGAAAAATAAATGCTGTTCGGTAACAGGCTGAACAAAGGTCTAAACCTTCTCAAAATTGATTAAATGCTCCTCAGCAGGTGATCGATGTATAGGCACAGCCATCTAAAATTAGATGGTATCCAGTGAAAAACAGGCAATGATCACAAAAGGAAGCAAACAGGCTGAAACATATTTAAAACATATTTAAATAATAGCAGGAGCTCCTGCCTTAGTTCACTGAGCACTTAAGTTTGTGGCTGACTGTAAACACATGAAGTAGAGAAATAATATCTCTGGTATACAACTGGGAAGCAAAGCCTAGACCACAGCTCTTATTTTACTTATTTGTGAGAGAAGACAGAGCACCTCTGAGAGTTGCACCTCTGCTGCATCTCCAGGCAGTTCTTCCTCAGGAAAGGGGAGTTATACTTAAATTAGATTCTAGGTTTTCAGCTCTTGGCCGAAAGCTCCCCAGAAACTAGACTTTGAGAAGAGGAAGAAAATAGTATAATTCCTAGCAATTTACTTCAGTCTCAGGGGTTTGGTGGAATATTTGGTCTTGGGCAGAAGGGACCTCGGTACCCGTGAAGTAATATCGTTAGTACCTGCACACTCATATTAAAAAACTTGCGTCTGTGTCTGCAGATCCCTTTGGGACTCCAGAGCCCACTCAAAAAATGGGAACTGAGCTCATGTTTGTGGCCTGTGTTTGCCTGCTGCTGACTGTATGAAGGTGGTGGCTGAGGCCTCCCTGGTTCCTTCCCATTGCCTTGTGTGAGGAGGTTAAACAAAAACATAATAAAACTCTGGGCCAGGCATTTTTCACTGTAGCTCAGACAGACATTTTATTCATAGTAATTTCTTTATTTGTGTCATAAATCCTTCTTCCCTTTGTGCTCCTCAAGGAGATTAAAATTAAGGGCATCACCTCTGCCATCAAGGCCTAGACCCCCGAGGCCAAGCAATGGTTTCACTGCTTCTGTGTGCTCTCTCGCCAACCTCTTCTTTGATGTCTGATCTTTCTAGTGCATAGGTTGTCTTTACCTTTTCCATTTTGTACGATGGCTTAAAGGCTGCAGCCTTAGCCTGCAACTACAAATAATAATACCCTTTTCCTGTTCTCCTGGTAATGGCTAGCAGATGGTATGTGCAGGGCAAGGAAGGAGAAAGGCGCAATAGGCACAGTAATAACAGCAGAAAGGCAACAATAATGCATAAAGTCTTCATAAATTTTGATGTTGTTTCTCAGAGCATGGCACGGTCTGGTGCACTCCTTACTATGCCAGCTCCTGCGAACTGAGGACTGTGGAAGTGTCAGGCTTTTTTAAAAAATTATTTGTTTGATTGTTTTTGTTCACTTTATTTGTTGATTGATTTATGTAATGATTTATTTATTTTAGCCAGCAAAGCTGCATAGCAATTTGTTTCTTAAAGACTTAAAACCAGAAGGTAAATAAAAAACAAATTGGATCCTTTTTATTAAAATCTTATGTAGGTTTTAACCAGTCATAGGATTTTAGAGGGAAAGGGAAGCTGTTTATTTTCATTCTCAGATGCGCTGTACTTCTCAGAATGAGGGATTGCAGGCATACATCAACAGAAGAGAGCATTAATAAATTACATCCTCTCCCTGCAGTTATGTTTATGAGATTTTAGGAAATGGGTACGGTTTCTAGGAAAACACTTGCTTGTGCAACCGATTATCTAGACTGTCAGATTCTTCTCGATAATTTTAGTTCTTTTCCTTCACAGAACTCTCATGCCTGAAAAAGGACAGTGTAAAAAGTAAGCAGAGAAAGTGACGTGCTAGATGTCATGGCTTTTTGGGAGTCCTGGTTACCCCTGCATGACATCTTCACTGTGTCATGCTGCCCAAGTGGTGCTGAGTGGGTGTCCTTCCAAACACGTGGACCAAACAGGTGTCCACCAAAAAGGTGGAATCCTTCTAAACTTGTCCAAATCAAGGATGTAAGGAGAATATGCCAGGCAATTGAAGATGCATGCTTACCAGCCCCATTGTTTCTCTCCCTGGACAAGGAGGGTGTGCAGAATTATCCTAATTATCCTTTGCTGACCAGTCACCTGTAGAGAGTTGTTTATTTCAGATCAGAGCCATGCCCTTCCCAGTTGATCTCAGACTTGTACTGGCCCACCCTAGCTCAAAACAGGCTTTTCTTCCTTCTCCACTTGCTTTTGCATTGCTGTTCAGATGAGGAGTGAGTGCTTTCCAGCCTACCAGTCTGTATGCGCACTGCTGCAGTGCGTTTTTGCTCATCTTGTGATGGTCCCCTCTCTTTGGCTCCCAGACTAGGGAAGGCTGGGAATCGGGAATTGTGTTCTCCCTCTGGTCCCCTGGTCTTGCTTCACACCCGTTCCCGCTGCAGTGTTACCAGTGGTCTTCATTCCCTTAAATCTGGTACAGGAGGTCAGAGAAAGGCGTGCTGAGAACAGTAGCAGTACAGGAATGCCTTTGTGTCCCATTCCTTTCCCTCTCCTCCCTGAATATCCACATGTATATCTATTTGCCTCCATGTTCCCAGACTTTTCTAATCTGTCTTTGTCACACACACACTCTCTCCTGTGATATATCCGCTGTCTGGGTAGCGGTTGTTTTTGTCCAAGTCTACAAAGCCAGCAAGCAAGGGACCAAGTGAAAGGGTTGCTTTTTCCATAATAACTTTTAGTGACTGTTGAGTCATTCTGGCCTCTTGGCTTCTAGAGGGTCTTTTGTGGCTGAGGACGGAGGCTTCTTGGAAGCCCATCCGTGCTCCCGCTCTCAGGCTCCAGCTGCACAAAGAGCCCTGCCTGCACGCAGAGATGCCCCGGGTAGCAGAGGTGTCTGCTGTCAGGGAGTCCGGCACCCTCCCAGCCAGGCTGCCATTCCCAGGGGCCCCCAGCGCATAGATATGAGCCGAAAGGCAAAGCCACTTGGAAACCATCTTTTCTTGTTCTGCTGCCCATCTGTTTGGGAAGGTGATTGACAGCCAAAGGGTGAAGGGCCAGAGTCTGTGCTAATTGCCTGAGGCCCCTGCTCAAACACGGCTGGAGAGAGAGGGGATCCCCACAGGCAAAGGAAGAATGGGAACCTTTGTGAGGCCTGACACAGTAAATGCCACCTTTGTGAAGATTTAGACTTGCTGAGGTCAGTTTTTAATAATTTGGGATGCTCCAGTCTTTTCCTCTTTCCTTTATTTGCAAAGGCTCCTCTTCCTCCTTTATTTCTGCTTCATCAACAAGCATTGTTTCAGTCAGGCTTGAATCCCCTTTCAGTGGCTTAGCCAAAGAAAAGACATCCCACCCTCCTAAACAAGATTCTTTTTGGGGCTGCTATTTTTTTTTATTTTCCTCTTCCTTGTCTCGCACACTGTAAAGAATGCCTCTTAGTATTCTCAGAGGAATGGGAACATTTGCATATTAATTTAATTGTGTGTGTTCATGCAAAACTACTCCACTCACAGCAAACTAGCCACAGTTATTAAATTTAATTTCCAAAGGAAGGGCGCTATTGTTTTTCAAGACAAGAGTTGTCAAAGCTTACGTGTTTCTGTGTGCTGAAAGCACCTTCCTAGTTGCTTACTGCCCTTATTGGCTTTAGAGAATAGCTGGAGAACATAACAAAGTTCTTCGGGGGAAGTGGTGAGCAGAGAAAGCTTTACGAAGGCAAGAGCTGGGGGAAAGCCTCAGTGTATTTCAGTTGTTCCCAGAGCAGGATTTCCCCTCCGTGACTCATCCCTCCCTGGTACATGCTGAGAGGAGAAAAACAGTCCCTACTGCCTTTAACAGTGCAGATAAACCCAGCTCAGCTCCAGCAGCATGTTTCCATGAAGCTGCTTCTAGTGCTCTCGGATATATTTCCATCTGGCTTGGGCATGTCTCTCAAAAGAAACCTGTGTAAAGCTTTTTTGCTTGGGATTGGTATGTTCACAAGCCCAGACGCTGTAAGTAACGCATGTGTGTGTGCGCATATACGTACAAGTGGGACAGCAAAACACAGGTCATCCGCAGAAGGAATGCTAGGCTGTGGCTGAAAAGGCTGCTGTCTCCCTCTGACTAGTGTAGCATTTTGTGATCTGCAATGAGAAAATTTTCTCAAGCCCTCATGATGTCGTTCACTGGAAATACAGTGTTAGATAGGAGGAACCTTGCACCATTTCTCTACATATTGGATTATACCCACTTTCTTCTATTTTTGCCTTCCCTTTCTCATGCCTTTCAAGAGTAAACTATATATTTTTAAGGTCTGTCATGATCAGCTAGAAGTCAGTGTATGTTGTTATTCAATATGTGCAAGACTAAATCCTAAATCCTTTCCCATGTTTATACTCGTTGGCACTTTATAATTATAAATAAAATTGCAGACTTGGCTACCAGCACATAGATACGTGCACAAAGCAGCAGAAGGTTTTCTGGAAATTTTGACAGTTCCATACATAATCCATGGATGTGACACGACCCGCGTCTGGTCTTAAAACATATCATCAGAACTATCAGTGCCACAATATCCAAAGTAATTTAGCTTCAGACCATGCACAGAAGCATAACACATAGGTGCTTTTGCCACATTGCTTTTGCACAATTTTCTCCTGTGTCACTGACAATAAAACTGTCGGAGTGACCTTGGGGAGGTAATAACTGCTCATTGATTTGGATTTAAAGCTTCCACAGTGTTTTTCCCACTGTGTAACATTTGTTAAAGGAAAAAAAAAATAAATAAACCAAAACACCACAGAAATGAAGCTTATTTCCACAATCTCCTTTAAAAGACATAGAGAGGGGGTTATAGAGATGCAGCATGTTTACCGGCTGCATGGCCCTCTGGAAACTCTGAAAAACTTTGAATTTCCTGGTCCAGGGAACAACATGTGAGAGGGGAACTCAAGAGCTACGTAGCCAGAAAATCCTGTGTAGCCAGCCCAACAAAGTGCAGGGTGCTGAGCCAGTTTCAACGAAATCTTGTTTACTAGGGTGAGATCATGAAAACTGTGTCTTTTCAACAAAACATTTTGGTTTTAGCAAATATCCAGATCCTTTGGATTGCATCTGTCCTCTTGAGAATTAATTTTAGCTGCAAGTTCTGGATGCTTAAAGATAAGCCTTGTTAAGTTGGCTGCTTGACACTCTGGAAAATCTATTTACCAATTTACAAATATTAACCTAGAGTTAAAAGGGGGATGCTGGCTTTGACTGTCAGGGCATGCATGGCTTGTCTCCAGCCTCGTACACATCATGCCTCTGACCGTCTGGGAAATCTGGTGGATAATCCTGAACAGTGCCCACGCTTAAGGAAGTCTCAGCTGTTCTGAACCAGAAGTTTTGATGTCATACCTCATTGCAAAGGATGTAACAGTATAGTTTGTGTTCGCTTCAGCAGCAATTTTTTGGTGGAGAATATAAAAAAAAGTTTTGATAGCCTAGGGTATAAGGACCTAGAGGTTTTAAGGGGAAAGGATGGGCAGTGGGAGTAACTGTGATCTAAAGCAACTGTGCTGTGGGATGGGAGATCTCAACTGTGCTGAGAACAAGGCTCAGCATGATGCTATTAGCTCTTATCTCTCGATTATGAAATACAAGCATCATTCCAACAGTTTAGCTTGTAGATAGGGTTCTTGGGTTAGCAGGAAAGGCACATTTTAAGCCACACTATTCATGCTTGCAGCTGTTTTATGTTTAGACACTGCTACATTATTTTTAAATTGTGCGTTGAAAAAAATACTTTTTTCAAACTGGCAAGTTTTAAGTTCTGCTTCCCCATCCCTGTAGCTACAGATTTTCTTTGATGAGATTTTTTTCCAGTCATGTGTGCTTTTCTTCATACCTAAAAGAAAAGAGGCATGTTCGTTTTTTAATTGATTTGCAAAACACAGTGGCTTATATTAATTGCTTAGGGTATTTCAGCTGAAATTTAGCACACAAAGACACATGACTCTAAAACCATGTAGAAAATACAATTTTCTATGTCCTTCCCTGGCTTTAAATCTCTTACATAAAGTTATATGAAACCTCTCCTATGCAGACAGGCTGAGAGAGCTGGGGTTGTTCAGCCTGGAGAAGGCTCTGGTGAGACCTTATAGCAGCCTTCCAGTACCTAAAGGGGGTCCACAAGAAAGCTGGAGAGGGACTTTTAAAAAGGGCATGGAGTGATAGGACAAGGAGGAATGTCATTAAACTGAAAGAGGGTGGATTTAGATTAGATAACAGGAAGAAATTCTTTACTGTGAGGGTGGTGAGGCAGGTTGCCCAGAGAAGTTGTGGATGCCCCATCCCTGGCAGTGTTCAGGGCCAGGCTGGATGGGGCTTTGAGCAACTTGGTCTAGTGGAAGGTGTCCCTGCCCATGGCAGGGGGGTTGGATCTAGACAGTCTTTAAGGTCCCTTCCAACCCAAACCATTCTATGATTCTATGAAAATATAATTCTGTTTCTTATTTCTAGTCTGCTGCATACTGCAGTCAAGAGTCAATCATAGTTGAGTTAATTAATTTGAATTAACTACAGAGATCCTTTCCATTGATTTCAGTGGAGTGTGAATCATGCTGGCATATAATACCAATTGCTGCTTCTTAATTAACCCCTCTACTCTTATCTGATCTCTTCAAGTTACTCACCAGGTGTATGGGAGAATAGGGATTGAAACCTTGGTCTTGTGTATCAATGAATGTCATCAACAGTGGGTTATCCAGTTGGGTTTTCTGTTGCCCTCCAGGCAAATTGGTGCTTTTTTGGTTTGTGGGGTTTTTTTTGTTGTTGTTTTTTAATGCTAGTGGAAGACTGCAAAAGAAAAAGAAATAATTTGTTCTGTAAAAGCAGGTAACTGACACAAAGGGGAAGCCCAGGACAGACTCATGGCACAGGAACTTGGTTTGGAATCTGTTAGTCTTCTCAGGGCAAGTCTCCACCAGCTTCCCCCAAGTTTACTTTTCTTCTCATTTTTAGCAAACTGTAACATTTTATGTTTAACCAGGTAGCATCTGGGGACCTAGAATAACAGTGAACAGGGCTAAGTGCTGTGCAAGGAGAGAGCCCCAGTAGGTCTGAATGAGGAAAGGTGGTCGCCTTTGACCACAATACACAAGATGCCTGATAGAGGTAGAGAATCTCAGAGGTGTTTTGGAGGTGAAATTGAAGATGCAGAAGACATTGACTATGCAAACTTGGAACACTCTTAACATGAACAGTTTGTCTTCGCAATGCTTCCTTTTGCTCTGATAAATTCTTTGTTCATTTTACCAGACCAGAAATATATCGTGTGCAATAGGGCAGTAAAATACTGATATGACATCAGACCCCAGCTGTTGCCACTGCTATCCATGACAAGGAGGCTACAGACCAAATTGTCCAAAGTCCTATATCCCAGTGGTTTGCAGAACATATTTTCTGCAGTTACTAAGAAATTTTGGATCCTCAGTGTGCCATTTTTAGAGTTATCATGGGTTTAGATACTCATAGATGTCTTACTTGCATGGATCTCAGGGTACACTGAGGCTGTAGGTTCCTGTGGAATCTATTGAATGTCCAGGTGTTGTTGCTCAGCTAGAGCTGAGCTAGATGGCACTCTTGCAGTTTAATTCTTTTGATCCTGAAGCACCTATCTACCTACTTCACCTCTGAAAATGATATTTAGGTTCCTAAATTGCATGGACACACTGAAAATGCTCCCATTCATATCTCATGATGTCAACACAGAAATGGCAAAAGTTCTCCTTCATATGTAGGGGTACGTACTGCAGGTTGGTTGCTACTTTGTGTCATGGGAGATTGGGCCAATCTCCCCAAGATAATGCACAGTAGGCACAATAGCAAAAATGCTTACTTGCAAGAAAAAAAAATATCTCAAAAAGTATATTTAGCCTGCCTTGCAATAAGGAACCACAGTAAATTACTGTAGCCATTTACCTGTGTACTTTTGCATCCATTCCTTTAAAACAAATGATACATTATTGATAACCCCATTTCAGAGAAAAAATTGATGTCATGCTCTTTTGTCAATTTTCTTTTTAATTAATGGTGCCTTTGAAAATGGTATTTTAGAAACTGCTGCATGCTTTCAAAGCTGTCTTCTGTACATTGCTTCCCCGTGATCTAGGAGTCACCAAGTGTAATTATCAGTAAGACATCAGACTGGGTGATCATAGAAGTATCTTCCAGCCTTGATGTCATCTTTGTGGGGCTAAATTATGCATCTTCTTTTAGAGACAGCATTATGGAGGCATGTCATCCACTGAGTAAATTGACATCCTGGGCTGGATAGCAATGTAGCCCAGTGAAGGATCTGACCTGTGGGTTATCAGACTGGCAGAGACCAGTTTCGTCATGTGCCATTCTCATGCACAGTGGTACCACTTATGCACCTCTTAGTTTCATGCCATGAATGAAGAAAGGAAAAGAAGGACAGAAGGATAATTGAAGGAGGAACAATGGCATTTCTAACGAGAATACAAGTCCCATTACGCCCTAATGGGGCTACCTGGGCTGGCTCACAGTTTGTCCAAATACACAGACTCCCAGGAACTGCCAGACTGGATCAAATCCAAAGCCATCTGGTTTCCAGCAGTGGGAAGAACCAGTAATAGCAGTGGAAGAGTTAAGACCTGTGCTGTAAACAGATGTTAAAAATTATCATTTTCTCCCAAATAAGTCTTCTGCTGAGTTGTAATCGGAACAACTTATGTCCCAGAGCAAAAAGTTTGTTGTTTCAAGGTGTTTTCTGTTGTTGATATTAGCTTTGGATAGTCTTGGTATGCAGATAAATGCCTCATCTTATGAGGAATTATATGAAGAAGAGACTTAACATGATATACATTCATTGTAATTCCACTAGCCAGGGAGGTTGCTGTATATGAGTAGCATGCCTGGAATAAATAAAGTGGGAGAGTAAAGATGGGCCACCAAGCACTGTGTGTTCAGAAGGCCACCTCCTAAAGAACATTTTTTTCAAGAAGGCAGTGCTAAGTATTGCTGCTTCGCTAGTGACAATGAACGGATATTGTTGGAAGAGAATATATGGAAAATTTACAGTATGTACAGGGAAATATGTATGCCTTGCACTACAGATGTTGGGTACTGTCTTACAGTTTAAATGAGTATGTGCCTTTGTGTTTATTTGCAAGCTATTTATTTCATACCACAGTGAAAAGGAAACAATTTAACTGTTCAAAATACTGTGCTAGTCATTCAAAACCCAAGAAAATGCTGCTTGGTGAGCTGGTTCTTTTTCTGCTTTGGAAAGGGGCTCATTTCTGCGAAGAGCAGGGATTAGGTCAGCTCTTCAGGCTTTGAATCTGTTATTTCCACACACTGGAGGCACAAGGTGGGAAGGGTAGGAGACAAAACTGCTTTTTATTGTCAGAGCTGAACACTAAACAAATGTAGAACTCTTCCAAGGAAAATGTGCACCAAAGAAGTCTGAAAACATACGTGATATGACAAAAAACCAGCCCAAAACCCAACACTGTAAAAAGAATTTATCACTGTAACTGTTTACAAACAAGTATAACTTAATGTATTACACTTGATGTGAAGCTGGATAAGAAGTATTTACCTTAAGTGCCATCAACTTTCACACGGAGGAGAGAATGCGCAGTACAGTCGGAGATTTCCAGCATGTTTTCTATTGCAGTATTGGGAAGGAGAACAACATAAGCAAATTGTCAGCTCTCATCATTCTCCCATGCAGAAAATACACTCTATTCAGTAGCATATTTTACTTAAGCTGAAAAAAGTGACACTCTTATCTTGATACTATTAAAAATCTGGGAACTATTGAAAAGACAGAACCACCTATAGATTGATCTAATTCTGTGACTGTAACTGAAAAGACAAAATAATATTATATGTGGAAGCCTGCACTTTTCATAAGGCCATAAAATGTTAAAAGATCAAGATTATTAAAAACCTGAAGAAATGACAGCCAAGGAGAAAGAGGCAAAACTGTTCTGCATAGTACTGAGTTCAGGACATACATTTTAGCAGTGTCGTGCTAGATGATTCAAGTGCTAAACTAGTAAATGTTAATATAATATTAGGAAATTATAATGATGAATATAGCTGGATACCATCTGGTATTAACTCAGTTCCCAGGGCATTTAAAATTCCGATTGCATAGTTCTTTGTAGGATTACTGGGTTGGAAAGCTGTAGTGAGGAATGTTGTAATTTGTCTGGTGCTAGGATTACTGAAAAGTCAGCCGGTGCTGAGTTTTGATGGAAAATATCTTCTTGGAGGTTTTTTTGTGGGTTTGGGTTTTTTTTCTTAAATAAATAACATTTCAGAGAAAAAGTGTATTTTCAGAAATTCTGGTGATTTTTTTTTCTTTTTTAATGATGATGCAGCTCTGAAGCCTCAGTCTCCTTTATAATCGAAATTGTTCTCAAGAAGCCAGGCTGAGTTTGCTGTGCTGCACCCTCCTCAGACCCTGCATTGCAATGGGTTTTCATCCCTCAGAGACAGTGCTGTGCTGGATCACTGAGACATGGTCTCACCAGATCCATGTGGGAGAATCTCCATATGAGAAATGTAAACTGGATCTCTCAATCTGCTGTTTCCAACTGGACAGCCTTCAGTTTTAGGGACATATATATATATATATATATATATATATATATTTGCTTTTCATACTCCAAATAAACCTTTTTCCAAAGGGAAATAAAACTCTTTTTCAATCATAAATGCTCTTTAACTTTAAAGAGCCTGATGAAAAGCATTGGCTGTTGTAGGCCAGGGACAGGATAGGTGAAAATTGTTACTACTTTAGTTAACATGAGTAGCCAAAGCTTAAGTTAACTGAGTTTGTTAGGTTACGCAGCAATAGCAGATACAGAAAATATTGGGGATGCAAGAAACGTGTTAGATTTTCTCTGGGTAGAAAGTCAGTAGAAAATAGCTTCAATGCCTCGGTGCTCCATGTATATTATACCTTATTAAGATAAAATAAGATTGTTTACTTGTAAAAACATCTGCTAACAATGCAAAATTGAAGACAATAAAAGAGGTATCTGATAGCTTGAGTACAATCCTTCATCTCCGAGTCTGTTTAGTAGAGATTCCCATCTGCAGGTATTGAAATTCTCTTTGATATTAAATTATTGTACTTACATAATGTATGTTTCCCCCCTAATCAGTAACTTTGTGAGTGTTTTTTGGGGAATATACCTTGCTTTTGATTGCTTACATTTGCCTTTCTTTTACATTGTTTTTTATTTGTATGCTGTATCTCTTAAACCATAATCTTCACATATTTCCTGCCTGTTACTGCCACACGCGACTTTTCTGTTATGTCAGTGTTGCGCTGGTCTTTATTTACTTACAGCACTGAGTGAATCAGCTGTGAAATAGAAATTGTGTTGTCCGTCCTCAGCCCTTTGGGATTCTTGGAGAACTTGTGATTTCATTGTTAATGTCGGGGGGTGTGGGGGGGGGGGCTGCGCCTTAATATTAGACATTGGTTTACCGGGAATTGCTGATATGAAGACAACAGGGTGGCTACAATGCAGAACAGCTCTATCTCCTGATGGTATAAATGGCCACTGGAGTCTCAGCTGTCTTAATTAAGCCAGGTTGTGTAGTTCAGAGGGCTGGTAAGTACTCCCATGATCCTCTTCTCAGCAGTTACCTTGAGGCAAAATGAAGGTGCATCTCCGCTTCATTCTGATAAAACATAAAGCTGGGAGTTCTAGAAGCTGGTAGTGGTTTGGAGTGCCTCTCTTCTCAGGCACCTGTCTAAATGCATCATTGGGAGAGCTTGAAATTTGGAAGAAGAGACTGAAAAAAGAAATTGTGAATGTTTTTTTTATGAAGTCCTCATTCTCCTTCATTACTCCCTGTACATAGAGATTTTCTGCTTGTGTCCTTAAAGAACCTTTCATTAGCTCTCTTTGTGTATGCTTTTAAAAAATGCAGAGCAAAGAAAAGAGAATTCAGGGTGTGTGCATCACCAGTGGGGCAAATGTTAAAGAAGCGTTCCTCTGGGATATATATTTGAGTAAAAGGCTCAGGTGATCAAACTGCTCAACTTCCTCCATGCTGTTGCTTCAAGATCTTTCTGTTCTGTGCCTCTTGCAGGACACAGTCCAGCTCTTGCATTGGCCGTCCTTCATAATTTATTTCTTACCCCAGGTAAGAGAGTCGGTGATCAGTCCAGTGCAGGCACTCGGTTATTTTCTGCCTTCCCTGAGGCAGCCACCCTGGCTGAGTATGTTGTCTGAATGTGTTATTTGCTAGCAGGTCAGACGTTGAAACGCCATAGCCCAAGTTATCTCCTCGCTTATGCGTTTGCTGAGTTGTTGCCACCACCATGGCAATGAGGCTAAGCCAGGGTGCCGACAGGCTTTCCTGTACTGAGTCCACTTGCAAGGCTCTGCCTGCCCTGTCCCCCAGGACCCAGGCATGTTAGTCAGCTTCTCTGTGGCTGCCACTCAACAGAAAGGCTTTTTGGCCACCTCTTTTGCATGGTCTTGCCTGCTATGGCAGATGTTCTCACTTTTTATCCTAGGCAGATCCTTCTTTGCTGTGTAGCTTTAGAGACAAGGGGTTACTCAGCTATTTGATAAATTTCAGCATTTGTTTTTAATCCATTGCACTCAATGTCTAGGGTTTCTTTCCTGAGACACTGGCTTTCAAGGGCATTCAGGCACTTGTCTCTATTGCTGGTGGTTTTTTCTGTACCTTTTAGCGGAGCTAAAGTGATGGTGATTCCCTCTCCCTTCCTTCCTTCCTTCTCCCCCGAATCCTCCCCAATCCTAATGCTTTTGCTTTCCTACAGAAGAGTGATAAATGGCCCAGAGTGGAGTTTGATGAGGTCAGATGTTACTGTTGGCCATAAATCCTTCCTGCTTGTTGGTTCAGCAGCAGTCTCTGGCCTTGGACTTTTATGGCTCTCCCAGTGGAGGAGGGACAGCAGTGGTATTGCTGTCAGCACACCACAGTGATTTGCAGAAGGGTTTTATTTGAAAGCTTCACGCACCTAGAGACACTCCTCCAAGTCCCAGGAACAGAAAGTAATCAGCTCTTTGTTCCTATAGCTAGAGCTCTCCTTACTTACATAGCGCAGGCCTGCCTGTTACTTGTGGGGCACGAAGTTAAGCAGTGCACGAGGATTAGATGATCTCCCAACACAGACAACTGAGATACAGATGTAGATATATGGAGATACTGGCTGTGTTAACAACTGTAGCTGTGTCTGTCTGAATCAGCGATATATTTACTTTGGTTGACATCCAAGCACAAGCAAGGTGAATGTGCATTACTTTTTGGTACTAAATGTGATAGCCCAGTAGATGCTGCAGACAACAAAGTGTTTGGAGACTGGCGACTTGTAAATCCAGGGTAGCTGGTGGCTACCGAAAGCTCTGCTCTCCCTGTGCTGATTCTGGCAGAAGTGCCAAAAGATACAGGTATAGCGCTGGGGGAATGGCAAAGGATGGCTACGTGGGCTTACTCTCGAGTGCCTGTGCCACTGCTGTACACAACAGAGCAGATAGGAAGAAATTAATGAATACTTAAAAATGTAGCTTGACCTGTGTCCTGAGAAGGTTTCACTGGCTCAGTCAGCCTGCCATTCTGCATGGATAAGAGGATGCAGATATGGATGGCAAGGGAAAATGCTTTCCTAAAACCCAGCAAAATTGGTGTTGCCATTAGCTCTGCATATAGTCAATGCCACTCATTCTCCCCAGACATCATTAGCAACAAATATGTCAAAAATTTATGTAACTAGTTAGTCAACACTTGAACAGAAAATGAAGCACATCCATTAGTGGGTGGGGCATAAACATCTCCTCTGGCAGAAATTTGTTTAAGATTTGGCAGAAGAGCAGAAAAAATGTTTTTAGTGGGTTGTGGTTTGGGGTTTTTTTTGTGAGAAAAATCAAGACACATCAGATGAAGAATGATTGCTCAGAAACAGTTTTATTCTGAAATCAGCCGATTTGAAGAGAACAAATTTATGGTGCCACAAGAGAGAAGCTGTTCACAATGCACCATTGCTCTCCATGTCTCGTGCATTTTAGCTTTGATTGTTTAAATACCATTTGGTTAAAATCAAAAGTCTTCTGGCTGGTTTTCTGTGTTTTGTGATATTCTTAATATTCAAGAGGAGAGTCATTAGAACATTGACATCGAAAGTGGCGTTTGTTTATTTGGATTGCTGGAAGGTGTTGATGTCTTCTACCTTCTCTGCCTTGTCTCTTTAAACCTGCTGGATCATACAAAAGAACATGAATAGAAGAATTTGCCTCCAGAACTCTTCATTATTAATGATGCTCTATGACTAAATTGGAAATCTGCTACTGTACCCCAAGGGGGTGATTAATTTAGCAGACTAGGAGTTTTGATTAAAAGGGAATGAAATGTCTGACACATAGTCTATTTATCAGTTATTATGATATTAAAACACTCTAATCATTGTGGTGCCTAAATTAAGGCTTCACAGCCTAAATGTCACTTCATAGTGCTCTTTTAGATCTGGCTGTGTGATACAAGTTTATTTATCAGTGGGCGCATGAGAATATGAGCGTACATAGTGGTCTTGGTAAGAACAAAGCAGTTTAGTAAGAGCTCTGCTCTTTACCCTTTCCCATTTGAAAAGGAGATGAGGGAAGATTTTAAGATGTGATCTGTGCATGCAGGACAAGATGCAGCTCTCCCTGATGTCCCCAGGAGTTATGTCACAAACTCTGTCAGAATGGACTGAGCCTAAAGTACATCAAACAAATCTCAGATCTTAGCCTAAGGATCCAAGTCAAAATTAGTTCCTTCTAGAGACCAGCGCTGAGATGATACATTCTCTGAGAGCTGAAATCGTAACCATTCGGCGTCCTTAAGTTAAAGGTTAGGGCACAAATTGGCAGCAATCAATCAAGAAAGGTAATAAGCAGTTGGTGTTACAAGAGTGTCATTTAAGCAGGCTGCAGAGAAGTAGGAAACGAAAGCAATAGGTCACGCGTTTCTGTGTAAATGCCTAAGAAATAGCTGTAAGCCACAGTATGGACATAGCAGGCCTACGGCAAGCTTCAGAGAGGGAAGGGGGGGGTCAAGAGCACTGTATGACCGAGGAGCACAGCGTTCATGGAAGAGAGTCAAGCACAGGTGGAGGAGCGGTGCCTTGTGTTAGTGAGGGCTTGGAATTAAATCAGATCAGTAAAATAGTCATGTCGGCAACTCAGATACGTTTCAGGTCTCAATAAGAAAAATACTATATTAGGACTAAATTATCCATTGACTGACCAGGACGGTGATGGTGACTGTGACATTTTGTGAGAGAACAGGCTGCTTTTGAGGGCAGCAAACACAATAAAGTTGAACAATTTGTGACCCCTTTGCAGTATGGCTAAATGCCATATCAGGGTATAGTGTCGAGTCTGCTCTTGTAGACCCCCTCAGCGACTCCACGGCTCAGGGAGCAGCCAGTCAAGGAAGCCACAAGAGAGGAAGCAACTCCTGAAAGCCAGGCCAGCGGACTGCACATCGTTCCTCATATTATTGTCAAAGGCCCACCCTGCCACGGGGGACACAATGCATTAGATCAAGTGTTCCTGAAGAAGCAAGAAAAGCTAAAGCATCCACTGCTGTCATACTTTTTTTCAAAACTGTTTCCTGAGAGAATCCCTGAGCTCCACTGTAGTAAGCCTGATTATCTACAAGAAATACATTGATAGAATCTATAGTAAAAACAGAATAATAGCAGAATGAGTGGGAGCATCAATAAATACCATAGTGACAAAGAGCCAGCCAGGGTTTCGTGATGAAAACATCATGATTTACTAATCTGTTGGGTGGCACTGGAGGAGTCAATGTGTGGGTGGGGCCGCTCTTGTACCTCTCTCCTTAGGTTGGTCTGGGCATATATCCAGGAGCTGCACTTGCTTTGATCTCCAACCTGTGCTGCACTGCATAGATATGTCTCCCAGTCTGAAGAGAGGTTCAGAAGTGAGTACCTGACTTAAAAAAGACACAGAAACATAAATAGATGGCAGCTGGAACTGCCTGGAGATTAGGATGTGTTTTTAAGGGAATCAGGATGTGAAATAGAAAAGGAAAACTTCAGGGGATAAACCCAAACGTTAAAAGACATATTATTAGAGACAACAGCACTTTGCAAACAATGCTTGTAAAGATGTGAGGGAGCAAGGGGAACGTGCCCTCTGAATTAGTGGCAGATACAGGAAAAGGAACTCTTATCAGTCACCACTTTCTGGATTAATTCTTCCCCTAGGAAAAAAAAAATAACCCCAAACAAACAAGAACTGTGGGAGTAAGAGCTCTTCAACAGAGGTTTTGTTTGTAAATAAAACAAATAGAAAACTGCCAGAAGATAAACACTTCCTTAAAAAAGAAATGTAAACCAACCCCCAGAAAATCACCCAGCACTCAGGTAACATTTTCCTCCCCTCTCCAAGTGCAGGCTGGCTGGCTGCCTGCTGCTGGAGCTGCTGCAGGTGAAGATGAATGAGAGGCTGCCTGGATGCTCTGCTCCCTCCCTCCCGGTCCCCCGGGTCCCCTGCAGCTGCTTGCTGCTGCATGAGACTAACGAGGACATTGCTCTGTATGTGACACCGCCTCAGTAGGGTCTTTAGGAAAGCTCTCTGCAGCAATTCTCCCGGGTCCTGCAATAATCTGCAGCCTGAGCAGGGCAGTGCTGGTGGGCTCAGCACTTTCCTTTCTTTTATTTGCTTGTTGAGGGAAAACACCGCTGTTACCTCCATGGTTCCTTTTAAAATGATGGAAAGCAATAACATATCGAAAGGAGCGGCTAACGTTCCCTGCCAGGATAAGGTGGGGCAGTTATGCAGAGAGAGGGTAGCTTTACATCACCCGGTCCTGCTTAGGTATACCAAAGCACAAACACATCACTGGATTGTGCCCCGCAGAGGATTCCTGGTGGGAATATTGCCAGCCCAGAAGCCAGGTCATTGGGCAGTGGTCCATATGTGCTCTCAGTTCCAGGTGGGACAGTTTAAAATACCCTGTGACCACAGCTGTCATCCCTGCCCCTCTGCTGGGGCTTGTATAGAGGAATTTGACTGGTGATGTCTCAGCCATTGGACTTGCAGCCTTAATGGTAACTTACACAGGCAGGAAGTGTGATGTTGAGTCTCTGAACGCAGGAGACTGGGTCTTTTCCCCTGTGCATAACACAGGTATTCCTAAGTGATAATCTTTTCTCTGTAGCCTCCTGGAAATCTGATCAGAGGATTTGGGTGGTCCCATCTGGTGATAAAATTAATGCACTTTATCTTACATGCTGAGTTTCCATTATTTTCAGCAGGATTTAGCACAGGAAACTGAACAAGCGTGTGAGTGAGGCAGAAAACTGCTTGGCCTGATGGATGCCTGGGATTAACCAAGACATGGAAGTGGAAGGAGCTTCTGCATTTCTGTGAGAACACTGAATTTTGTGTGAACTTTTCCAATATCTTTAATTCATTGTACTGGATGTTGTTTTAGTGACCCAGAGCTTGCCAAGGTGGAAATTGTTAGAGAGAAAAAGCCCGTCCACGAGTTAGTGATAGAAATATTGCTAGCCTTTTATCTACTTTCCTGCTTTGATTTCTCTAGAGCTTACCTGAGCTGTCTGTTGTCCAAAGGACATTTTTATACCTGTGCCAATAAGTGGTGAAGTGCTCATGAAGGGCATAGCACGTTGGCAGTCTGTGAGGGATGCAGTGAAAGGCTTTCTTTAACACCACTGTACATGGCAAACCCAATTTTTAGCTGTATACGTCAGCATGGCAAGTCTTCTTGTTCCCAGTCAGCGTGCTACAGGGTAATTGAGAATACAGCTTATTGCAGGCTTTTGTTTCTCTTCCAAGATTTGTTCCTTTTCATCCCTTTCTGTGCCAAGTATAATAAAAAGAACAGGAGCTGAAGACAGTTTGGCTGGGGAAACAAGATTCAATAATTAAAAAAAAAAAATCACAACCCCACAGAAAACAAAACAAAACAAAAAAGCTGGTCACTAAAGAGGCAGAAAGACACCTTTGTTGACAGAGGAAAAGGGTAAGTAGAAGAAAGAAAGGAAACATCTAAGCTGTTTCTGCTGTCCTTCTCAACCAGCCTGAATGGAGGTTGTGAATAATCAAACACAGAGATGTCACTATTTCCCACTCAGGCAGGCCGTGCTTTTTCAGTGCTCCCTTATTACTGTCACCCCTGTTAAAATCCGAATGGCTGACAGCAGAGGGTTTCTTGATATCCTTCCTCACGAGGAGTGAGGACAGTGGCTAGGTGGGATGTTAGAGTGCAAGGGGAATGCTCTGGTCTTAGGTGTCCTTATGAAAATCAGTATTGGCATTTGGCCTTTAATATCTTAAGCAGCCTGGGAAGAGATCTAGAAAGCTGGGAGTGTGCTGGGGAGAAAATGAAAAAAAAAAGAGCAAGGAAATGAAAGAAAGGCACACTAGTTCTGCTTTCTTTGTGTACTATAAGCTTTTGTGTACATAGAAATGCAGATCTACGAGATCTTAAAAATGCTGCACTTCTATCAATTCCTTCCCTAGTGTAGAGCATGAAGAAGCTAATAACTGCCAGGTACTCTTGTTGACATGGGGAGGATCATCATCTGGATTTAATCCAAACACTAACTACTACAGATGAGCCTATGGCATTGCTATAGTGACGAATGATCCTGCTTCTCCTTACAGTGATATTCTTGTCTTTCCTTTTCTGGACACTCTGAAACAAGAAGGTGGCATAGATGAACCTTCAGCAATTCCTGTGTTTCCATGTTTTACCTGGACTACTGCTACCCAATATGGGTCAGGCTACCTGGAAAGGTTTAAATAGCATTTGGTGCCCAGCTAGGGACCCAGCTCTGCTCCCCAGTACCTGCTGCCAGTTTCCCATGGGCACCCGGACCTTGTGGCACAACTGAGTAGTCAGACACGGAGTGCTGAAGGGTTCCTGCCAGGCAAGTCAGTTGTGATAATCTGTTGCCTGTGACCTCATTAAAACAGCCTGATTGGGGCTGCTAATCACATAAATAAAAAATTAAATCATAGCATTAACCTTCTACAGGGAAACCTGCCCTGGCAACACTGACAAAATTAGATCTATTAATTATTTACAGGGTCATTTGATAGAAATGTATATAGATGGCAGATTATGAGCACTTGAAGCAATAAGTTAACCATAAATTAATGCTCTGATAAGATTCTTTTAATATTTCCCTCTTAATGTCCTGAATTAAAAGCCACCTTGCCTTTAACTCTGTGAGACAGTAGCATCACACATCATTTATGATAGGTACATCAAACAGAAATACTATGCCCCAAAATCAAGGATTTTTTGCGCTTCTTTTGGCTCTTGAGGTTCCTTGTTTTGTTATAAATTCCTCCTGTGTGAAGAGTTTCCATAGGCAAATTCAGGGCCAATTGCTCACCTTCTATAAGGCTTGGAGCTTCCTTGGTGGCCAAGGTATTCAGAAGACCTAAGTACGTTCCTTTGCCACCACTGAATGAAAAGTCAGTGCACAGGAAATCTGTCTCACAGGTGCTGCAAAGCATTAAGATGCTTCCTGCAGTGGTTCTCTACTGTTACCCACGGAGGTATTCAGTTCCATAAAATGCCTTGCAGATTTTCCCTTCTGTCTCAGAATTGCTTGGGGAAAATGCTCTTGATTCGGATGGGATGATGAGTTCATTGTTTTACTGATTCTACTGGGCTTGCAAGAATGACAATGGTACTAGATAAGCTTGTTTGCTGACCAGAATTTGAATGTGTATCTGCAGAGAGAACACAAAAGACTTGGGCATGTGGAGTGGAGGAGGGTGGGGAGACTGGAGAGAAATCTGTCATTATTTATGGAAATATCCAGTATTCATCGAGCCATCTGCTGTGAATGATTCAAGTCTGAGAAGTGTCATAAAATGAGAAAGCATAATGGAAAAAAAAAAACCCACAACCAAAAAACCCCCACCAAATCTGCATCACTCAGAAACCTGAACCAGTGAATATATAAGATCAGAATTTCTCTTTTTAAAGATGCTTTGTAAATTTTCTGCCAGATTGAGAGATAAAGATGGATGACATTTCTCAGGTTCCTTTCCTCACCCTTCTTGGAACAATTAATTCCATTTGTTCATTTCCAGCCCTTTAATTATTGATCACATCTTTTCCTTTTCTCTTTCTTACTATTTTGGGCTTTAAGGCAAGGGAGGGAGTTAAAAAAAGGTGTTTAGGAGACTGCTTAGACCTTGAAGCAACGAGAAGAGAAGGTCTTTACTGTAGCCGCAGTTTTCTCTTTGATAAAGAAGCATCAATTTATTTGCCAGAATTTTATCCATATTAAAAAATTTTATTAATGTTAAGGGTGGGACTCTCATAGCACTCCTCTGAAGCAAGTCTCAGTCAGAGACTGGCCTGCTCTCCTGTGCTGTGCTCTCTCAGGCAGTTCAGATACTTCATGTATTGATTTGGTCATGATATTCCTTACACAGTGAATCTAGACAGATACTGGTGAAACTGAGGCAAAAAAAAGAGGCAATGATTTGCACAGCCATGAAGCAAGCCGCTGACAAAATTGGGAATAGACTGTCTTTCTTGATTATCTCCCTGGGAGCAGAGGCCTGCTCGAAGTCCTTTCCTTGGGAGCAGCTGGGAGTCCCTTTGAAACGTTTTTTGTCTTTCCTGCTTCCATGTATTTTGGTTACATTTTCAGTGGCACAGAACATTACTGGCAGGTGCTGTTGTAAGGCTGGGTGTGTTTGTCTTGCCACACCTCCTTTTTTCTCTACCACCTTACTCGCTGTCTATCCATCACACCTTGCTGAAAAAAGAAGCTGACTTAGCAGAACAATGGCATGTTAGAGCAGAAATTTATCTTCAGCCTTATTTCATCTCCTACAGTGTTGCAGTCCAGTGCTATGCATTTAAAAATCTTCTTACTATTGCATTGGCTTTTAAAAATACTTCCTTGCTTTTAATTTATTCAGTCATTCACATAGGGTTGCCTTGACATCCTGCAATGTGTCTGTTCACCGTGCAGGGCTGCCTTTCTTCTTCCAGTGTTCCAACTTCATGCCTTAAAAATTGCGTGTCTAGCCCAGCAAAGCACATAAGGATGTGCTTAAGTACCACAGATTTCAGTTGATGTGATTAAGCATGCTCTTAAGTGCTTGCTTTCTTTGCCCCTTTCTTCCTACTTTTAGCAAACACCTTTCTTCATGAGAAAGCCTACCGAGCAGTGGCGCAGATGCATACCCACCGCTTCTTTCTCAGCAAAGTGATTCCCGTTCTCTCTGGATGTGAGAGTTGTGATTTCCTGGGGCCAAGGCTTTACCAGTGCAATACTAGACTATCATAACAATAGAAAAAAGGATGGGAAGGTACTTTAAGAGATCATCTATAGTGTCTTCTTGTTCCTCAAGGCAGGATCAGCTCTACCTTTTTCTTGTCCAACATGTTTGTCTAGCCTTGAAAAACGAGCCACAGTAGAAATGCAGCAATTACTCTCTGGCATTCAAAGCATGTCTAATCTAAGTCTCCCTCAGCCATGACTATTTGATCTGTTTCCTATGCATATAGGAATAGTCTGCCTTTCATTTCTGCCTTTTGAAAACCTGCACATTGTTAATTAGTCAGCTCTCTGCCTTCTCTTCTGCAGACTTATTTTAGTTCTTGAGGAGCTTGGGCTTAGCCCAACTAACGCTCTTAGAGGTAGGTTTCACACCTTTGAAGAAAGATGCCTTAGCTCCTGCTTCAGGAGACAGTTTTTCCCCAGTATCTCCTTAGATCTAGAAACAACTCCTTCCCTTTTAGCCTTCAGCTGTGGGGTTTTTTTCCTATAGCAGAAACAAACTGAAGCAAGACGACGTGGCTATGAATTACAGTGCTATGGGATAGTCACCATAAGTTTTTGGACAGGTCATTTGTTCCTTTCTTAAATTGTATAGGACTTCTTCTAGCTACACTCATGCTGAGTAGCACCTCATTCAGTCAGCAGCCCCTCTGTAATCAATGTCTGCAGGGGAGGGAATACTGTGTGCCAGGTAAGGGAACTTTCACTTCCCACCGCAGCCCACTCTTCTCTCTCAGCACTATCAAAAGTCATGTTTAGGCCAGTAGTGAAAAGCTGATCGCACGAAGACATCTGTGAAGTACACAATTGTGCTGTCTGCAGTGCACTGGAGAAAACCGTCCTTTGTTTGCTTGGGACACCAAATCCATTGCAAAAAGCAATATTTGCAGCTAATCACCACAGTGATTTGAATTTGCATTTAGCCATTGTGCTAACAGAGGCAGCTGGAAAAAGAAAAAAAAAAAATCAGCACAAATAAACACAGCCATAAGTACTGTCAGTTTTCAGCACCAGGAGCTGCTGGAAGTAATGCTGATGCCTCCAACCCAAGAAATCTTTTTAATGCGAAATGATATATATGAGGCCAAAAGAGGAACACATTTTGTCTTGTTTGCTGAAACTCCAGAATGGATCTCTGGGTCTCTGGATGTAATGATTGCTTAGGCAAGTCAAACATTGTATATCACCTGCTGAGCATCTGATTCATTGACTGAGTGGATTGAAGCCAATTTAACCAGCTGGAATCTGTAATATTGACTTCAATGGTGTGATACTGATCTATATCACCCAGAGGATTTGGCCCAGAGACAAAGCGAGGCAGTGTTTCCTTTGGGCGACATCTTTTCTGCAAGCCAAGGTGGAAGCAAGCATCTGTCTTGCACAGCCTGGTTGTCCGAGAAGTTGTGTGTATTGCTCATTCGGTGCTACAGCAAGGTTTTATCACTGTGTGGATCTTTTGGACAGGGGATGGCAATCAGGGACAATAGCTTCTTTCTCCTGGCTCTGTTCTTTTACTTCGCAGCTGGTATCATCTTACAGCAGTTCTGGGTTCTCAGAATTCTCCGAGTGTACTGATTCCCATTGCGCAGATTTCTGCCGGCGCTTTTGCTGCTGGGTAGCATTAGTGTGGGAGAAGGGAGGCGGCTTAACCTGGCTCTGGTTTTCCCTTCCACCTTGCTAAGGAGATCAACCAGGCATACCACCTGCCTCGCTTCGCAGAGAGGCCCAGCAGTACAACACATAGGCATGAACAGCAGCAGAGGACAGGCACGGCAGGACCTAGCTCTGTGAGTGCTGTGGCAGCCCTGGTGCTCAGTGCTGTGGACATTAGAGTTATGATACTACAGCGCTGTTGCTCATCATTATTTTCTAGCTAAGTGACTTCATTTCACTAAATCTCTACAGCTTTCCGTATCTCCATAAGCAAGAAACTGGAGGGACAAAAGGCTAAGCAGAATTTATTCTTGCTCTTTATTATTATCACATCTTTTGCCTCCTTTTTAGGATTTATGAACCTCTATTCAATTAAATCATCAGAAGCTTGAAAAAGCTAATTGTGGGTTCATATATTTCCATAGGCATGGGCTCATTCCTACACCAGATGTCAATAATACCTGATCCGTGCAAATGGAGCTGGTTTTGCGGCAGCCTGCTGTCTGATCTAATTAATGTTGTGACTCCAGTCCACCCTGAGTAGGAATGGAGTTTGGTTTTTGCATAACTGTAAGGCTAAGGTGGGCACAATTAGAAACAGGGATCTGGACTCCAGTGTCTCAAAGGCTGAAATCCGAAATGTCAACCCTCCATTCCCAGATATAGGAAAGCAGCACAAGAGGCTGGCTCTTTACACAGAAGAGAGCCCAGGAGAACCTGCAGTGCACTGCCCAGCCCTAGCGACTGTTTGCAAAGGCCGAAGGGGCTTGATAACTTGAACTCAGGTTCATGTTGGGTCTCTCTTTTGTTTTCTTTGATCTTTCTAACACAGTTTTCCCCCCTGGGTCCAGACAGTATCAGACTGCCCGCCGCAGAGCACTGATTTCACATGCTGGTGTTTCTAGGGCGGTATCAGGACTTTGGTGGCTTGTGGAAGTGATGTTTGTTGGGTAAGCCCACAGGGCCAGGACGATGTGCGTCATCACCTCATCCAGGCAGGCAGACTCTACTTTTCTTGGGGAAGCTTTTTTCAGGCCTGGCTGAGATTTTGTGTTTTCCTAAGCAGGTCTCAGCCAAGCACGGCTTGCTTTTATTTTTGTTGTTCCTAGCATTATTATCACACAGCTTGTTTTCAAAGACAACAATGTGGAAAAACAATAGCATCTTGCCAAACTCCTTCAGTGTACTGTTTGCAGGTTGTGCTATTGTATCGGTGTCCTCCTATGCACACTGGAATGCTTTGTTTAGCTCTGTCCTGTGAGCTACAAAGGGAATGAAAATATTGAAATAAATCCCTCTCTCCCCTACCAAACAGACCTACCTTCTCCTGGTACTTTTCCTTTTCTATCTTTCTGCTGCATTGTAGGGATCTTGTTTAGCATTTAAAAAGCTACTGCTGCACTCTATTATCAAAGACATATTTGTTAAAACATGCATATGAAAGGATTTGTAATTGAAGTACAGCTTTGATATATTTAATAGGATGTAAAACTGCCATCCCTTTTTAATAGGAGATGCTTTATGTGCATTAGAAATCATACAATAATGCCTCTCCACTGAGCTTTACCCATTAGCAGACTTTTTGCTCCCTTTCTTTTAGTTAATCTTAAAACTTTAATGTAATCTAAACACATTAGCATCTTTTTTTCTCCCCTTTCTGTACATGGAAGTGCTTTGAACTGAACTTTGTTTCAAGTAAGAGATAGCTACAAACATGGCATCAATATGCAATGCCCCAGCGCTGCCTGACAGATGGTCCATACACAGGCAGATCTCCTTGCCTTGGAAATGTTAGCAGTAATGGGAGCGTGGCTGTACGTGGGAGCGTGCAGCACGCGTGAGAATAACCTTGTGAACAATGAACCATGGATGTGAATAAGGGCACGTGCTTTTCTATATTCATGTCTCAAATGGAACCAAATACCAGATCAGCAGAAACAGAAAACGACAGTCAAAACAAAAATAGTAATAATAGCCTCTTTAACAGCCATTTCCTTGTTTCAGTCTCGGAGTGCTCTACAAGGAATCATTGTTACAATTCAGGAAATAAGGAGGTAAGATGGTAAAGAGGAAGCATGCTATATCTGACTGGTGTTTTGGGTTTCTTGCAGTTTGGTGTCTCACCTTACACGGAGCTGTTCTCAATTCCTTTCAGAACTCAGGGTCATGGACTATTTTGCAAGCTGGCTAATTAGTTGCTCTAGAAAATCCTGGATGTGTCCCCAGACCTTGTTAGAGGAACCCAGGTAAGAGCTCACTTCTGATTTCTAGGCTAGTGCCCCGCCAGCATCCAGCAGTACATATTAATCATAGTTGTTGTGAGAATATTCACAAAATGCCTCAGACATTGTTGCTTCATTCAAAAATTGAGAGCTTTCAAGGAGAAAATATCTCCCCCTTGAATCAGACACACTGCTGTACTGGGCAAGATCAAATTTCCAATTCCAACTATGCAAGCGTTCTTCCTGCTTTTCCTGAGTATCTTTTGATTAGTTCATTCGCTAGCGTCCATGAAAACGTTGTGCTAGTGCTTTACAGAAGTTGGATAGCTGTGAGCCATGGAAGTAGTCCTTTGCAGAATAACTTTTCCAGTTACTACCCACTACATGTGTTCATGTTTTAGCAGCAAGGGCTAAGCACTGGCCTGGCACACATGTGAGGACACGTGTCAAGCCCATGCCTTGATGACTGTAGGTATGCCTGCTGTCACCCAGGTCTGCTTGTAGGAGGGGGTTGCAAAGCTGGGACTCTGTTTCCCACTGAATTTTTTGAAGAATGACTGTTCCTCTAGGCTGAAAAAGTAACAGCGATGGCATAACTGGTCTGTCATCCCTCAAGTGACTCAGCCTGAGCTTTGTTTACAAGAGTTGTCAGATTCCCAGCTTGGGACTCTAGTTGCCCAGTGCTGCTACTGCTTTTTCTTCAGCAGCATTTTTAGCCTGGATTGCCTGGCCCACACTGGAGCCCACAAATAGTCATGTGAGCAAGGGGACACATTTATTCAAACAATACAGGTATCTGAAAGACCTGTAAAGTTGCGTATGTAAATATTGAATGACAGAATGTATTCTACTAGCATAAACTGATGTTTCACAAATAGAGAGAAACTCTATTTCATATAGAGAATAACGATACATTCTTTTTGTAAGGAGAGGTAGTGCGATTCAGGCAATTTGCATTTGGATATTGCCATTGCTCAATGAAGTGGTGCGTGTTTGGGTGCATACAAAGTGCAAGAATCACACGAGGTAGTTTCAGTGTTTTCTAAAACTGGTTCTCTTTTGCTGATGTAAATCCAGCTCCCGTTTCTACCAGTATCTAAATTCTAAAAAAAATAGGTGTATTCATTGTATCCAGCATAAGACAAAACACAGCCTTTTTGGTGACAAAGCTGATCTGCAATTTAGACTGATGTAAGGTAGGCTTAAATAGAAATTTTAAAAAGCATATATCAAGCCACAGTTCAGGGATATTGTCACTATTTTCAGTGTCAGCACACAAATTCAGTAGGCACAGTTTAAATGCCAAGTCAATTGGTTGCTATGAAATCCTCAGGATTAAGTTAACTTGGGCGAAGTGCTGACCAGCTATGTTAGGTTAGCCAGATGAAACATTTTAAAAAAAAGCAACAAACCCCAAAAAACCAGAATGGGATTCAGAACAAGTTGGTGGAAGAAATGAAGAGGTATTACTGCAGTCAATGTGTCATAAAAATTCTAGTCCTTTTTTCCCCCCCCCTTTATAAAAAACAAACAAAAAAACAAGCCAAGCTGGCAGGAGAGGTCAAGTGAAGTCTGGGACAAAGCTAACTGCCCTGTCGTGTGAGCTTTGTGTGAGAAGTGGGCTCATCGCACACCTAGCCAGACTCTGCTGTAGAAAATTAGCAAAAATTACCTCTTACCTTGTCCTTGCATAACAAAGCCATTAACCTGGAGCAGATCACTAAACAGAAACAGAAAATGAATCACTGTTGTCTGCTGGATGTAGAAGGGCTGTCACCAGGACTATGTCCAGCGATCCTCATAGCTCTCCAGGACACCTGACACAGGTAAATGATGCAGTTCTGAGTTTTGCTTACATTTGGTTCTGTACTCAAGTAGCTAAATATTCAGAAGAGCCATCCCCACAAGGCAAACCTATTCTCAGTTGGGGATATTAAGTGTAAGTCACTACAGGTGACCCCTGTATTTGTATATTTGAAGTTTTTCAGTCCTTTGTAAGAGCTGGGACAAATACTCCATAGAGTTTTAATTCTAGCTCAGATGTTTAGGTTTTCTGTTCTCTTCTCATTACGTAGCAAGTGCGTGAGGAAACTGTTTGGGCAGAGTTAAGTACAAATATGTATTCTAATAACAGTAATAATATGTCTTCTCTACAGGTAAAGCTCATGAAGGACTGAAAGTAATACTGCGTTATTCCAATGTGCTTTAGTGGTTTATTTCAGGATGAGAAAACGAACAGGATTTACTTGACAGAGTACTCTTAGAAAACAAAATAGTCGAAGCTAAACATTCACAAATATGTGTATGAACTACAAGGGATTTGATAATAGACTAACTTGATTTAAAAGAGGAACAAGAGATCTACTTAAAGCAACTCCCTATGGCCTGGTCTACTAAATGACACGGAGAGTCTACCTTCCCAGCTTTCTATAGGGTCTGGGCTTTGTTATCAAAGAGAATACATTTATAGAGCATCATGCCTTAAGTGTGCTTCAAAGAACAACTAAATGCCATGTGTCGGCCAAATACATAGGAGTGGGTTCCTTAAGAGACCTTTCAGTCGCCGGGGGAAGACTCAACTTACCATGAAGAGGCACACACAGAAGCAGAAAGGGCACGTGTAGCTTTATCTGAAACGCATTCAATTCAGCTACTTTAAATCTTCCCACATCACAACAGAAATCATGTGCAGTTTAATATCGATAACTTCTGTCCACAGGAACTTTTGCACTAGCCAAGATGAAGAGCTGCATTTGAGAGCACTACCTTTGCAGGAGTGAAGGGGAAAATACGGATTCAATGTCAGTTCTTTGCTGAAGCGCAGTGTGGAGCTCACCTGAAGAACCCATGAGTATTAGTTACACCCACAGAGCAGAGGTATGGCATTTCCAAAATTAGCGCTTCCCTTCACACAGAATTAGTCTTCTGGGGATTCATTTCTTTGCTTGCTCCCTGGCATGCACAACAAATATTTTAACCTTGAAATATCTTTCTGTCTTTCCTAAGTTTCACTGAAAATAAACCTAGGAGTCCTAGCCTCATCTGTGAGGCTGAGGAGGTAGTGGTTACGTACTCTGCTTCCACAGGGTACTTCCACGAGGCCCGACTTAAGCCCTGGATGTGCAGGAACAGAGTAGCCAGTCTCCCCTGAGAAGTGATACAGGTTCAAACTGCCCCTCTTGTGTAAGGTATTACTTACACTATTTATTTTTTTTTTAACTGTAAAAGTTTGTGAACTCTTGCGTCTCTTCACAGACAACCAACGACACAACCCTTCTTCACGCTGTGTCGGCCACGTGAAGATTTCTAGATGCCCCGGTTTTGGTCTGTGGAAAACGAGTACAAAAGGATGCAAGAGAGGATGAACAAAGGTACGCGATGAAACAGCACAGGTCCGTTATGACAGACCAGGGACCCAGCACTCTCTGAGGAGGGGCAGTTTCTTAAGGCCCTTATAGAGTCCCCAAGGCATTGCCTTTAAGAGCAGCAGTGGGTGTTGGGGGCAGACGGGTCTGGCCCTGACGCCCACTGCTGCTCTTAAAGGCGATGCCCTGGGGACTCTAAGGCTCACTTAGGCTGCAAGGCTTGCTGCTCTTACAAGTACCTTGGTGCTGCTGCTGGTCCCCAGAAGCGGCTCTTTTAGCTCTTTTCAGGATGGCGCTGGCAAGGTGACATAAGTTCAGCTTCTCACCCAGGCAGTGGGGAGAAGGTGGCTCCTCAGCCGCTGCGTGCTCAGGTCCCTCAGGGTAAGGTGGGGGCTGGGTGCAAGTCCAGGCCCTCTCGATGACTTTCTGCTATCGCCTCTGCAGTGCGGTGTGTCCTACAAATAAAACAAACCGCACGTGTGTTCGTTTTGCAAACCTGTCCGTTGGTGTGGAGATCTGCCCCCACTGTGTGCCAATGCAGAGGCTAGGCAGCAGGGCGGGTTGGATTTGGGGGAAAAGTCCGTTGCTGCTCACATGCATGATGGAAGCAGAGGCCGCTTGGAAACCCCAACATTTATGTGGGTCGTTAAACGGGAGCTGTGGGTCACTCATAGGAAATGCGGTGCCGCGGGTAGTGCCTGGAGAGTAATGAGAGCCAGGTAATGGCATCCAGACAATTGCAGTTCTTACGCTGGCGTTGTCTAAAATGGAAAAACCAACAGTCTAAAAGGCTATAACACTGATTCTGTAGAACATTAAACTATTATTTTATGCTGATGATATCCTACTGTTAATTAAGGACTCGCATGCTTCCCCTCCTGCTTATAATGAGTATTGCTCTCCGAGTACAAAGTTATCATTGCACAAAATTAATGACTCTGAGACTGCGGTGATGCAGCTTTCTGGAGTTTGCCCTTCAGCCGTGCTCACCTCATGGAATCTTAAGTGAGCACCCAAAAATACAGTATAAATACTTAGGGGCTGATATTAACAAAGCCTCACACAATGTAATTAAAGATCATTTAAATCCAATTATCAAGCAGGTAGGAAGAGATCTGGAGGAATAACCAGAGCCAAATAAAAGCAAACATGCGTGATTCAGTAGGCCGGATTCTGCCCTCATTTACTGTCCCGTCAGGTTGTTAAAGTAGAAATAAGGACATGGTGTAAGTCAGCACCCTCAGAGTCACTGTCATAAATGATCTCATGACAGTATTTCCCACTGGCGGCAACAGCTGTGCATGTGTAGAGCTTACTTTGATTATAAATGTATACAAATAGCTATGAATACAATGAGAAATTCTAACAATTACAAATAATTATATTATCAGCCCACACCTGGGGGGTGGGTGGGGTGGTGGGGTGAAAAAAAGACATGCAGATAGGAATACTTCACCTACTACTGGAAGTCAGCTGGTTTTTTTAAGAGTACATGGGTGGATCACACAAGTATTGTATTCAGGACCACAGAATTTAAACAAAGCCTAATCTGTACTACCAAGTTCATGTTTGCCCATAGCCCAGGCTGCTGATGCTATAAAATAGCAAGCTTCCTTATAAGTCACATAAAACTTCCTGAATAGCTACAACAAATACAGTACATCTCAGGTGACAGAAACCTCAGGATGTGAGCATGAATTAAAGATACCACAGGAAACACTTGAAAAATACTTATAGCTCTCAGGATGAGAAATGTTAATATTCCCCCTAAATGTCATACAATTGGCCCAATTTCACGCACCAAAATCATGCAGATTTTAATGGGTTTTTTATTCCTAAAAGGGATAATTTTGAATTAAAATGGCTGTATTTCAGGTAAGCTTGTCTTTTTTCTTCCTGCCATATACTGTAAACTAATACTGTTGTTAAGCGAAGGTTCCATTTCAGCAGTGGCTTGAATGGAAATATCTTCCTGGAAAGCACATGAAATCCTTTGTGATGAAAGGAATTATATAAATATAAATCAATTATTTTTGGAGTGGCTTGAAAAATTAAATCATGACAGACAGTCTTATTCAAACACTTTTCTAAAACTGCATGATTTTTGGCCATTCAGAATGTTCTGTGGAATTAATTTTATCTCTGGAAAAAGGCAGACAAGATCCATTCCAACAAATGTGCTCGGATTTTTTCAGTCTATTGTGGGATTAGCCAGGTGGTGGAAGATAGCAGAAATGATCTTGCTGAGGAAATGGTCGACATTGAGCATGACATCCACCAAAACAGAAAGCCCATATGTGCTAGAGAAAGCAATGATACATATTTACGATAGGACAGAGGGTTGCAAATAAAAGGTGTCAATGAAGCCATTGCTGGTACAAGAGCGTGATCCATACTGTACATTAATGACTACGAAAAGGGTATCATCCTGCTATAAAACAGCTTTCATAACAGCTCTACAGCAAACACATGGGAGATAGCACTGTAAATACATAACAAAAGTTTGCAGAAAATGCTCAGCACATGGGAGCTCCTCTTTAGAACTGCAGCCTGAGAGGTGTGCTTTTCCCCTTCCCAGATACCCACATTCACCAAGTTACATTCTTAGCAAATTTCTGCACGGGACATTGCCAGCTTTCTGCACATACATTCAATTTCTACTGACTGTACACCCAGAGTTAAATTCTAAATATCTAAATTGGCAGACACCTACAATAATCAAAGATCTCATGAAGATGTTATTGTTACTGTTTAAGGACTATGGAACAACTTAAAGATCCTCAAGGACATTGTAGTCCCTCTTTCTGATCCATATTTGGTTGTAACAAACAAAAGGTCTTCTCACAGATCACTGATTAAAGTAACAGAGAAAAGAAGCAGGAATGAATAGAGGCAGGTTAGTGCTACAGTTCCTTGAGAGCTGATTTGGGGCAAACTGGTTCAGCTTCTTGGCAAGAGGTTGTGCAGAACAAGGTAACAGAGTCTGCTTACGTTCCTAAATTATTCAAGGTTTTTAAACAAAAAATTAACTGTAAATAGTTGCAGAAAGATCTGTCAGAAACTGCCAGATAAAATTACAGATGAAGGTCAGGGTCAATAAATGCAAAGTAACACATTTATAAAAAAATAGTACTGACGGTACATGCTCAGTGGTACACTCTAAATCAGTGAAACTTCCTGAAGAGAGACACACATCAGCATTGGTCTAAGTCAATAAATTAGAGGAAAGGAAAAAAGAACAGAACAGGAGACATCACTGTACTGTTGCATAATTCTAATATGTGCCTGCACCCTAAACAACACCTGCAGTTCTGGTCTCAGCAAGGATCCAAGAGTAACTGGAAAGGGTTTGGAGATGGATTATGAGAACAATGAAAGGAATTGGGCAGCTTCCTGTCCAAGGCAGATGATAGACTAGGCTCTGGTACTGCAGCAAAGAGATGACCGAGTGGGTGGGAAAAAGGTCTCAGCTGGCAAAGTCAGGGAATAAAATGGTTACTGCCTGGTGTCTCTCAGAATACTAGAACCAGAGGCTACCACATTAAACGTTCAGCATGCAGATTTGAAACAACAGACCAGCACTTCTACACACACTGCATAATTAAACCAAAGAACTACTTGCCACAGGATGTTCAAAGAACACAGCGTGCTCCACAGTACCTCAAGAATGCACATGGGTGCAAAGCGCAATTGCACAAACTCACACAGGACAATAGATCAAGGGCTATGAAAGAAAGATTCCACAGTTAGCTCAGGAAACCTCCGAGATGGGGATCACTAGAAATTGCAAGGATATTGCTGTACACCTGCCCTATCCTTACTCTCTTCTTTGTCTGAGTGTTGACTGCGTGAAAGCGAGCTCTGGTCTGACCCAATGCAGCTGCTGTCTTGGCAAATGAGGTACTCGGGTACCGTTACCCAAGATGAGCAGAAGTGCTTCTGCAGTATACATTTAATACCAGAGCTCTTGGAGCATTACTGTCTGCATCGGTGCTCATAGCATGACCAGCTAAAAACGACAGCAGAAAGTTGACCAGAGCACTGCCATACACCCTTTAGGCTGAAAAAGTTGATTAGAAAACCAGATCTAACAGAAGGCAGTAAGTTTAAGGGGACAGGAACAGATGGACACCCATTTTTGACACACGGTTTGAAACTGTATTGAGAGTACAGCAGAGTGGGAGTGTTAATCCACATGTGAAAACAACCAGCCTACGTAGGTGCTGTGCTGGATACTAACTGAAGACAGAGCCGGGAGAGAGCTGTTTGGAAGAGAAGAAAAACAGGAGCACGCAGTCTGCGTTTCTGCTTTGCTAAGGAAGCGATGTGGTGAAACACTGTCTAAACTGACAGAACCGAAAAATCCGGGACTAGTTTTTCATCTCAAATAAATCAGGGTGGCAGTAGCAAAGCCAGAGAATCGGCTATCTGACAGATCTTCACCAAAGTCAATACCCTTTAACGCTGATAGACCTGAATTGCCTAGTGTTACAGAAATCAGTGTAGCCCGGATAGGTCTTACCTATCCCAGTCAGTCTGCCCGGGTTTGTTTTCTTTCACCAAAAAAACCCGCAGCCAACCACCCTGCAAATTGTCTCTAAATAGCCTCATCAGAAATTTGAGCTTTGTTTGTTGCTCTAGTTGTTTATGACATTGACAGTAAATAAAGTTGCCGAAGATCAGGCTACTGTGTTTTATCTTAGAGTACGGAGTAGAGGATCACCAAATTTCTGTGCTGGAGCTTTCTTTGGTAGCCACAATAGCATGAAGCCATGGCCTTTCAGCAACAGAAGAGGCAAAGGGACCTCTTACCTCTATTTCTTGATCTACCTTCAACTTTTTTCACAGGTTTTGGAAGCTAAACTCTCGCTCTCTAATTTTTGTCCCATCATCTGGTTGTTGGCTTCAATTGCAAGTTCTCTGGGGCAGGGCTCATTTGTCTCCACACCAGCACCTGCAGTGTTAGTCTGGGTCTCTAGGTACTACCATACTACAAACGACATATAATGATAATTTTGTATTTGATCAGCTGCCTTGTAATGGCTTTTTTTCTTCTGGGCTTTAAACTTCTTTATTTGATTGCATCCTTGCCCTAATTTCAAAGATGGAAAATAATAGATTTTCTAGAGAACGATCCCAAATGTCATATCTACAGCTGATCTGCAATTCAATATAATGATTCTCCTTTTTGATGATTTTTTTTTCTTTCAGATTTGAATAATATCGTTTGTGTGATGTTACTCAATCTCTCCGTTTTAATTTGAAATCCTATTTTTAATCAATTAGGAAAAAATGACCTAATTAAGGAGTAATTTAGGCCAGCAACTTAAACATTGTTTTATAAAGTAGCTGCATTTAATTGGAAATGTGCCCAACTACTGCATTACATTAGCAAGCAATTTGGAAGAATTAGCCAATGGGATCCTCCGACTGCTAGTTCAGAAATGATAGCGACAAAGCTGATGTCCAAAGCAGTCTGATGAACTTGGGTTTCATTAATGGCTTTGCTATGAGCCTTCAGATCTGAGCAACTACAGCCTCTCATTATGCTAGACACAAACACACAGCAAGGGACTGCTGGCTACTGGGAGTCAGTGCCGAATGGTTCTGAAATGACATGATGGATAAAAAGCTCAAGAAACAAGAACACAGAGAGGGGGTCAGACTTGCTCACCCAGCATCACCCGCTCAGTCACTGGCAAAGTTAGCAACAGCCTTTGGCTGCCAGAGCACGCCCATCCAGAGAACCAGGCTGTCACTGGGTAACGCGTGTGCTAATAAAAATTCCTAAAAATTCCACAACACCTTTTTGTCCCTGTATTTCCTGTTAGCTGGTGGAGATCCTAGCACAAGACTTGTCAGAACTTTGCCTAAAAATGCCCACATGCCACAAAAGGCAGGAAGCTGTCTGAAAAGCTCACTAGCAGTTTTTAGCAAAGACCTTCAGCACTGGTACCCAGAGGATACGTTGCAGTTTACACCTCTGCACCAGCTGCCATTAGCATCAGTACAGCGCTCTCCCTTATAGCTGGCCTCATCACACCACTGTTGCTTTTCACTGGAGCAGCACCGCCATACAGATGGTTTTAGCATCAGAAGGAGGGATGTGCACACCTGTCTGACATTTTTGTGCTGTCTGTGCCATGTTACATTCTCATTTATTATTGTTACTTTTAGCACCATGTACTTACAGTAGCAGAGTGGAAGAAACAATTATGACTGCTCTGGGCATCAACACATCCTTGAGGGGCCACCAATTTCCAGCTGACCACCTAAGGTTGCTTTACTGCAGAGTAGGTATTGCTGGACAAACTTACCAGTGCATTATTTATTCATGCCGGCTCAGAGTTTTTCCTTAGATAACAGCTCTCAGGGAAACACTTACAAAAGCCTTCCATACTAACAGAGCCCTTGCAGCATGTTACTGTTTCATGACTGGAGGCAACAGCACTGTATTCCATTAAAAAAACCAAAAACAAACACCAAAGAATGCTTGCAGGCTCAGATCACTTCAGTTTTACACTAATATTTTTTGTCATTGAATGTCATGTTGTGCCATTATTCTCTGAATCCCTTGGGTGAAATCTGAGCTACAGAGGGAAGAGATGTTGCCATCCACTTGGTATCTAAGTGGCTGTAACACCAAGGAAGCCCCAGGGGTCTGAGAGCTGTGCCCATGGCCCTAGCAGCAACACGTGCACCTCTCTGATGCTGCAGAGGGGACACTTCCATGGAGGGGACAGAAATTTGGTGTTTGGACAATTTAGTCCACGGTTACTATTGCCTTACTTCAGGCAGCAACCAGTCTCACTTGGCCAAGTGAAGCATGGAGCAGCATTGATGTAAAACTCATTGAAGTTGAGCTGTACAGCAAGGCCGGTGCTCTGCATATCAACTCTAAAAATCAAGTGTACCTGGATAAAAGAACTCACAGCTTTTGTAGTCAAATATTGAGTTCCCTGGGAGATCTATGTGAGGAAAGCACGTCTCCTGCTCCTTCCTTTAAGTCAATAGTAGCAGTAAGTTATCAGATTGCCTATTTTCCCAGATACATTAAATCTAGTTTGACAAAGGTGAAAGTGTTAGCTGTTTGCAGCCTGACACAGAGCTGGCAAAATCCTGGGCCCTTCAAAAGTATCAGCTTTGATTTTAAATTGTGTCATACTTCAGGAGAGAGGATATGCAGTCACCTAACCTGGTGGGCTACTTAAGTGACAGCTTCATTGCAGCCTTCAGGCAGCAGGAGCTCTGGCAACAGTGGCGCAGAATCCCAATCTTGCCGAGTTGTATTCACATATGAAACCCACCCTTATCAGCAGGATCTCTAGATTTTCAAAGGGATTCAGCGCAAGACACATCGCACATTAATCCATATATTTTACATGAATGGGCTAAATCGCCCTTCTGGACGTGTCAGCCTCCCCACCTTGGTTACCGAGGGAGAAGAGACATCTATTCCAGCACGCTCTGACATTTTACATAACTAAATCTTGGCCATCCAAATTCTATCAAAAGAGCTTGTAGCTGTTTGATGCATAAAGTATACAAAGCAAAGCATAATCAATATGTTTGCCATCAACCCAAACACAAACACATGAAACAGTCTGACCTGCACAGTCCACAAGTTGTTTCGTACCACACCAACACTGCCAGTAACAACCAGTAACACCATAAGACTTTGCGACATAGCTGAGCAGAAACGTCAGTCTTGCACGGAACCGCAAAGAGGGGAAAGGGAGAGACTCGGATCCCCAAAATAAGACGAACAATGCTGGGAGATGAGATTCCCATCTCTTCTCTTTTTGGGGAATGCTGAGGAGCATAACAAAGATGAAGGAGAGGAATGAGGCAAAAGATGGAAGAAAAACCAGCTTCCCTCCTGGAAGAGCTCTTGAACCTGATTACGAGGACCTCAGCCACTGAAACCATCAATACCTGTAGCCATCAGTGTTAGCTACACAGCATCAGCCTCATTCACACTTGCAGCTAATTTAGAGTAAGATTGTCATAGACCAATTGTTTGAATAAGTAGTGTTAATGATTAATAATGATTAAGTGCTAACCATTGGCAATGTGCATTTGCTAATGAATGTCAATCTAGAAAAGTGCTGTTTTGAAGTTTGGGATTCACCTGATTTATCAGATGTTTTGAACACTCCCATCGTAGCAATTGCCAATTCCCTAACTGAAATACGTATATGATGCATGTATGTATGATCACGTGTATGATTCATTTACAAGAAGCTGTTACATTCCAAATGACCCACAGAGAATTCAGTACACAAAACCATTGAAATTTAAGAAGAATTTCAAGCCCAAATCTCTCCACAGTTCATCCAAACACATAAAAAGTGAGCATTACTGCTCCTTCAGCAAGCCTGGCAACCTTCAGACTGTGTGATCAACTAAACCCCCCATAATTTGGTGCATGGATTAAAGATCCAGTTGGATCCCTCTGCCACAAGACGGAGCCTCAGAACCAGAATTTCTTCCACCAGCTTTAGAGGCCAAGGTTTTTGATGAAGTGTACGGAGGGAGAGCTCTACCTCAGCAGGGTGACTCCCAGTGCTGGATGATCCACTTTGGAGGCACCCAATTCTGTCTTGCAGCAGGAAGAATCTATGTCTGACTAATCCTGTGCTAAAGGAAAGGTTTTCTAACAAAGGAGAAACCCAATCAAAATGACATTATCCCAGCTGTGTAATGACTGTCACATTATGGTACAATGGCTTCTGTACAGTGGAAGTCTTCTGACACAGAGTAGGAATGGGCTCATGTCTCTATTTCATAAGAATCTCCATCAAGAGGACTGGGTTACCAGTAAAGAAAGATGTAATATGAAACAACATCTGGATGTTGAAGACAGAAAATACCTGTTTAGAAAACAGGGATTTTTATTTTTTTAAACCAAGGATAATTAACCACTTGGCAAAACCAGAAAGAGAAGTAGCAAATTAGAAAAATACAATGGTTCATGATTAATGGAGTAGGAAAAGCAAATCAATTGTCCCTTCTGCCCCTGAAGTCAATAACTTATCCAAACTCTCTGCAGGTCGGAGAGAGGGTTGGGGGTTTTGTTTGTTTGTTTGTTTGTTTTTTCTTTTAAAAGTAAAAGCAACCAGTGTTGACTGGACTAGACATTTAAGAAGGTCCACAACCACAACCTGTAAGCACTTCACAATGAATTGCAGTCTTGACTGAGCGTAATGACGTTTTACAGAATAAAACCTACGTACTTAGTACATAGTGTGATAGTCTGGCTGGGCTTTGTTTGCTTTACATCTGGAAGGGAAGACTGATCTTTACGCACCAGCACTGACTTTTAAAGTTAATCTGAAACCACTTATTTTCAACCAGTGACATCTAAATTGTGTCAAAGGTGATTTTTCATTTGTTCAAATGAAAAACCTTAATGCTGCTTCATTTTATTCCTACTTGTAACACAAAAGCTGCTTATAAACTGTACATAACATGAAACCTTAACAATTAAAAATCCCTTGTATAAGTTTAAACCAATCAGAAAGTACAGGAAGAAACAGAAAGAAAGTCTGCATTTGAGCCAGAAGTAAAATGAGCTTGGCAGATGAGCAGCTTTCCCTCCTGTGACAGAGAGGCACTGCTTCTACCTACCTGTGCTAAGGCCAGCAGTAGTCATGGGCACTGATCAGAAAGCCTGAGCTGTGTGCAGGAGGAGACATTACAGGTGTCAGGCCAAGTCAGAGAAATGTGTTCTGAATGGCTGATGCCAGAACGCGCTGAATTAGGAGGTAAAACAAAACCAACAGGAAATAAACCCAAATGAAAAAGGATTAGATGGCAGCCAAGATTATCCTGTAAATAGGCCCTCACTTTTGCTTCCCGGGGCCAAGGAGACCCATGTTTCCAGTGCTAATGGGCGTAGTTGAAGGCATTAAGACATTTTGTAAAGAATGAGAGTCTTAGAGATTAGGAGTTATGGGAATTCACTGAGCGTTTGTCAATTAGCATCAAAGGATGTCTGACTCCACAGAAAGTTTGAAAAGCAGAGGTAAATGGAGATACCATTATAGAAGCAAAATAGCATGAACATTTTTCTAGTTAAAAACAATGTTGTTATTATTTAAATATAGCTCATTATACATATATGTTAATTTCTCTGCTGAACTTTAAGATATAGAGCAGGCTGAGAATTTCTATTCACTTGCTTATCATGGAAGCACAGGGGATATTAACTTTGGTAAGAGGATTAGCAGGTGCTTAGGGTCTGAGTCTAGAGTGGGACTTCACGGCGTGACTGCAGCCTACACAGCCCATACAAATACTAGATGCTGCAGCTGTGTGTGCTAAAGAAAGGCAGATGACAAAAATAACCCCACAACTTGTTTTCAGGAAAAATGTCTAAGAAAAGCAGGCCTGTTAGAAGAATAGCACTGTACTAAGTGCAAACAGCTACATAGGGGTAGGACTGTGTGGCTGAAAAGCTCCGTGTCCACTAGGTCCAACTGGCACAATATCCTAGTGTGCATAAAGATGCTGAAAGCAGTTCCTGAACCCATGCGTCTGTATGTGTCCACTGCAAACAACAGCTCACGCTCCCTCCTGCACTGATGGTCCCTGACTTGGGAACACTGGAAACCAAACCCCAAACCAGTCCTTATTGCCGCAGGCAGACGTAGCAGTCCCAGGAAACAAATTAAAGTGTGGTAAATAGTGAAAAATGGTTCTCCAGCTGCAGCTCACCATCTTTCAAGTTACTGAGGTTATTCACGGTCCTTCAGCTGTTGCACACTAACAACCAGTAGATGAAAAGCTTTACCAAGTTGCATACAGCCTCATCCTTCAGACTGTAGTAGCAGCATTTGAATCATCCAGTCACTGAACCAGGCACTCAATGGGGGGGGGGGGGGCGGGGGGGGTGTGGGGAGTAAAAAAAGAGAGTTGGGACTGACTCCAAAGGGCCTTCCAGTTTCTGCTTCCAAGTTTTAGTCAGAGAGGACTCTATTACCATTAGTGTAAGGAGAATGGGACCTTTTATTGACAGAGCTCAAGGCCTCTGCAGAATGAGGCAGATGACAGTGAGCTTGGATGAAGTGCAGTCCTGCGGTCGATTCTAGTAATCTTTTAGCTTTAGCCCATAAAAAGAAAGCCCTATTGGATTTGCCCACCGGTGCAAACAGCCGACTGCTACCATTTACCACCAGCCTTCCGCTCACCTGTGTGACCGGTTGCAGACAGAAGCTGCTGGCCTCCCGGCTGCGCTGTGCGCATCTCCGCAGCCGAGCCCTCCTGCGCGGCCGGTCGGACGGCGGCTCATGCACCCGGGCACCCCGCCGCAGGCTGGCTGTCCCGCCGGGCACCCCGCCGTGGAGCCGCAGGGCCCCGTGCGGCGGCACTGCTGCGCCCCGCTCCTGAGGAGCCGCCGGCCCAGTCTCAGCGGTGGGGCCCGGGGCAGGCGCGGCGCCCACAGCGGGCTGCCCGGGAGGGGGGACTGCCGCCCGCCGAGCCCTCCCCGGGGAAGGGGCAGCGCCTGGGGCCAGCGCCGGGCCCGCTCTGCAGGGAGGGTGCGCCCACCCCAGCGCCGGAGCGAGGGCACGGGGGCTGCGGGCGCCCCCTTTCCCCGAACGGGCCTGGGAGGGGGCAGGACCGGGGCCGCAGCCCGTGGCGCTGGGGGCAGAACCGGGAGGCGGGCGAGCGCGGGCGGGGGCCACGGCGGCAGCTGCCGGGTGTCAGCGGGCTCCCGCGCCTCAAGCCGCGCCGCGCCGCACCGCACCGCCCAGCGCCGCCCGCGGCCCCCGGCTGAGGGGTCTGGGGCTCAGCCCTGGCGCCGGGCTGAGGGCTCCGGGGCCCAGGAGCCGACGCGGGCGGGCGGTGCTGGCGCTCGGGCTGCCCCTGGGGCCTGGAAACAGACAAACCCCTGCGGGCTTGGGGCTGCGGAACTGGCTCCTGGGGCTGGGCTGTGGAACTGGGGCCGAGTTCTGTGTGACTGGGCTCAGAAACAGACCGAGTCGTCGGTTCATGTGCAGGGGGCGGGAGGGCACTGGGTGCCGAGCAGGGCACACAGACCCCCGCTGAAGGTTGGTCCCCGCAGCTTGGGGGTCCAGCGTGCACCAGGCCGGACTCAATGTCTGAGAGAGTCTCTGGGGCAAGAGGCACTTTTCACACCATCTTCATGTGTCTGGCTCTTAATCTGAAGTGTGTACAACAGCTGAAATGGGCATTAACTCATTAGTCCGTATTTAGACAATGTACAATGATGACAGTTCATGCTCTTATGACAGTGACTGATTTATGACCTTGTGGAAGCCCACACTGCTATAATGAGCAGAAGCTGTAATTAGCGTAAGGAGGGGCAGGGCTGTTCCCAGCCAGGAGCAGGGCAGGCAGCAGCAACAGCCTCAGCCGCCGGCAGCCCAGCTTCTTCCTCGGGGAGCAATAAACGCAGGGCAGCTCTCTCCCCACCTGCTTTCGAGGGCAGAAATGACGTGTCCCAGCACACGCGTGGCTCCTGCTCGGCAATCGGAGGGGGCAGCGCCACCAGCCCGGTCACCCTCACTCGCCACAGATGAACCCAGGACTGAACCGGCTCCTCCATCCCTGGGGAGAAAGGCATCTTCCAGCAAGAAAACAGCCAAACAGCATCTTTGATTTCACATTACATTCTACAATACTTTCTGTATTTATAAACTAATTACTAGGTGTTCAATAATCAGACAATATTTGTAAACTAATAATTACATAAATACTTGTAAATTGATTATTCAACACATGCTCAATATTAAGCTATGATACTTACAATCAAGTGACGGCAGCGATTTATTTACAACCGTGTCAAGAGCCCCCCTGGCACCGCAGCAAGCAGACGCTGCACTCCCACCCCCACAGAGGTGACGGGCGCAGGCAGCACCTCAGCAGTCGCCCAGCTCAGGCCTTTCCCCTCGGGATCGGGCAGGGGGTGGCCTCAGGGGAGGGGGAGCAGCTGGGGGCTCATCCCCAAGGAGGCAAGTCAGGTCAGCCGGCCCTGGCTTGTGCCAGCAGCCGTGCCACAGCCGAGTGCCGCGCACCACCCCTGCGGGTCGCCCTGCAGGCAGCTCCCCAGTGAAGAGCCCATGACGGAGCAGAGTCTGGCGAGGCAGTGGGGCAGCAGCGGGGCACGGTTTTACCTGCCTGTGGGGCCAGGATGAAGCCACCCGTGTGGTCAGGACCTACCTCAAAGGTCCTCTGGGCTCAGCACTGGGTGGGAGGTGCTGAGGTGGCCTTCAGCAAGCGTGAAGAGGGTTTCATTGATGGAGAGTGAGGCCCTGAGTGCTGCTTCAGTGCACCTGTGGGTCTGGGTCTCGCTCCAGCTCAGCCTGGTGCCTGGTTTTCCTGCAGGCAGTTTCCATCGTGAGCAAAACTTTACTGTGAGGGTGGTGAGACACTGGAGTAAGTTTCCCAGAGCCGCTGTGGATGCCTCATCCCTGGAAGTGTTCAGGGCCAGGCTGGATGGGGCTTTGAGTAACCTGGTCTGGTGGAAGGTGTCCCTGGTCATTGCAGGGGGGCTGGACTAGATGATCTTCCAAGGTCCCTTCCAACTCAAACTATTCTATGATCCTATGATTATTAAAAATCTGACACTGTGCACCAGGAACAAGCAAATCACAGGAGATGAGGTGATGTAAATGCTACAGATCTGTCTGGAATAAAATATTACCAGTGGGTTTGATCACTAAAATCCATGACACAGTAAAAGCATTAAGAAAAGTGAATAATATGACTGATGAACAGATAAAACTTTGAAACACACTGTGTAAGTGTGTATCTGCCACAACAAATACTGGTCAAGTGGGGTAAACAAATACATCAAGTTTTGCGGGGATTTCGGTTCTCCACAGGCAAGTCACAGTTGTGAGATCACTGTAACCAAGAGGAGATGAGGGGCTCCTGCACGCACTTTGTGGGCACCGGATTTCAGGAGCCTCGCAGATGGCTTTGGGAATAGGGTCAGTGTGGTTCAACTTCCCCTCCTGAATTTCATAAAAATCTGGGTAAGTCCAGTTTTGCACTGTCATATACCTTGATTCTTGACTGATGAACTTGGTGTTTTAAGGACCCAAATGAGGATGTTCCTTGCCTGCTCTGTGGAGCAAACTGCCTCAGGGCTCGGTCATGGGAGCAGGCCGTACTGTGGGGAAGAGTCTGCTGTAAATATCAATGCTCAATAATCAAATCATACTTCTATCAACAACTATATGTGATATATTACATTTTTACATGTGCATACGTCATCCATTCACCACTAAATCTGAAAAAAAGAAGAGGGGAAAGGCAAAAACCCCCCACCCCAGGCCAGGCACATACTGCAAATACAGGTGAAATACCAAAGCATCAATGCTTTCTTCTTTTTCCTTTTCCTTTCTATTCCTCCTCCCCCCCCCCCCCCCCCCCCCTTCTTTTGTTCCCCCCCCCAGCAACTATGTGAAAGCAAAAGAAGATCCTGAGCTACTGGAAAAGGAATTGCAATAGGATGCATCCATCATGTGCTGCATAAGGAAAAGTAAAGATGGGGATGCACAGGTAAAGGACATTATTGTAATACTTTATATAAACTTTGTCATCTGTGATGTGGTGAGACGTTCCAGCTAACCCCGTAGGCAGACTGCGGACAGAGGGTAGGAATGTCTCCCCTGTTCTGCACCCAGCCAAGCAGTGGGCTGCTCCTCCAGAAAAACATTTGTCTTCTGCAGGTTGTATTTCCCACTGCCAGCCCTGTGACATTAGGCATTTCATTTTAGACAAAATGAAAATCTAAACTATTTCTAGGTGCAGCCCTAGTGCAGGGCACACACAGAATTAGGAGGCAACACATTTGCAGTTGTCCAGCTGTGTTGTTTACCCTTCTTTTGCAAAAACCAACTGACCATACTCTCCTATTGAAGAATCCAAGTCAGGATCTGTATTTAACTCCTTTCCCATGTGTACATACAAAGGCATTCCCTGTTTATCGTGTAATTAGGTAGGTCATCTAACTTGTCTATGCCAGTTATTTTTTCTCCTGGTTTTGTGCATCACTTTAAAATTCTTTCTTGATTTTGCTGTATGAGATGTGACATGGAAGAAATTTGTCACGCGTTGCTCTTTCTAGTGGAATGCCTGTGCTGCTTCTGGTTCACGTAGGCAACTGTTTTCTGGTGTGCAAGAACTGAACGTGATGTTGAGTTCTGATGAC